>NC_041406.2:31166080-31511080 GCF_900747795.2 Erpetoichthys calabaricus
GCTCTGTCCTGAGTATGACATTAACCTGATTCTAGCCCTGCAAGTAGGCCCTCCAACCTGCAGGGAAAACTCGGGGGTTGGTGGCAGGATTGGCACTCCAGTCACTGTAAAAACACCTCACACTGTTCCACTCCATTTGAATTAGTGTGGTGCTGAGGTGTCACCCATTGCATGGCTGTGCTCAGGTCCTATTATGGGGTCCTTTGGTGGTTTGTTGTGTGGTGGGTGCAGCAATTTGCTGTATCATTGCATGCTCCCAACCACCTCTTACTCCATTAGGTTTGTAGTGATGGCTAAGAATAAATAAATCATTTCAAGTTTTCATGCAAAATGAAAAGTAAAGGTTTTTGATATAACAAGCCAATAGAGACAAATCCTGTTGAACAACTTGTGAAAAACATCATGAAAGAAAGAAAGAAAAAAAGAAAAAAATTCTATGTTACTCATGTTGCATAATCTACATATACGTTGTCCAGTTGTATGCTCAAAATTTGCAGAACACATGCTTTTTTGCCTTAATATTGTTATTGCTTAGTGCTTATTACTTTTATTTTCAAATCCAACAATCCCAAAAGTGCAAACAGTGCAGTGTCTCTTAATAAATACATCCTTGGTAAAAACAGGTGTTCTTCAGTGCAGGTTAAAATATCCAATAAACAAACAATAAATAATTCATCCATAACGTAAGGTTAAAATCACCTTCAGAATCCTTCCATTAAAAACCACAAGCCGTTGTACTTCCTTCTAAAACTGCAAGCACAGACACCCACTGACAGCACAGTCAGCCTTTGAAAACTGACTCATATTGCTGCCACCTACCCAGGCATTTAGCAGGGCACCATGCTGAGCCTAACTCTATCATACCAAGGCTTCCTTTATACTGCTTTTGGGTGCAGGTACCACAATCACAGAATCCCAGAATGCTAATGAGGAAATTGGTGGCTATGCACATCTGCATGTGAATGTTGTCACACATGTGCACATGGGAGACGGCTCATGGGCTCGAATACTGGTATTTTCCCACCAGACCAAGGGATTGTTCTGCCCTCTAACTCTTTCTCATTTTCCCCTGCAGACCAACAGAAGAACCAGCCTCATAAGTCCTCCTCCGATCTCCCGAATCCTCCACCCACGACTTCCTCTTCTAGTACTTTAGGTCCTACCACCTCATGATGTCAGTTTTGGTTCCCAAGATGCCGATCAACTTATTACATCACTTCCTATCTCTTTCATATATATTCCACAGTTTCCGCACTTCTATATTTTCATTGGAAACGGTGAAGGCGGGAGTAGTAGTAATTGGGTATTAAAAAGTCGGTACGACACTAGGAAAATTGCATCGCAAACGAAGGTGACGATGTAGAAAAGTGATGTCATTTGCTTTTGAAACTTTTTGAATGTCCCTAATATATATATATATATATATATATATATATATATATATATATATATATATATATATATATATGTGTGTGTGTGTGTGTGTGTGTGTGTTATATATGTAATATACTGTATGTCATGCAGTATCTGCCAAATAGTACAAATTTCGCCTTCATTGGAGCTCACCAGGTATACGCACTTTTACATTTCCTTGCTGGGATCAAATCTCAGACATCAGTGCCTGAGGCAAAGCCTCTGACGTTGCACCATGGCACCTGGTTGGCTTATTTGACAGGGTGCAGATATACGTATATAAAACCTATATAAAACCTTAATTATCCATCAAGGGTTGGGACAAAGGCTGTGACAGATAAGAGAAATGATGGATAACAGAAAAGCTCCTTTAAAAATGATATACTGTAGATTAGCAAATAGTTATATTTATTTACAAAAAAATATTTTAATAATCTCCTATCACAATCACTAACTTTTATTTATATTCCTTATTTGGTGCCTGAAAAGATTTTTTGCATTTCTTCAGTTAGATAACGTATGTATGTACAGTATGTATGTTTGTATGTATGTATGTATGTATCTTTGTATGTATGTGTGCTAAACATAAGTATTTTAAACACAAAATAGTACTCACAAATCACAATATTGCTTATTTATTTTTTGACTCTGGTAACAGAAGGCTGAGAACATTTTTTGGATATTGTGAAATGAATCAGAGCAGTGAATGCAGAGGAAACACATTCACAAAGGATTGAGCTTTTGAACTGAAGATAGGAGTCTTGACCAATGAAAGAGGGGAAGAGGCGGGTTTTCAATTCAAAAGCCCAATCCCCTGAGAACGCTTTTCCTCTGTGTGCACTGCTTCTGATTTTTCCAGAACTATTTATCTAACATTCTTTTAGCAAAAATGAATGTGTTTTGTCCATTGTTAGCATAAGAATGATGTCTTAATGAGTGGATTCTGTGTCATGAGTAATGAAATATTTTCATGGGGTTTTTTGTGTTGTTTACCATGGTGCAGTGTTGGTCTCCATAGATGTCCATTCTATCAGAAAGTTTGTTATGTCCATTCTCTATGAGCACATGGGATATAAAAATGTTTCTTGGCCATCACTTCAAACTACATGGGGAGAGCAGCATATAAAAAATATATTTTTTCTTGGGTACAGTATTCCTTTAAGTACTTTCTCCGATATTCTAAAGATGTGTTTGTGAGGTTAATATGCAACTCAAAACTGGCCGGGTGTGTGCATGAGAGTTCCCTGTGGTGGACTTTGAACCAGATCTGGGCTGCTTCCTTGGTTTGTGATTTATAGCCACAATAGACTTCCATCCCTATAGCCCTGAGCTGGATTAAAGAGAGGTCAGAAAATGAAGGGAAAATTGGTGTGACACAATAAGACAGGTAGGCCCCTGTGAATCAAACCAGGTGACTTTATATTGGGCAGTATCCTGCACAGGATCATCATTGGCTGGCAGGTTGTAGGCCTCATGGGAAAAGTGGAACATATCTTTGTTCTAATACATATAGTATGTAGCTTTAAAATTTAAACAATGTATCTTGCCTGAATTTGCTTGTGATTTAGAATCACACCTGCGGTGGGTTGGCACCCTGCCCGGGATTGGTTCCTGCCTTGTGCCCTGAGTTGTCTGGGATTGGCTCCAGCAGACCCCCGTGACCCTGTGTTCAGATTCAGCGGGTTGGATAATGGATGGATTTAGAATCACACATCATAATGGAGATGCCAGCTTTTAAGGTGCAAAGCTAGGGAAATGCTATTATTTTTCTCTTGAGGTACTCATGCTGTTTATCTAATTACCATCCCCTACTAAAATTTAAATTCTATAACAATTCTGTCATTTCTACAATATAAACAAAAGTAAAAATAAATATTTGGATATGTATGACATATCATTGCTAACAGTTGTAGAAACTATTGAATTCTTGGCAGAATGTCTATGGGTGTGGTGACTTAGTATAACGTCTGTGATGTTTCTTCCTGCCAGACTAGGATGAGATCAGCAGTGCACTTGCGCCAGTTGTTTGTTCGCATAATATAACGTTAACACTGTCAAACCCATTTAATCCAATTCAAGGCAAAGGGGAGCCAGAACATATCCTCGCAACACTTGGCACAAGGCGTAGACCAGCCCTGGCCTGAGCAGCAGACAATCGTAGGGCCCACTTATGCACAGCTCATAGTGTAAATGCTCTCTGACTGAATCTCTACATGAAGACCTGAGCCAACACACGAGGTGGTCAGCAGGTCAGAAGTTGTCTTTAGAAGGCGTAATCTCTCAGTTTGAGGCACAGTGAAAGGAAGAAGTTAATATAACATAAGCATTTGACGGAGGGTTACTGGGCGATTCCAGAATCGTTTGCTTATTTTAATCTTATCTTTTTATTTGCCAGTTTGAGATATGGCTTTGAAATTCTGCCTCTAAGGCCAGCATCCTGGAGTCATCTTTTACTGTCCTGGTTAGAGTTTGTTTTCCATCTTCTCTCATGACAATAGTGGACCCCTTTGCATGAAATCTTCAGTTTCTTGACAGTCTATTGCACGGAATAACCCTAATTTTGCAAAACAACAAGAGAATGGCATATTTCTTGAGAAAGCTGGTTTTGTTTTGTCCATTTTTGAATCCAGTATTCACTTTAGGAATGTCTGTACCTTGTAACCCAAGGCAAGACTATTTACTTGTTTTATTCAACAAAATAGCAGTGTGCTAACTCAATTACAAAGGTTTCCCTGAGAGCCAATTGCCATTTCAAATATGAAATACCCAGCGTTGCTGAGGAGAAAAATAAAGTGTTTTTAATTTTTAATTGTCTGAGAAATATATAATTAAAAAAAAACACAATTTTAAAAATAAAAATAAATTAACAAATAATGAAGACTCTCTAATGTGCTTGTCTTGCGGTCTTGTATGTATGCTATCATCCAGTCGACACTCAGAACCGGCCAACTCTATTTAATTTCAAAAGCAACAGGGGCGCAGTGGTGATCAAACATAAAGAATTCTGGCTGTCACCTCCAGTTCGCCCTCTGGTGGTCATTCCAAGTATCAACTGGATGATAACAGAAGAGGGTGGGTTAGGGCTGATTTCACTCTACAGTATTTTTAGTCTACCAATGAGAAACATGTGTACCAAGTGTCATGAAAATCGCTCCAGCCATTCGGAAGTGATGCTGGAACATACATATATACACACACACACAGATATAAAGCTTATGATTAGGATATTGGAGTAATGGGTGATGAAAATGAGGCTTTGCAGTCATGTGAAGGTGGTCATTTCAAGCAGCATTTGCAACATTAGTAATGTCTTGGCTATATTTTTAAATCAATTTAATTGTATTATGATAAAAAAGTATCAATTTGTATCAAAAACATGGATATTTCTGAACAATTCCAGAAAGGACCTTGCTAAACCATCCAATTGGTCATGGTGACAGGTGATGTTTACTAAAGGCAGGGACTAACTGTAATCAGTGCAAGCTCATATATGACCTGCACTTGAGAATTCCTCATTTTTGGTGAACTATTGGAAGCTCTGGTCCCAGTCAAGAATGGACTTACCCACACCTCTCAGCGCCAGGCAGACTCGCATCGAGCCATTCAGTGTAGCGTGTGTGCAGCCCTGCACATCTAAGGGCATCACCGACCTGTTATCAGACAATCTTGCATGTTGCTGCTGCATGATAGGCCTCTCAGCATTGTTTCTGCTGTGTATGGCTGTGAATAGGCGCCAGTAGACCATGGGAGTTTACCAAAACCCTAACACTTGCCTTTAAGGCCAAAACTGGAACTGCACCACCTTACATATCAGCACTGGTTAAGCAGCGTGTCACTTCTCGCTCTCTCAGAACATCAAGCACTGCTCATCTCGAACCACCCTTACTTAAAAGAAGAGGACGACATGCATCAAGACTCTTTGCAGTGTTGGCTCCTCAGTGGTGGAACGAACTTCCTCTTGCTGTACGAACAGCGGAGACCCTCACTGTCTTCAAACGTCGTCTGAAGACACACTTCTTTAAACAGCACTTGGGGGACTAAAGTCCCCATACTTTTTTTTTTTTTTTTTTTTCCCTACCCTTTTCTCAAAAAAAAAAAAAAAAAAAATGTACTAACAACTTACTATTTTCTTCTGGCAGGGTTTTGTGTACAACGTGGTCAGCGGTAACTTGTTTAATGACAGTAGATTTAATCCTAGCCTTAAAGACTGAAGAACAGTCGTAGGCTACTAAGCACTGTTGTAAGTCGCTCTGGATAAGAGCGTCTGCTAAATGATGTAAATGTAAATGTAAATGGGAGTAGTGAAATGAGTTACACTTTTATAATAGCAAGGTATTCTAGAAGATACACAATTAACAGTAGATAGATAGATAGATAGATAGATAGATAGATAGATAGATAGATAGATAGATAGATAGATAGATAGATAGATAGATAGATAGATAGATAGATAGATAGATAGATAGATAGATAGATAGATAGATAGATAATTAAATTCACATACTCCAGCAGCAGCATACTGATACAAAAAACAATATTAAATTAAGGATTGATAACAATGGATGTAAAAACAGACAATAACTTTGTATAATGCAGTATCTGCATTTTGATTGGTTTAAACTGAACTGCTTCTTAGCTATGTTATGTGAATGAACCTAATTTCTTTTGATGCTGCTTTGTTAAGATTAGTCAGTCTTGTGACAGTTCACTGAATAGAGCACATGGCAGGCTCCATCAAGCTTGACGTAATAAAGGATGTTCATCTTGAATTAATTGTTAACGGTTACTCATAACTATTCTTTGTTTACCTTTTCCCTGACAACGCATATCCAGAATTGTGGAGTTTGCAGAAACATTTACTCCCCTGGGCACCACGTCAAAGCTGTTTTGTAACTCTAAAAAGTTTATCCATTTATTTTGTGAATCTGGTACAGGTTGTGAGGGAAGAGGAAATCACTATAGAGTAGCCTGGCAGAGGGTATTCTCGTGTACACACCGACACCAAAGGGCATCCTACTTGGGGGACAAGGGTAATGAATACCCAGGGCCCACTGGCTGGTACCTCAAAGTCTGGAGTGAAAAGCTTGTTTTTGAGAGGAAGGGGCCCACGGCGTCTGCTTGTATTTAGGGCCCTGAGTTCCTACATCCCTGCCATCACTTGATCAATTTACTGCATAATTTCCATTTGACCCAACATGCATTTTCTGAGATGTGGGAATAGACTAGAGCATCACTAACAAATTTAAATAAACAAATAAATAAATAAAGCACATAGAAATGGGGGAGAATGTGCAAATTTCACAATGGATCCAAACAAGATTCTAACTTGGCTATGTAGTAGTCTCAGCCATAGGACATAATCACTGAGCCATTCTGCTTCCAACCTCAAAAATGAATGAAATGTTCAGCCTGAACCATTTAAAAAACATTTAACAAGCGGACTGAAGATTTAAAAAATAATTTCTTCATTATTTCATAGCATTCACAAAAGTAGTGAAAAGATACAGTTACACAGACCATTGTAGCTATGGCAAGAAAAAATAAGCACTTCCTATTTGCAATCTGTTGAATGTTGGATTTATTTAGAAGTACCCTCACAGTCTGAATGTTAAAAAAGAAAAGAAATATTACTGTAGCACTACAAATGACCGGTACAGTCAGCTTTCATTTTTGCTCAGGAAGGACGTTGTGTCACTGTTTGTTGTGTCAGGAAGTGGTAATTGCATTCCAGCTTTCTTTTTACCACAGACCATTTGAGGTACTAGTAGCAATGCACAAGGCTTGCACAGTCTCTCCTGTTACCATTAGACTTGAATTCTGCTGAGATGTGAAGCTCAAACATTGGTAGAAAGATGGATGAATTCTAGTGCCTTCAAATTTAAGAGCATAAACTGACCTGTTAAGTTGTGATGTGAGCTTGTTGGACCCTACAAATGCACTAGCATGGTGCAGTGTTACCAAGGGCCTTCAATGTTAAAACAGTTGCAACCAAAACGAAGCACTAACATAACGTGCACCCACTTCATTTGGGCTGACCCTGACCTTGGTCATAACTTGGGGTTAGTTTAATATCTATTCATAGACACTGATTTATTAATGACTTCCATCAGTGGCGGAGTTTAAGGTATGGCCAAGGGGGGCCTGGCCCACTCAACGGATGGAATATGCTATTAAAATATGTCTGACATAAAGGGTATTTATTTCCTCGCCTTTATTAAGGCCAGAGTTTTGTAAATATTCCCTGGATATGTGGATTTAGAGGATGGATATTTGCCAGTTTCAACCCTCTTTAAAGCAACTCTCTCTTGCATGCTACCAGTCCTTAAAGAGTTATAGAAATATTCTGTACAATTTCAATTATCAATTCATTAATTGTTTCAGATTTAGAGTAAGGCTATTTAAACCTGTATATTTTGTCCACAGTATTTTCCTCTTTTACATGTCCGACAGCTGCTCATGTCAGCAAAACAGAAATAGCAGTATGCATGTGCCTGGCACTTATGCCAGCCTGCCTGCAGAAACAGTGGTGTGGAAATCTGAACAAATCTCTACCATAAGTTACACATACCTCGGGACAATATACCTCTCTATTATAAAAGAAAATCCTAAGACGAGACAACACGAGACTATTTTCAAGAGATTTTTTCAAGTCCCAAGAGACAAGACATTTGCCATGAGATTTTTTCAAGTCCCGTCCGCCTCTCAACCATATTCAACCACGCATACAGTCCTCTCACCTCTCATTCGTGTGAATGCTTTTGATAGACACAGTTCCTGCTCTCTCAGCTCTTATAAATGTTTACGTTTTCCTCACTTTAAGATCCCAAATAAAGAAGACTTATGTCCAAATCTTATTTAAGAATTTCATCCTGAAGGGTAAACAACCAAAGAAATGAGTACATGGGCAATCCTAGCACTGAGAAACGATGAAAAAAACGTGAAAATTGTCGATTGATTACATGGAAAATTGGTTAAATGCGTATCAATAGACTATGCTGAAACAGTGGGTGGTGATCGTGTGGAAGATGAAAACATCAACTTACAATATCCCGAAGAATATCTACAACACTGTTGAGTGGCAGAAACGCAAAGTGGCTAGCGTGTAGCGCCAGCACAGGGGTTGGAGAGCAAAGTGAGCAGGGGGAGAAGCCTTCTAGTATTTAAAAAAATGTAATATCTGTTTCTTGATAAATAAAACATTCCAACTTTCAAATCAGCGCCACCAAAAGTTACTCTATGAGTACATTTTCTAACTTGTTAAAAAAAAGTGATTATTTTGTCACAATTAAAATTCATAGGTAAACAAACGTTAAAAGCATCATTTTCTGTCATGTAAATAAAGCTAACAGTATTTGTGTACTTTTTTGTAATTGCAAAGTTTTAAGTGTGTAATGTAAGAGACACTTACTTCATTCTCATTACGTTTTATTTGCAGAGGCACCATCAAGAGTGTTCTGACCAGCTGCATTACAGTCTGGAAAGGAAACCAGATAGATAGATAGATAGATAGATAGATAGATAGATAGATAGATAGATAGATAGATAGATAGATAGATAGATAGATAGATAGATAGATAGATAGATAGATAGATAGATAAAAGGTACGATATGGTATAATAGATAGATAGATAGATAGATAGATAGATAGATAGATAGATAGATAGATAGATAGATAGATAGATAGATAGATAGATAGATAGATAGATAGATAGATAGATAGATAGATAGATAGATACTTTATTAATCCCAAGGGGAAATTCACTACTACAGCAACTGTAAGAGAATAAAGAGAATAGTGAGGTCAGCAGGGAATATTTTTGGGGCACCTTTCCCTTCTCTGGAAGACATGTCCTCCAAACACTTTGTCCTCAAGGCCTGCTGCATTGTGCAGGACCCTTGTCACCCCTCTTATAGATTCTTTATTCTTTTGCCTTCTGGTTAAATATACTCCAGCATCAGAGCCAGATCTTTCAGGTTGTGTGATAACTTTTTTCCCCAGACTGTCAATCTCTTCAACACAATGTGGCCTGCCCTACCTTAAAATCTTATAGTAGATCACGATCTGTCACTCCGGTTTAAGCACAAGTCATTTTATCTATCATGTCTCTGCAATTATGGTAGTTAACTGTATTGGCATATTGCCTATTTGAACAGCATGTTTCATAGTTTTGTCTGTTTGTGCACACTGTCTTGTCTTATTTGCACTATGTATACACTGCGAACCCCGAACTTCGTCATTTCATATCCTTGTATACTTTTATATGGTTTAGATGACAACAAAGTTTACTTTGACTTTGAAATATGTAGCATTACATTATAGTTCTTCTTGTCCCCGCAAGCCTAAATGTCAGACTGCGCCCATGACTACCACAGGTAGCAAACCTATAAATCAAACATTTCTTTCTTCTTGTAAAAGTTTTATGGTTTTTAAGAAGGCAACAAAGGAGAATGATAGGCCATTCACAGGATACTGTCCAACAGCAAATGCAAAGACAGTGAATTTTAAAGGAAACCATATGTGGAAGATTTTCCACTTTTATATCTATAATTTGAAATGGAAACTAGTGATTGAGTTTTTAATAACAAAATCCCATCCTCAAGTATAACATCTGGGGCAGTAAGAGTAAACAATAGGATGTGGCCTCACTTTATCTGACTTCTGACGTTATTCATGTAATATCATAGGGAGGTAGTAATACACAGTGGCCTCATGTCATCTGGAATGACCTTTGTATTTCTTCTTCCTCTTCATTTTTTCCCACTTCCTGATCAACATTCTCCATACAGCTTGGTACTGCACCTCCTAACCATTTAGACCCTTTTCCTTCACTTTATCTGTCCACCTCTGTGGTGGTCTTCGTTACTTTCTCCTCCCTGTACTCCTCTTTCCAACACTGTTTTGCCCACATACTGTATTCATTGTCTCTCCTCATCACATATCCATACCACTTCAACCTGCTTTCCTGTACTTCCTACAGTATGTCTTCCATTTTTGCTGTGCCTCTGATTGTCTCATTTCATATTATGTACTTTTTTGTAACTCCACACATCCATCTCAACATTCTCATTTCGGCCATATGCAACTTCTGCTCTACCTTCACTGCCCATGTTTGTTTGTCTTACTACTGTCTTAAAATCCTTACCATTAACCATTGTCTTAATTCTTCGATCACACAATGCTTCTGATACTTTCTTCCAATTGTTCAACACACACTGCACTCTGAGGGTTATATCTGTATCTAATTCTCCATCTTGGGCTACTACTGCTTCCAGATATTAAAACTTGTCAACTCTTTTCAATTGCTCTCCCTGCAGGCTAACTTCAGAATCTTCATCATCAGTAAACCTCATATATTTACAGTATCTTCAATCCTCTGTCTTCCAAAGCCCTTCTCCATTCTTCCAGCTTCCTCTCAGCTTCCTCCTTTCTGGTGCTACACAACACAATGTCATCAGCAACATTCACACACCAGGGTGTGGTCTTATATCACAGGAGACAACACATCCATAACCAGATTAAAGACGTAAGGATTTCAAGAAGATCTTTGGTGTGGACTTTCTCTACCTGGGATCTTGTCTGTTACCCCAACACTGCTTTTAACCCGAGTCCCCACTTTCTCATACATTTCCTGGACAATCCTGAAATACTTTCCTGGTATTCCTGTCTCATTCATGCAGCACCGGACCGCTTGATGTGGCCCACTGCTATAAACCTTCTCCAAGCCAGTGGACACCATATGTTTTTCTTGATTACTTGTCTATGAGCTGTCTCAGTGTAAAGACTGCACCAGTTTTTCCCCTCCCTGACACATGAAAATACCGTATAATGGTAAGTGACCTGTCTTTACTGATCCCTGAGTTTACCGAAGGTATCTCTGAATGGTGCTTTGAAGAACTACCTGTTGGCATTGTTAGTGAATGCAAAATTGAAAGGAGTGACTGAAGGAGTAGTGAAGAAGGATGATAAACGGTTGCTGGTGAGAGTAAGGAAAGTATTTCCCACATAATGTTGTTTTGTGCTTATGTTTGTATCCCTGTAAGCAAAGAGATACCATTGATCTGGACGAGATTTAAAGTTACCTGGTATTATGAAGAATGCAAAGTTCACTGAGGTGGATGTGACAAGACTGTGCAGCACACACCACAGAACTGTAAGCAACAGTGGAGCAAATCTCTACTGTCAGTAACATAAAGAGGGCTGGAGATCAGTAGCTGAATCTCAATTTAAGTTTGCAGGAGATTATGAAACATGATAAGGGGCAGTCATAACTCAAAACCAACTAGCCAGGGTCTGAGCTGTGCTGCAGTCCTCTACCACAAAGGACATTGAAGAAGATGCAATTTCCAGTTCATTGCACAGAAGCAAGACATGATGAATGTGTCTGGCTTTAAACACAATTCCTACTTCTAAATATTTTTGATCATATATGCAAATCAGATGTCAGTTTAGATTTGGTCTTACTACTTCATCTGTCTTATAAACAGAAAGAGAAATTATTTCATGACAGAATAAGAATGTAGCTACTGCTTGCTAGAAAGACTTAAGGCAAGGTGTACAAGCATTGTCTTTTAGGAGGGCATTATAAGTCAGTATTTTGCAATATAGTAAATGTTCACAATATGTACACAAAAAAACTACAGTACCTTTACCCGTAGTGTCATTCAAAGACATTAAAGTATGTACAGTATGCTGAAATATCCTCTGTTCACTCTGCTAAATGGCTTAGGTCAGTCAAGGCCAGGACAACCAGATGCATGGATTTAATACGTTAAACTTACAAGTCTGATATGATAATCTGATAAATATGTCTATATACATTTGTGTTAAATTTGTGACAGACGGGTATCAGCAAGAGTGAAAGGGAAGATCTACAGGACGGTAGTGAGACCAGCTATGTTATATGGGTTAGAGATGGTGGCACTGACCAGAAAGCATGAGACAGAGCTGGAGGTGGCAGAGTTAAAGATGCTAAGATTTGCATTGGGTGTGACGAGGATGGACAGGATTAGAAATGAAGATGTTAGAGGGTCAGCTCAAGTTGGACAGTTGGGAGACAAAATTAGAGAGGCGAGATTGCGTTGGTTTTGACATGTGCAGAAGAGAGATGCTGAGTATATTGGGAGAAGGATGCTAAGGATAGAGCTGCCAGGGAAGAGGAAAAGAGGAAGGCCTAAGACAGGGGTTGCAAACTCCAGTCCTGGAGTGCCACAGTGGCTGGAGGTTTTCATTCTAACCCTTTTCCTAATCAGTGACCAGTTTTCACTGCTAATTAACTTCTTTTTCCCTTCATTTTAATAGCCCTGTTTTTAAGGATTCAGTGCTCTGAATTATTTATTTTCTTCATTAAATGACAGCCAAACAGAAATCAAATGTGAAACAAGTCAACAGTAGACCAGCTAAATTGGGGCTTCAGACTGCAACTAATTTCACTCCAACCAGTTTTTTAATGAGAAGCCAATTCTTGCTGTTAATTAAACTCGTTATTTAATTCTATGGCTTGTTGCTGCTCTCATTCTGACACAGCAGACATTTCCATAACTGTTGATTTTCTGTTTTTTCTAAGAACATTATCAAAATGTTTTGGGGACCTGAGAGATCAACCTTACTGAGACCTTCACCTTTCTTTATTTTCAGATATTGTGTGATGGGCACGGGTGAGCTGGTCATGTGGCACATTGTTTTGTGTCTCATTATTGTGTGGCAGCTAATTAAAGAAAAAGAAACAACTAAGGGACCTGAATCAAGTTAATTAAAATTAAGGCAAAAGAAGTTAATTAGCAGCAAAAACTAATGAAGAAGATGGTTAGAATGAAAACCGGCAGTCAGTGCGGCACTCCAGGACTGGAGTTTGCCACCCCTGGCCTAAGAGAAGGTTTATGGATGTGGTGTGAGAGGACATGCAGGTGGTGGGTGTAACAGAGCAAGATGTAGAGGACAGAAAGATATGGAAGAAGATGATGAAGATGTGGCGACCCCTAATAGGTGCAGCTGAAAGAAGAAAAAGAAGATTATTATAAAACATTGAATAACAGTGGATTTAATTGATCTTTTTTGACAGATAGATAGATCTTTATTGTCATTGTCACTTTTGACAATGATCAACAGAAAATTACTTTTTAATGTGAAAGTAAAAACAGATCTCTGCAAAGTGGTATAAATTAATTACAAATATAAAACATAAAATAATTGATTGCATAAGTATTCCACTCAGTAGATGCACCTTTGACAGCGGTGGCAGTCTTGAGTCTGAGTGCACAGGTCTATCTTTCTCTATTGGCTTTGCACATGTGGACACTGCCATTTTCTCCCCATTCTTCTGTGCAACACTGTTCAACTCTGTCAGGTTCTGTGCAGACTGCAAGTGACAGCTTTTTTCAAGTCCTGCCAAAATTCTCTATTGGATTGAAATCTGGACTCTGGATTTTTTGGGCACTCCTAGACATTAACATATTAAACCAATCCTGTACAGCTTTGGCTTTATGCTTGGGGTTTTTCTCTTGATGGAAATTAAATCTCCTCCCAAAGTGCAGGTTTATTGCCGACTGAATCAGGTTTTATCTCCAGGAGTTTGCTGGGTTTACTCAATTCATTTTACAATCACAGGCCTTCCAAGCCCTGAGGCAGAGAAACATCTCCTCAGCATGAAGCTGCCACCACCGTGGTGTGTTTCTGCTAATATATCACATTTAGTTGATACCAAATATTCTCTTTAGGGTGATGACCAAAAAGCCCAATTTTGGTCCCACCAAACCATGGATCCTTCTTCCATCTGACTTCAGAGTCTCCCATGTGCCTTCTGGCAGACTCTAGCTGAAATGTCATGTGTTTTTTTTTTTCTCTTGTTGCTCTCCCATAAAGCTGGGACTGGTGAAGCACCCGCACCGCAGTAGTTATATGCTCAGTCTCTGCTGTCTCTGCCATGGTAGCGTGTCATTCCTTTAGAGTTCTCAGAGGTCCCTTGCTGTCCTACCTCAGTAATCGGCTTTTTAAATGGTCACTCAGTATTTGTGGATGGCCTGCTCTGGGCAGATTTACAGCTGTGCCATACTCCTTTCATTTTTTAATGGCAGACCTAACTAGACTCTAAGGGCTATTCAGTGACTTGAATATTTTCCTGTCTTCATCCCCTGACTTTCAATCACCTTTTCATGGAGTGTTCCTTCATGTTCATTGTGTAGGTTAGAGCATCATACTGACACACCACAAGTTAGACCTTCCAGATAAGGGGCCTTTATATTGCAATTAATTGAAACCCCAGGAAGATGATCTAAGTTGTACTAATTCTGGAGTTTATAAAAGCAGTTGGCTGCCCCAGTGATGATTTTGTGTCTTACTGAAGGGTATGAACATTAATGCAATCAATTATTTTGTGTTTTATAGGCTGTTTGTAATTCATCAAGATCACTTTGCAGAGATTTGTTTTAATTTGACATTAAGAGTCTTTTCCAGTTGATCAATGTTAAAAAAAGGTCAATTAAATTCACTGAGATTCAATACTGTATATACTGCATATCATTTTTAAAGTAGCGGTTCTTTTATCTGACTTTTCCCTCATCCGTCACGGCCTCGGTCCTGAAGGGTATTTGAAGTTTTACTGTAGATACAGTAGATCTTTATTTTTTTAATCAGCATATAAGAATGCTGTTGTAATATAGGAGCTTGCTGATCATCAAATTGCTTTTCAACAGAAAGGATTAAAAAAACTATGTACACCTTGACAGCAATAAGCAAAGATTTTATGGACAGCCTTATTCTGTTTGGAAGGTTGCAGTGTAAATTGGAAAAGAACAGGAATAGCAGAAAAACACAGGCAAAGCTTGTAAATAAATCAAGCAATAAACCTGTTCCAGATGCAATTCAATGCCGAAATGTGGAAAACAAGCCAAAAAGATAAATATTTAAAATTACACAAACCACAAAAGAGAACAAAACTGTTTCTTGAAAACAATGAAGCTCATATGATTCTAGGGAACAGCCATGTTTAAATTTTAGAGTAACCAACATCCATCCAAAAAGGTTCTGAAGCATTAGTCATATCCTCTGCAAGAAAACATGTACGCGTCAGGAAATTAAAAGTATCAAGAGCAGGCACTGCAGTTTGCAGATGACAGAAATGGCGATAGTTTAGGACAACCCTGCAGACCAAGGTAAGGTTTGTGAACCTCTGTGTGTTTTAATGACTGCAGTGAAAAGAATTTGGTTTTTAAATCTATCGTGGGATTTAGAAACAATCTGCTGATAGATTCATCTCATGGTCTGCCTTGGTTCAGTATTCTAGCTGATTTTTTGACACATTTGTAGAATGTGCTCTCTGGAATTCAATAAGTATAACAAGCCACTGTTTTGCAGCAAAATGAGGCCACTTGAGAAAGCATGAAGGGTTGCCATATTTTCCAGTACCTTTTTTAATCTTGTTTTCGCAGCACAGTGTGCAGTTATTCATCTGAAAAATGATCTAATAACCCTGAACATTCCAGGCAGGCTACCAATACCTCCCTGAATTTCCTCTCCACTTCCTCTTCTGATATTTTTCAAGTGGCTCCTTCATTACCAGCTGGCAGGTATAAAATATCACAAAAAGCCTTTTTCCTCTCAAAAAAAATGTATCTCGTAATTAGGAGTTATTTTCTGTTAGCTTAGATGACACAAGTTATTAAAATGAACATGTTTTAATATGTCATCTGGTTTATCAATCAGATTTTATTTTTTAACATGGCTGTACAAAATGAACACCTCTTGCTGTTTTTGTGTGAATATTATACTTTTGGTAATTTTTAGATAAATAGCAAAAATTAACTGTGTTTGATTGAATTGCCTCTTCTTGTCAAAACTGTGATGTTCTGATGCAAATCGAATGGTTCTTCCAGTTAAAAAAGATCATATTTTATGGAAAAAGAATCAACAAGTGTCTCAATCGGGGGTCTGCAAAGCCGGTCCTGGACGGTCATAGTGTCTGCAGGTTTTTACTTCAACCCAGTTTCTTAATTAGAAGTCAGTTATTGCTGTTGAAGCATTTACTGCTGAAGCAACAGTTTAATTATTCATTTTAGATGTCCCATCTGTTAAGATTCCCCACCCTTAATGGCTTGTTTTAGCAGCATTCACTATATTGAATTGCTGCTTATTAGCCTCAGGATGGAGATGCAGTATGCAGCACAGCTCCTGGTCCAGGCTTTGGTCCTGTCACATCTGGACTACTGGAGCTCTCAGCCAGCAGGAGTGCCAGCTTGTGTCACCAAGTCACTGCAAATGATTCAAAACACAGTGGTGTGTCTGTTGTTCAGCCAGCCGAGGTGGGCACATGTCATTCCTCTCCTTGGATCACCACCTTGGCTCCCAGGAGCAGCACATATTAGACTCAGATACTTCATGCTTGCCTTCATAGTAGTCAGTGGTTCAGGACCTACATATAGAGAGATATTGGTGTGGTTCTATGCTCCTTCTCCACCACTCAGGTCTGCTAAAAACCAGCATCTGGTGTTGTCACTTCTGCATGCATCAAATTTCACTCCAGACTATTTTTGTGAGTAGCTCCTAGCTTTTAGTGCAAACTGCTGACTCCCTCAATGTGTTTAAGAAGTGTTTGAAGACTCTCTTGTTTGGTGAATTTCTGTCTAATTGATAATGGCTTTGGTAGGTTCCTGTAAACAAAGACAAGCAACTGATATTTGTATTGTTCTGAGCTCTTTACTTTTACACACTTGTCCTGTAACACTTGTTCTAAAAGAATCCCCCAGACTAATGTTTAAGTGATTATGTTGACCTCTTTTGTAAGTAGCTTATCGGATAAAACCATCTGGTAAGCAAATAAATGTGAATATAATGGTAAGAAACAGCAGTTCTCCATCTAACTTTTTTCCAATACAACTCGTGTGTATTCATCGTGATCTCTCTGGGCTAATAAAATATTTGGATAGAAACTGAACAGAACAAGGTGAAAGATTCAGAATTACCCAGGCTCCAAATCCTTTGAAAAGAAAAAAAAATCTACAATATAAAAATGACCTGACATAGCAGAATAAAAACACTAACAAGCCATAAAATTTAATAAGATCTGTTATTGGCAAGGCTTCTAATTAAACAATCAGTATGGAACAAAAACCTGCTGCAGCCATTATGCCCTTCCAGGACCGACTTTGCAGACCCCTGTTGTCAGACTGATTTACATACTGTAGTTTAAGCAGAAAGGAACTGTAAATAAAAAGCAAGGGAAATGTTAACATCAACAGCATGAGAGATTGAAAAGACTGATGATGACTGGGCCATTTAGAAAGTGCCAATAAGCATGCCAACTGTCAGAATGATTATATCTCAACAGAAGACATATCGTATAAGCATTTATAGCTTTTCTATTGCTGTTTCTTTTTTAGTAGTGTGTGTCTAATACGTCCCTCTACCATGACCTGTATTTGTCATTGCACTGTAAGGAACAGAGACAATAATTTGAATTTGAATTGAACTGAATTAGCACTTTATGAAATAACTAACTACACATCCTGGTGTGATGACAGCAGACACACAGAAATGCAAAATATCCCAGTATCTATATATATAATTCACTAAGGCAAGACAACCATGGAAAGCACGCCGGAAGGGACGTGGATTCACTAAACCGCCGACAAGTAAGACACCAATGGCGCACACAGGAAGGAGCCACGCCCACCAACTCTTAGACCATTGGATACGACGAAAGAATCACAGAGCCACGCCCACCAACTCGGACGCGACGCCAAGGGAAACATGCCGTCATTTCTGTTTGTCTGTGCCACAGTACACTTGCAGCTCTGAGCCACGTTGACTTTTCATTAGTCAACCTCAGTGGAACCTTGGTTCACACAGAGGCAGCGCCAGAGAGAGACAGAGGCACACATAGGCAGCGCGATAGAGAGTGCCGCACACACACAGGCAGCGCCAGAGAGACAGAGGGGCGCACACACACACACACACACACACACACACACACACACACACACACAGAGGCAACGCCAGAGAGAGACAGAGGCACACACAGGCAGCGCAAGAGAGAGCCGCGCAATCCTTTAAAACTGAAGTTAAAACACAATGAAGGAAGCAGTCTTTAAAAACCAATAAGTCCTGTGCCTCTTTTTCATTAGCGTCTCACCTGCTTCAGGCCCTGCAACAGTCAAAACGCTCTCTCTGCAGCTGACCTTCTCTGTGCCTGACTCCACTACTGTCAGTCACCTGATTAAAAATGGCCTTTTGAAGGGGAGCTATATACCACAGGAACACATTGCCTTGAGCCTGCTCTCGCTCACTGTAACGTACTGGCTTGCTCTCTCTCTCTCCTCACTCGCTCACACACTACACAGGGGAGAAATGCCCGAAGCAGAGAGACAGAGGGGGTGGGGGCTCAAGTGCTGCTGAGAGAGAGAGAGAGAGGGGGGGGAAGCAGAGAGACAGAGGGGGTGGGGGCTCAAGTGCTGCTGAGAGAGAGAGAGAGGGGGGGCTGGGGAGGCTCGTGTGCTGCTGAGAGAGGGGGGCTGGGGAGGCTCGCGTGCTGCTGAGAGAGAGAGAGGGGGGGGCTGGGGAGGCTTGTGTGCTGCTGAGAGAGGGGGGGCTCACGTGCTGCTGAGAGAGAGAGAGGGGGGGGGCTGGGAAGGCTCGCGTGCTGCTGAGAGAGAGAAGGGGGGCTGGGGAGGCTGTGCTGCTGAGAGAGGGGGAGGGGGCTCGCGTGCTGCTGAGAGAGAGAGGAGGGGTGGGGCTGGGGAGGCTCGTGTGCTGCTGAGAGAGAGAGCCTGCATGCACTGCACATGCCATGCAGCTGAGCAGTGTTTATGTCAGTGTTATTCAATGTTTTTACTATTACACTGTGCATTCTATGGTGTAATAATTAACTATATTTGTGCTTAAAAATCTTTAAAAAAATATATTTATATACAGTTCGTATGGTCTGGAATGGATTAATTGTATTTACATGCAATCCTATGGGGGAAATTGCTTCGGTTCACGACCAAATCGGTTTACGACCAAAGGTTTGGAACGAATTATGGTTGTGAACCGAGGTTCCACTGTATATTGAGTCTAGAAAACATGATCAGCAAGTCTTTGATAGGCTGCAACAAAATGATGAAAGAACGGGCACATTTTTTTCTCACAAGCTGCGTGGGTGGATGTTAGTTAGTTAATTAGTTACTCAAAGGATTTCAAGATTTAATATGCACAAGCGGTAACACTGCAAAAGCAGCCCAAACCAGAAAAGACTGCTGGCAAAAAGTGGCTGACAAATTAAATGCGTGTGCATTGTACTTACTGAAAGCGCCGTTACGGATTTTGCAAATGTTCATTTTTTCCCTCTGCTTAAAAAACATTAAAAAAGCGGCGTGATTATGTGGCGTATACTACGCCGCGGGTTGGTATGCAGCGTGTAAAACAGTTTGTCGCGGATAATTTGCCTTTTACTTTAACACGAAGACAATTTCCTGTTAGATTTGCCTTTGCGATGACAATTGATAAGGCACAGGGCCAAACTTTCAAAAAGATGTGCATGTATCTGCCAAAACCAGTTTTCAGTCACGGACAGTTATATGTTGCTCTCTCCAGAGTTCCATCTTTTCATTCACTTACTGGTATGCCTGCAGGAACACGTGCAGCGAGCGAGAGAGAGCGAGCGACACACACACGCATACAGGCGCAGGAGAGAGAGAGTGCTGGACGCATAAGAATAATAATACTTCATTACATTGATATACCGGTGTTTTCAGTATTCAAAGCGCTATCCACACAGGGAGAAACCGGGAAGCGAACCCAAAATCTTCCACAGTCTCCTTACTGCAAAACAGCAGCACTACCATTGCGCTACAAGGCAGTTAAAGAATGCACCAGCCTCAATTTTGTTTTCACTTCTGTTTACAGCGATCGGATCGTAGCGTGCGTTGTTGCAATGTTACTTTTCTTGGTGGCTTATTACATTATGGATGTTTCACATGTTAATTTTTTTCCCTGTGCTTAAAAGACATTAAAAAAGTGTTTCTCAACTGTGACTCCGGAACAACTCAGTACGCAAGCTATATTAAGCGTCAACAACGAAGACTCGCTACACCTTAATGAACAAGTGCTGAAACTTATCCCTGCCGACGAAGTAACTTTCACCAGCGTGGCCTCCATCGTCACAGACGATCCCGCTTTCAGTCACGGACAATTGTATGTTGCTCTCTCCAGAGGTCCATCTTTTCATTCACTCACAGTGGTATCCACAAACCCACCCCATTTGGACAACTGTGTCGTTCAGCAAGTGTTCACCCATCAATACATAATTATGCGGCGTATGTTACGCCGTGGGTTGGCTAGTGAGAAAGAATCCAGCATTACTGCTGTTGGGAAAGGGAAGAGCTTGCCACCAATGTGACTTTTTTTCCCTTTGTGTTGGGAAGCTATTTACCTAAATAATGAGGTGTGACACTAGTAGAGGGCGTGCCAGCCACCCAACCCGACACAGACAGACACAAGATGCACATTTACAAAACTCACGATTTGAATCCTGTAAATGCTAATAGGGACTCTGCTCTGCTGGGCCCTTGAGTAAGGCCCTTAACCTGCAATTGCTGAGCGCTTTAAGTAGTGAGAAAAGCACTATATAAATGCAAAGAATTATTATTATTATTATTATTGTTATTACTTGTATGTGCTCCAAGTGCTCCTTGATGATCTTCCGGCAGCACTTCTTGGTGTGGCAGAAGTGCTGCAGTCCATGGCTCCGGAATCGTCCAAGCGCCCTCTCATGTCTCGGTGGATGTATTGCCTCTCTCCCAGTCTTCTTATTCTCCATGTGTCCAGGCTAGTCAACAGGCCCAGCTGTCCGCCACAGAGGGTACTGGTAAATTTAAATTTGTGCTTCTCCGGTCTAGTGTGGCAGTCATTACATGAGCTAGTCGTAGTGTCTTAAGCTGGCACACATTCCTCTGAGTTTAACTTACGGGTTACTCTCTTGAATCTCATCTCACCTCATATTTGGTGTAAAATGTTTGTTGGTTTGTGATGGACTGGTGCTCATGTTCAGGGTTTGTTAATGCTTTGCACCCAATGAATGCTTGGACAACCTCCATCTGTACTGTGACCCTGCCCAGGACAAGAGGCTTAGTAAAATGGATGGATTTTTGAAGGTCAGCAGGACAGAGTATTGCTTCTCTAAACCTTGAAATACCATTTAAGGGCCAGCCAAACATGCCAGGGTCTGTCCAATCATTCCTTCTAGAGCTTACTGGTTGAGTACTTTTCTAGCTTCTCAAAACAATACTTCAGGCTTTATACCAACCCAAGAAGACCTGGATTGCTGGGTTTTTCCAAAATAACTGCTTTTCAGGATACTCTTTACATTTACAGAGTTACTGTCCTACAGCCAAGTACTGGAGAATCTGAATTCTTTGCCTGACAGGTTGCTGTGTGTGCTCCACTCGTTATAGCAATGATAATAATTTTTCTTCCCAGGCCTGATTTTTCTCACATTTTTACTTTCTCATAAGCAAAGTATTGGGAAAGTATTGTAATCATCCAAAAATTTGATGTTACGATTTTAATGAATCGCGATGTTTTGGACCACTATGACTTTGTCGTATACGAGGTATAGGCAAAGTACTAGAATCCTCCAAAAAATTCTATTTCAAGATTTTGATGAATCTCGACGGTTTAGACCTCCCTGAGTCCAAAAATATCATTTTTGGAATTATGTCTGTTTGTCTGTCTGTGGGTGTGTGTGTATGTAAACACAATAACTTGAGACTTAGGTCTACCAACGTTTGCATACAAGAATTAGGAACAAAACGCAGATTTCTATCAACTTTTGTGCTTTTTCTGAAAACTGGAAGTGGTACTTTACCTGAACACATGCTCAGTTTTATTTTTTTTTATTCATACAGTTGCAAAGTCCGATTTATTCAACTTTACTTTTATAATAATTGTTCAATATATTATTAATTTGATTTGATGTTGATGGGTCTTTAATGTACATAATATAATCATTGTCTTGTGGTTTACTCCTCAAATATTCATCCCCATATCTGAGTGTACGAGAAAGTCTAAGGGAGACCACTCCCAATTGTTTAAATGGCAAGGTTTTGATTTCTTTCTCTCACAAACAAATTCACCCCTTCATCTCAGGCTGTATTTTCAGAGTGATTTACTCCTCAGTCTTCTTCTTCTTCTTTCGGCTGCTCCCGTTAGGGGTTGCCACAGCGGATCATCTTCTTCCATATCTTTCTGTCCTTTACATCTTGCTCTGTTACACCATCACCTGCATGTCCTCTCTCACCACATCCATAAACCTTCGCTTAGGCCTTCCTCTTTTCCTGTTCCCTGGCAGCTCAGTACAGAATTTGTACAGTGAGTCCATGTTGTTATTTCAGTATAAGCTCTTCAACAAGAACAAAGAGACAGAGATGGAAGGGATAAATTTCACATAAACATTATAACTAGATTTTTCATCATACACAGAACTAAAGACTCATGTAATAAATTACCAAGTAATGTAGAAGAGAGTAAGAACTCATCTCAGAGATATTTTGGAGAAATTAAGTGAATAGGATTGTTGGTGTGAGTGTCACATTATCATCAAAGTTGTTCTGATGTTGCAATTTACAGATTGTAGCCTCCTCCTGCAGTTGTAGAAGACACAAGGATGTATCTTCTTAAAATCCTCTGCTCATTCAGAACTCATCATTGCAGGCCCTGTAATCCAAAGGGACCCCCAAATGGTACAGTCACCCTAAATGCCTCCTTTACTCTCTAGTCCCAAAATTGCAGCTTATAAAATTATTTCCTGATAGATCTTCAGCATGGTTGTATTTTGTTGATTGTTCCTCAGTGTACACATTTCTAGATGGCCTTACCTTACTGTTTAAAGATGGTTCTAAATAAGCAATATGCTTGTCTTAGTACAAGGAATCTACTTTTATTTGCGTGTAAAAATGCAAGTTAAATCTACAGTATGTGTAGGTTTGTACATTTAGCAACAAAATCACCATCCTAAAGATCATGCCTTACATTTATCTTATGTAAAAAGGCAAACTGCTAATCCTGACAAGGAAATTGCAGAGAACTACTCTTTATGTGCCTAGGAATCGTGCAAAACTGCAAACATTATTAGAGTCTGCCATTTATTATTATACATATATCTGGAGTTTGTAGTCAGTTTTTGTTTAATATACATCCTCAGAAAGAAATTCTTTGGATCTCCAGTCAGCTTGATTTAAGTTCAGTATTCGCTTTCTGGATTTCAAGTGCCTATTTGTGGTGAATTCAGATGCAAGCATTTACTGATTTGGCGGATGCCTTTATCCAAGGCAACTTTCATCATTTAAGATACAATTGGTCACCTTTGTTTTTTTTTTTTCCAGTTGGAGCACATGCAGGTAAAGTGACTTGCTCATAGTCATGCAGTGTCAGTAGCAGGATCTGAACCCACAACCTAACCTTAACCACTACGCCTCACTTCCTGCCTGTTCAGACAGGAAAAGTTGAAATGTAAGCATGAGCTAATGTATCACATCCCAGCTCTCTGCCATATTTCTAAGGGTTTGATGCTGTGCACATGTTGAATGCTGCAGCCTTGCAAATGCAAAGGACTCCATAAGTGAAAAGACTGGATCACTCCCTGATAAAGTAAGCTGAGCTCAGATTTGGGATGAAAAGGATGAAAACTCATTGGCAGGGTCAGTGGGTTTTAGTCACAATTGTAAAATAAAAATGGGGTGAGATTTTGGAGAGGTGGGAGAGCAGAGAAAGCTGGACGCATAAGCAGTTCACCCACACCCTCAGTCAAATAGCAGCTTGTTACATGTAAAGGTAGGTCTGTACAGGATTTGTGGAGGTAGGTGCAGGCATGATTTACAGTTAGGTCCATAAATATTTGGACAGCGATAACTTTTTTCTAATTTTTTTTTTAAGTTCTGCACATTACCACAATGAATTTTAAATGAAACAAGTCAGATGCAGTTGAAGTGCAGACTTTCAGCTTTAATTCAGTGGGGTGAACAAAACGATTGCATAAAAATGTGAGGCAACTAAAGCATTTTTTGAACACAATCTCTTCGTTTCAGGGGCTCAAAAGTAATTGGACAAATTAAATAACTGGAAATAAAATGTTCATTTCTAATACTTGGTTGAAAAACCTTTGCTGGCAATGACAGCCTGAAGTCTTGAACTCATGGACATCACCAGATGCTGGGTTTCCTCCTTTTTAATGCTCTGCCAGGCCTTTACTGCAGCGGCTTTCAGTTGCTGTTTGTTTGTGGGCCTTTCTGTCTGAAGTTTATTCTTCAACAAGTGAAATGCATGCTCAATAGGGTTAAGATCAGGTGACTGACTTGGCCATTCAAGAATTTTCCACTTCTTTGCTTTAATAAACTCCTGGGTTGCTTTGGTTGTATGTTTTGGGTCATTGTCCATCTGTATCATGAAACGCGGCCCAATCAGTTTAACTGCATTTAGCTGGATTTGAGCAGACAGTATGTCTCTGAACACCTCAGAATTCATTCGGCTGCTTCTGTCCTGTGTCACATCATCAATAAACACTAGTGTCCCAGTGCCACTGGCAGCCATGCACGGCCAAACCATCACACTGCCTCCACTGTGTTTTACAGATGATGTGGTATGCTTTGGATAATGAGCTGTTCCACACCTTCTCCATACTTACTTCTTGCCATCATTCTGGTAGAGGTTGATCTTGGTTTCATCTGTCCAAAGAATGTTTTTCCAGAACTGTGCTGTCTTTTTTAGATGTTCTTTAGCAAAGTCCAATCTAGCCTTTCTATTCTTGAGGCTTATGAGTGGCTTGCACCTTGCAGTGCACCCTCTGTATTTACTTTCATGCAGTCTTCTCTTCATGGTAGACTTGGATATCGATACGCCTACCCCCTGGAGAGTGTTGTTCACTTGGTTGGCTGTTGTGAAGGGGTTTCTCTTCACCATGGAAATGATTCTGCGATCATCCACCACTGTTGTCTTCGTGGACGTCCAGGTCTTTTTGCGTTGCCGAGTTCACCAGTGCTTGCTTTCTTTCTCAGGATGTACCAAACTGTAGATTTTGCCACTCGTAATATTGTAGCAATTTCTCGGATGGGTTTTTTCTGTTTTCGCAGCTTAAGGATGGCTTCTTTCACCTGCATGGAGAGCTCCTTTGACCGCATGTTGTCTGTTCACAGCAAAATCTTCCACATGCAAGCACCACACCTCAAATCAACTCCAGGCCTTTTATCTGCTTAATTGATAATGACATAACGACGGACTTGCCCACACCTGCCCATGAAATAGCCTTTGAGTCAATTGTCCAATTACTTTTGAGCCCCTTAAATGAAGGGATTGTGTTAAAATAATGCTTTAGTTGCCTCACATTTTTATGCAATCGTTTTGTTCACCTCACTGAATTAAAGCTGAAAGTCTGCACTTCTACTGCATCTGAGTTGTTTCATTTAAAATTCATCGTGGTAATGTAAAGAACCAAAATTAGAAAAAAAGTTGTCTCTGTCCAAATATTTATGGTCCTAACTGTATTTGTTTTGTATATTTGCTTTGAGTTTATTCATTTTTTCCATGCCGATCTTGTAGTTAGTTGAATTACACCACTTTCAAGTGCAAATAATACTACAGTAGTTAGTGTCTAGATTTGAGGGGCAGTGACAAGTGATGCCTAGTAACCACAGTATATATTTTTCTCTCATCTTTTAATATTATTAATAAAGCTACTCTATATAAAATAAAGCCTGATTAATCATCTAGGAGGTGTCAGTTTTATAACATGCATTTAAATAATATGCTTGGCACAATGTATTTAAATTAAAGTCATACTGATCTCTGTGTTCTGTGTCATTACTTGTCTTACAAATTCACATTTCAAATCAGTTCAGTTTATTCAGGATATTGTTTGGTTTATTAACTGAAATACCTTAAAAAAAAGGTTTCTCTCTCTCTTATTCCTCCACTCCTCCTAAGTGAGGATTGTCCGCTCTTCTCCTGACTCCGACTCACCTGGATTAGGTTGAGTGGCTTCCTTAATCTTAGACCCAGGAGTACTTCCAGTGCTAGGGCATAGTCCAATGGAAGCACCTCCGGATTGAGAGGAAGTCCCTGAGAGTAGGAATCACAAATCCTCACAGCACCCTCTGCCTGCACCCCAGGAGCCCAACAAAGCTGGCCCATGCCTTGTGGGCATCCATACTTGTAGCAACACCCAAGGATGCTGCCATTTAATGTATTAAGCATGTAGCCCCGGCCAGTTGTCACTCACGGTCCTTCTATCACAATGACCTCCTGGCCGGGTATTATTCCTTGATCCAACCCTTCCAGGACACCAGCATACTATGATGGTGCGTTGTCAGCTCCACACTACCAGTTACATCCTGGGAACTTCTTGAACTCGCTACCACAGATAATGTACCCAAGAGATGAGCCCAGCAAATGAGGACACTCAGTCAAAGCAAGGGGTGAACATAGTGCTTTTTTTAAAACAATCAAAAAAAAACAGTGTTTAAAAACAAAGTTCAGCGCTCAAAACTCTTCAATAAATAATCTTTTAAAATGGTGACTGTCTGTGAGATAAAAATCAAGACATAAAATAAAATAAAAACCACCAACATAGTCATTGAGGCAATGTTCTTTTCCCTCTTCCCTCCTGGGTGAGCCCAGCACAACTACCTCTTCATCTCCCCAGCTCACCCATTGCTCGCTCAGCTGGCGGACACACTAGCAGCCGTGGTCCTCATCAACCCAACCCGGTCTTGGCTGCCTCGAATGGCATCAGCTAGACCGATTGAGGTTGGTTGTCCTCTTGTCATTCTTTTCGCTCTCCTAGTGTACCTCAGATCCCCGGAGAGTACTCGACCTCAATCACAGCCACTCCTCCAGACCATCCGTAGGTATGATCAGTCCCTAGAGCACCAATCTTTTGATCGTTTTTTGTAGAGCCTATGACCGTGCTGCCTCTCACTCACTGGCTGTCTCATCCTGCCTCTACTCCCGAGGCTGTTCTCACAGCCCTGTTCTCTCTTTTCTTTCTCTCCATTTTTTGTTCTCCGATTCTTCCCCTCCTGTCCCATGCAGGCTCCTATATCCTCTGCTCTTTAATTGTGTATGGATGTGAGAAGCCGCTCCCTCCATGGCATCTTTGAGGTGCTTGACTGATCTGCCCATCTCTGCACACATATGCAGTGTAGTTAACCAGCTCTCCAGTTAACATCAGAGCGAAATGCACTTGCACACACCCACACCCAATTGGAGCCTGCACCTTCTTGAGCCATGATTATTTATTTAAAACTGGCCACTGATTTTGCTATACCAAACATACCCAGTCCCAAACTAGCATCTTCTGGGAACTTCCAGATCCCTGCTTTTCTTCTTGTGCTATGTATATATACTGTATATGTATATGTATGTGTGTACTACCCTCCAAGTCTGTTTGCAACCTTTGGTGGTAAAAACACAAGTCAGCTTACCTGATGAGCTCTCTACAGGATCCTACAATCAGTTGATCACTGACAGCAGTACACTACATGCCTCATAACGTAGAGTAAGTGCCATTGCTAGTAGTCATTTTTTAAAAAAACTTTTCGGAAGGCAGTCAACTGATAAGAAAGCAAATCATTAAAACTAAAATGCCAATTATGTTATGTTGTACTGTAGCCATCCCAGTGCCAGTCATGAAATTCATAACAAGGGAGAGACCATTTAGCCCATCATTGCTTGTCAATTACTGCTCACCAGCGACTTCTACCACACAGCTTGGTAAATTATTTCATGCATCTTTGGTTGTGAGGAAATACTTTCTTATATTTTATGCAAAATAGTGCTTTCCAGTAGCTGGTCCTCTTTCTAAAACAACATTATTTGTACCTTTATGAGACCTTACATATTTTATGTGTAGAATTAAAAACTGTTTTTTGATTTTTTTCAGGTAAGAAAGAGAAAGGTTTTGATGTACTGTATGGCAGTTATACTCATTTATTATGGTGCAGGAGAGTCGTTCCATGTTGCATGTTGATAAACACATGAAATTAAAAATTTCACTTTACTCTGTAAATGTGACAATAATAACTACAAACTATAAGATTCCAAGAAGAAAAAGAACGTGGGATAGGCTTAACTGCACGTAAAGATGAGAGCTACAATTATTAAAAAGCAACGTGACGCAGCCTCTGCAGCAAATCTAAGCTAAAATAATCAGTCTTCAGCCTTGACTAAAAGATGAGAGAGAAGGGATATGCACAACAAAATTCTTTTCATATCTTTCATACAACAGGATCTGGAAATTATATCACTGAACGATTAAAGGAGGTATGCTTTGGGCTTAACTTTCACAATGAGTTTCATGTGTACATTTCTTTGTAATATGCAACAGATAATTTCATTCTGAAGCATTACTTTGTAGATTGTTGACAGGTATGGTAAAGCTTAAGAGCTCTTTTAAGTCCAAGTAGCCGATGTACAGTAGAAAGCTGCAATGATTTCTGCTGCAGGCACACAGTTCATGTTTAAAGCTTCTCTAGACCAAAGTGCAGATTTTGATTTAAGTAAGAGAGCATGACAATTAATTCAGTAGGCCTAAAGGAATTATAGATTTGTAGGGTTATTATTATCACGGGTACAGAGCAAAGTGAAATTCTGAACAGTATGCCATTCTCTGTGCATGAGTTTTTAAAATCAGTGCGAGTATAAGTGCAGGGGCAGAGCTAGTGTATTATAAAACTAATAAAGCTTAAGGTACACGGGCCTTAGAAGCGACTTTAGTTCACACTACTAAAAAATCTTGAGTGTCTGCTGTATCAGAAGGGTTTTAAAAAATAACAATAATATAGTGTAACTCAATATAAAATAATAGTTAAAATAAAAATTAAAAGGTTATTAAATGAAAAAAAACATTCAAATTAAGGTTTCATTCTATAACCTGTATATTTAATATAAAATAATTATAAATAATTTAAAACACCATTAACATTTATGATAGTAAATAAAATTTTTAGTAAAATTAACTTAGGCTAGCTGTAATTGAAGAAAATGAATGCATATTTCGTTGCTTGTTGTCATTGTAAACGACAACATTTTGGTAACGTTTTATTTACACAAATAATCTTATAAAACATTATAATATACTAAGCACACAATTCTATTACTATACTTAATAACAATTTTACCTGTGCAAAGTAAAATACAGTACAAATGAAAAGGTAATAATATCTTCTTTAGTAGATATTAACAGTAGATAACGTGTCATAACATAATAGTTTAAGGTTCAGGGCCCCAAAAATGTAGGTTTGCTACTGCATGGGTGCTTGCGGTAGTGTGGATGAGTGGCTGGGGGGGGGGGGGGGGGGGGCGGGGGGGGGGGGGTTGGGGGGGTCTGTGTGACGATGCGGGTTCAGCTCCATACTCCCATCTTCTATTAGGGAGCCCTTGAACCCAACACTGTCGGTAATGTCACCGATGAGCTAGACAGTGAGGCAATAACAATGGAGCAAGGAGATGGTTCAAAAGTATGAAAGTGCTTTTATTCAAATAAATCAAAACAAGTGTTCCAACAAACAAGTGCAGCACTTTTCAAAGTTTCAATAAATAAATAAATAATCCATAAAAGAAATGTGGAGGTTAAAAACAATGCAAAAAAAAAAAAAACAATCCTTTAAAACGAGGTTAAAACGTTCTTCTGGAAGCAGTCTTTAAAAAACAAATGACAATGCCCGGTGCTTCTTCTACACTAGCGTCTGTAGCAGTTGAGGTATTTATCGACCTCTTGAACCCTCAGGTACCACGCCAGACACCAGGTAAAAGTACAATTATTATTTATTAAATAATAATACAGTGCACAAAGCACCCTCCACTCCACACTACTCATACAATAATCACTATCACTACAAATACCAATCCTCCTCTCCCAGACACTTTGCCACCCTACCTCCCAGCTCAGCTCAGTTTCTGGGCTTTCCCAGAGTCCTTTTATACCCCCTGACCTGGAGGTGTTTCTGTCCAACAGTCCACAAATCCTTATTACTTCCGGGTCAGGGTAAAAGTCCTTTTCTTCAACCTGGAAGTACGTCATTTCTCCTGTTCACGTGACCAGGACGTACTTCCAGGTTATAAGGCACATACGAGTCCACGAGCCTCCCTACAGCGACTCCCAGTGGTCCCCAAGGTATCCAGCAGGGCTGTGCATAATAACTACAAAGCCCATGAGGCCCTGCTGGAATCCGGGGAACGACCATGCTGTCGGGAGAGCTCCACCTGGTGGCCTGGGGGTGAGGGCCAGAATATGTAGCCGGCCATCCATCACATGTCTCACCTGCTTCTCCCGTTAGGGCCCTACAGCAGGCGAGACGCTCTCTCTGCAGCTGACCTTCTCTCGCCAGTACTTCTGCTGCCAGTCGCCGTACCGATCCTTGGCTCCGGTCAGCCCCTCCTGACAGTGACAAAGGCTCTCACGTTGGGGACACTACGTCCCAAGTCCCGACTCCCGCTGCCTCTCTGCGGCCTTAAGCGGAGAGTCACTTGTCTCCCGGTCACTCCCATCCTTCGTAAAAGTAATCTCTACGGAGTGACCACCTCTACTACTTACCCGGGTGTCGGCCAAACACCCAGGCTGCCTGCTCAGCTGCCGCAAGCCTGCTCTCTCTTGCTTTCCTTCACTGGCTTACTCTCACTCGCTCCCTTCCTGCTCCCTTCTGCAACCTCCGTTTCCTTCTCTTTTTCTCCTCTCTAACTGTCTCGGGCTTTTCTATATATAATGGACATGGCAGCTGTGGCAATCAACAGTTCCCGGGTACAATTACGCTGTGGACCGTCCCTCACCTGTGCACTTAGGTGAGACACACCCGCTGCACGAATCCACCCGGAAACCGCTTCAGCCATACTACCATGCCACTTGCAACGCCGCGAGCGCAGTGATTATTTATTTAAATAAAACTGGCCTTTGCTAAGACAGCTGTGGACCCACTTTACCACAGTCTGATGAGGAAATTGGTGGAGCTTCCATTCACGTCCAGATCTGTGCAGTTCTGCCGATTTCCTCATTAGTGCTCTGGGGTTCATAATTGAGGCACCTGAGCCTACTAAATTATGAAAGAAACCCGAGTAAAATGGACAAGAGAAATCTGTGAAGACAAGAATGAATAAGAGTCTGGAAGGTAAAAGGAAGAAAAAAAATGAAAGCAAAAGTAGGCCGGCTCGTGGCTGAACTGGTGGAAAAGTGAGGATGCAAATGGTCAGGTAGAGGCCCTCCAACCGGAGTGAGCAGAGAGCAATCACAGCGCAGGGTCAGTCCTGCTAAGCTCAAGGAGCAGGAGAAACCTACCACTCCGTGTGGACTTCCCCTGAAGGTCAAGTGATGGCGGCAGGAGAAAGGAGCAGGGCTTGTGGACTTAAAGCCAAGAGATGGTGGTCTGAACACAAGCCAGTTTGGAGAGAAGACTGCGCTTGCTGGTGAACATCTCCTCTTGCTGAGCAGACCTTGAAGGGTGTGCAGAGGAGACATCAGTTTTAGTTGGCTATGCTAACTAAGGCTCAAGAGTGGTTTTTAAACATACAGATCCTGACAGTATTTTACCCTGTGGATTTTAACCTTATGGATTATTTATTTATTGTATTATTCATTTATAACCTTTAAACCTCACAGGACAGTTTTTATTGAGCATTATTTATTTACTGAATGAGACTTCACTGCACTTTGTTTTGAACATTTTGTGTAAAAATAAAAAAGCACTACATGCATTGTTTGCACCAACATTTTTCATCCTAGTCCATCTTAGTCTATGACTATCGATGTCCTGGGCTCAAAGTAGAGTATGTCAGCTGCAAGCAGCCCAGACATCACAAGATCACATTGTCAAGTCAGTATTTAGTAGATGCACCTTTGGCTGCCATGACAGCCGTGAGTCTGGGTGCACAGGTCTCTTCTCTCTGTCTATAAGCTTTGCACATCTGGACACTGACATTTTTCTTCATTCGTCTTTGAAAAACTCCTCAAGGTCTGTCAGTCTGCATGGTGTTTTGCTGTAAACAGCCTTTTTGAAGTCCTGCCATACATTCTCAATTGGACTTTCCAGGTTCCTTTTGTTGGTGTAGTAAATTGTACTCATTGACAGCATTTCTATAATATATAAAATATATTAAAGTCCCTTCCTTTAGGATCTCTTACTCAACATTTCAGGAAAGGAGTGGAAGACAGCCATGCAAAGAATTCACTTGAGCTCCATATGTGCAAAGCATTAAATTATTCCACTTAGAATATTTTATCGAGCACATCTGTCTAATTTAAAATTGTCAAAAATGTTTCCAGGATAAGATCCAACCTGCGAACGTTGCAATCGAGCTCCAGCCTCACTAGGGCACATGTTTTGGGCGAGTAATAAATTAACATCATTCTGGACAAAATTTTTAAATGCCTATCAGACAGCCTTGGTGTAACAATCCCTCCTAATCCACTAACAGCTGTGTTTGGTGGACTCCCAGATGGGCTTAAAATGGAGAAGGACAAACAAACCGTAATTGCCTTTACTACACTACTGGCACGTAGACTTATCTTGCTCAACAGGAACAATCCTAACCCACCTCTGTTAAGTCAGTAGGTAACTGATGTTATATACAATTTGAAATTGGAAATAATCAAATTCTCGTTCAGAGGATCTGCTCAAAACTTTTTTTAAAACCTGGCAGGATCTAATAAATAACATTTCTGAATAAGCATTTAAATTGGGGAAAATTATTTTCTCCCCCTTTTTTCCTACTCTTAAAAGTTTTTCTGTGGCTGTTTTCCTTGCTCTCTGTCTCATGGGTAGGGGTTGATTTGAACTTAGTTTTGTTAAGTTTGATTTGCTTATATGGAATGTAAGTTGCTTTTAATTAATTCAATAAAATGTTAAACAAATTGTACTCATTGACACCTCTGAATGAAAGATCTACAGTTTTAAGCGTCAGAATGGTCTGTCTGTCTTGTTTAAATGCCTTTTTCTTGCCATTACGACAGCAATATACAATACAATATTATCCAAAAAATGCTTTGCAGGATGTAGAAACACGGTTTATTCCAGCACTGCTTTTACACAGACAGAAGATTCGTAATTAATCGACAAAAGTTGGCACACCCGTAGGAATTGTTTGCATCAATATTCAAGGCTTAATTAACTTCCATTGCTGTAGAAAGCTGTAAGCTGTCAAGCCCTGAAAAAAAGAAATTTTGCATAACTATACAAATGTCATTATTTTTCTATTTTTGGTCACCTACATTTTTTTTTCTACCCTCTGGCAGTTCATCTACTTACCTTTGCACCGTTTCAAGTTATTCACTCGACTTGAACTGCTTACATTTCAATAAAAACTGGAAAAATAGGGGAGTTCAAAGGCTTTTGACTGGTACTCCATGTACTACTTGTAGTGACAGTGACAATGCAGTAAATGGAGCAGAAGGAAATAAAATTAAGAGAATGAGAATGCAACGCAGGCATTGCCAACGTGTGATGTCATGCTGCATTTAAAGATTTTTTTTAAAGAAGTTTCTTCTTAACGTTTGTACAACACGCTCCAGAGATTAAAAAACAATGTTTTGTGCCAACAGAAGAAGACTTCTGCAACAATTTCTTACAGCTGAAGATGCAGCTTTGCCAACAGGCACAAGTAAGTTATTGAGAGTTTGTTTTATATGGCATACCCCTAAGGGATTGATAAAGTATATCAAATCAAATCGAATTAAATCCAAAATAACAGAACCAAAATGAACAACGCAGTATTAGCAAACTTTTGGAACTTAATAACCAACATCATGGTCGCGAGAGGTCCAGTTTTGCAGTATATGGTGCGTGCAAGATTGGTCTTCTGACACAATCTATTTTTTAACTATTAAGTAAGCAACAAGCGAAGGTGTGCGGTTTAAACGGTGCATCTCTTCATGTGACTCGTACAACTTTTCAGTGACTTAACAGAAAAAAATTGAAGTAAAAACACTGAACGTCTGGTGTGTGGAGGTCGCGTGAAAAAAATGTAAATACTGTAGTGCGAAGTTCGGTTACGCTTCCTGAAACAGCAAAGTACGCGCATAGTGAGGCGCGCATCTCACTACTGCCCTATACGAGACGCGCCATCTCCGCCTGTTGCTCGTGCACGCGAGCGGCAAGGGGGCTAGCGACTTTAAGGCGAGCGCGTGCACTGTGTCTCTACTTTGTTTTCTGTGCGTTGGGAGTCGTGTTACCTGCACTCAAGAATTCAAGAAGGGTGGCCTGCAGTCAAACAAGAAAGAAAAGTTTTTCCACTGTTTTTAGTAAATGGATAATGAATCTGTTGCTGTTGTCTTCTTAACATTTGCTTACCGAGTGGATTCCAAATCACGAAGTTACCATCAGGTTAGTAGCTTTGCGTGTATGCCTGGGACTTCTTGTTACCAGCTTGGCAGCAGCTTACCGGAATCCGAGTTTTGCAGGATGTTAACAGTGTGGAATGCAAAAATGCCAGTTAGTTTGGTGGGAAGCTGTGCATATGGTGAATGCTCGCGCAAAGCATTTTACATAATGTAAGTGGCAAGCGTGTCTGGCTGCGGTCCCAGTCGGTTTCTCTTGCGCTCTCACTAACCGCACGAATGATCTGGCCTGCCTTAGTGCCTGATGTTCAGCCTGGCACGCAGGCGCATCTGTCGGAGGTTATCAGTCGGCCCCACTAGTCGGCCACTTTCTCATAGCATCTCGGGGCATTCGGATGACTGGCCTTGTTACAGAAGAGCCCAAGACTGCGGAGTCATTTTCACTCATTATGGGTTAACAATGTGACGTGTCTGTTCTTAGTGACGACAGCGACAGTTGTGTCTTATGTTCTTCATCTGAGAATGTTCATTAGGTGGTAATGGATTTTCTAAGACGACCCTTTTGCGATGATCGTAGCTTCTTAAAAAAGGCGTAAAATTGTAAGTGCATGCTTTTTTTATTATTTGTTTAATTTTAGTTTTTCAGTTTGGTTACCTGAAAGCAGGTGACAGAGCACGTGATCCAACTCCCGCACGGTATCTGCGGTCTCGGTACGAGTTGCGGTCAGGATCTTTCGGTGGCTCTCGGGATTTCTGTGCGTGTCAGTTGTTGAAGTAAAGCCGAGTACTGTTTTCCGATTTACGCATTTCCTTGGTTTATTTTAGTGACGGACGATACTTCCACTCTAAAGTTAAGCACTGGGTCAAGGTGAAAAATTGTGACCTAACAAATACATTTCCAATTTTTAATGTATTTAATTGGTACAACTGTAAATTAATCTGATGACGATTTAGTTGAAGTCAATAATTTACCCATTTACTATATGCTAAACTTGACATGATCTCCGTGCACGATTTGCGCATGCAGGATATGCGTGTTATTACTCATGCTCATGTTTTTTTGCCTTAATTTTATATTAAAACAGCGGCTTGCAGCATCAATGTGGTTTACTAGCAATGATCATGGGAACTTTTTACAATTAAATTATCTAATCATATGCCAGTTCCTGTTTTTTAGTAAGATTTCTGTCCTAATTAGTAAGTGGTTATATTTCCAGATTTTTATCTTTTATGTGATAAACCAGAAAATTCTAAGCACGTTTTGTTTACTGTTCAGAGCAATTTAAAAAGGTGATTTCCCAGGAAGAGGTTTACTATCAAAAGCAGTTGTTTGCTTTGGAAAAATACAAAAATATGCAGAATAATTATGTTTGTTATAATAATAATAAATTTTATTTATATTGCACTTTATATTTTAGCAATCCCAAAGTGCTAAATTTGCTGTTTAGAATGCTTTGTTACTTGTAACTGTGTTTACTTGGTTGTCTCTATGCCACTATTTTGATGCAAACATTCAGAAAATTGAGTTATAAAGAAAATGAATAACCTGCATTAAAAGTTATTACAAAACAGAAGTGTTAAGTAATATATTAGTAAAGAACACTGATGCATGTTTCTCACTAGTGAATAATAGCAGAACAGACAAACTAACTAAATAACACATTATAGTAAGGACAGACCTCTGGTTCTGAATTAAATTGAATTACAACATATTTGTAAGCACTTCTGTAAAGGAATTGAATGAAAACATCAAACTTACGCCCATGCTTATTTAATAATTGCTCTGTTAACATTTGCTAAGACAACGGGCCTCAGTTATAGTTCCATCTGTTAATAAGGTGTATCAGAATTGAGATGACACTGACATTTCTGTGTACAGTATTTGTGTTTTTTTTTACCATTGGCCAAAATGATTAATTGACTGAAGCTCCTTATTCCTGAACATGTTACATACATACATAAGTAAAACATTCTTGCTGTAGATCAATTACTACTTTTCCTAGTGAGTGAACTTGGCTTTTGTTGATGGTCATTAATTATGAGAAAAGCGCTATATAAATGTAATGAATTATTAATATTATTAAACACAAGTTTACAGGAAACAATTGCTGATTCTAATTATTAGGAATAAAGGAAATTCTGAGTAAAAATATAATTTCACCTGCAGGACATCCTGTAAAAATGTTGGCTTCAATCAAATGTGAATGTAATGCTTTGCTTTACAATCTTGACCCTTTACAGAGTTTTGGAGGGTTTAGATGAAAAGTAATATACAAATTGAAACAGGCCTAGTGTATGAGAACAACAGTTTACTTCAGATAAAGTGGGAAAGTAAAATTTGAAACCCATCAGAACTGGCATAAGCCTCAAATAAACTTGCCAAATTGAAAATGACTTAAATTAACTCTATTAAATAAAGAGTAATGAAAACGCAAATCTAACATTGCAATGTGCACTGCATATGCAACACACAACATTGACAAGCTTCAGATGTGGTTTTTACTTCTAACGCCAGTTGTATGTTTACCTGGGGTATGCAGGTTCTATTTTTTTCATGTAATTTTTTATTAAATTTTATTAGTGTGGCTTTACCGGAAAGTCATAGCCAGATAATACAGTTCTAACACTGAATTATGTTTTACTTTAAATTGCTGTATTATAAAACAGCAGCAACATTTACCAGGCTGCAGATTTACATCGCCCAAGCAATGACTTGAATGTTTTTAATTTGGGGATGTTTTGTCCCTGTAAATGTACTGTAGTGACCTTTTCACAACATCAGTGACTGGCACCCAGCAACGTATAGGGTGCTTGCTAACCACATATTATGTGAACTTCCCTGAACTTTCCTCCTGCTCACGCTCTACGCCACATATTATGCCTTGTCTTTTTCCTTCTTCACCTGTCCATTCACCCCATCAGTCAGTGGTGCTCTTCGTGTGCCCCTCCTTCACTTGTTTAAACTGGAAAGCCATAAACAGTTGAGTGGCACTGTGTCGGTCCTGGCTTCACCTCAGCGTGTAGCTAAAAAAAAGTATGTGTTGGTATAAACTACTCGGTACAGTTTTAGTATCAACAAATACATCAAATACAATTTCTATAATGTTAACCAATTCCAATTAAATCAGTCAAATCATTTTTTTACATTTTGAGATATTTGTTTTTTTCTATTGTACAGGTTGTTTTTAGCCCTAAATATTGATATATCGAAATGTCCTTTCTTAGAAGATACCTTCTGCCGTAGACTTCCAATTCTGCCAAACTACTTTTTAAATAAAAGAGGAAATTGTGTTTTAGTTGTGGAGTGAGTGAGTAAGTCAATCAACTTTGCCTTTTATACATAGATTAGCATTTTTGAGAAGGCTATATGATGATGCAGTGATTAGTTTGTAATTGTTTCTTAGAACTACATGTATTCACAAAAGTTAGTTTGTAATTGTATTGTGTGTTGGTAGTCGCTACTGTGTGAATTCCTGCACTGCTAAATTAATGGAGAACATTCAGATGCAATATTGTTTTAGCCTTTCGCATACCCCAATGAAATTGCAGTGGTTGATTTAGCACTGAGTTAATCACCCTGATAATTTAAAGGGTATATAGTTTAATATTAACATATATTTGCACATACATCACTCTTACTTGTATGTAAATGGAAGTTTGGTAATAGTTTTTAAAGATTCACTAAGTTCAGTGTCTGTGGAAAGTCAAAATTGATTTTCACATCTTAGAATTACATCCCAAAAAAGACAGAACAAGTGGTTTCCGAGATATCCGCCCTGAACACCTAGAACGATGTATGACGATATCTTCTGTAGTGAGAAGTCAAGAAAAATGGCATCTTTTATTGGCTAACTACAAAGATTACAATATGCAAGCTTTTGAGGCATGATTACAGCTTACCTGAAGCAGGGGCCTGAGTTGCCTCGAAAGCTTGCGTATTGTAATCTGTTTAGTTAGCCAGTAAAATGTGTCATTTTGCTTGATTTCTCATTACATTCATAATGGCTAACACAGTACAACACCCTAGTACTAATGGTATCTTCTGAAACAGTTGACCAATCATTTTTCAGACATTGTTTTGCATTGTGTTTATCTTGTTACGTTACAAACATATTGTTTTTGGTTCAATTTGGCTCAATGCCGCCACATCCTTCAAAAACTTTTTAACCTGCGATACCTGCAATGGTTTAATTTCACTGGGAGTTTTGCAGTTTGTTCCATTTAGTCATGGAACCAGGCCGATTGATTTTAAGATAAAGTATAATGTACATGGAAGTACTCTATGGACTATTCCATACCGATATTTTTTTTAACTCTCTTCCATAGGTTTTGGCTAACACATTTCTGGGTGATGCCATTTCTTTATCATTTTTCTTCTGGAAATCATATTGTGCATTGTGAATTTGTGAATTCAGCAGATGTCTCTGTGTAACACTGGTAAAGAGTGACACAGTTGTGTAAAGCTCACAACATGGTGGGCCGCAGTGGCTGCAGGCTTTCATTCCAACCATGTTCGTAATTAGTAAGACATTTTTACGGCTAATAAAACATACCGTACCATAAAGTTGGGCACCCTTGACTAAATTACACATTTTGTCGACATTTGAAGTTTTAGGACACTAGGGGTCGCTGTTGCCCCTTAAACCCAACAGACAGACTCTCAGGACACAGGGTAAAAGCACTCAGAAGTATTTTAATGCTTCTTCTTCTTAAACAGTGCCTCCAAAGCACCCCAGCCACAATAAACAGGCAATTAAACCACAAATTACAAAATATTTACGAATACAATTCTCTCCTTCACTCCTCCCAGCAAGCTCTGTCATACACCTCCCGACTCCGGCTCGCTTGCTGGGTCTCTAGCCGTCCTTTAAATAGTGCCCGACCTGGAAGTGCTTCTGTTCTTCCTCCCATGTGACTTGCTAGCACTTCCGGGTCAGATGGAGAATTCAAGTTCTTTAGTCAGCCCGGAAGTACTTCAGGGCTTCCATCCTCGTGACTACCTAGTACTTCCGGGCTATAAGGAAAGCATGAGTCCCCAGGTCCCTCGACATCTTGCCCTGGCGGCACACATGGCACCCAACAGGGCTGAGAATCCAAACTCCAAGTCCCAGGATGCCCTGCGGGAATCCGGGGAACCGCTATACTCCAGGGAAGCTACCATCTAGCGTTTTGGGGGAGGCGGTGTCGACAAGTAACTGCCTTCCCCCATCCTTCCATTCCAGGGGTGTCCTGGCCGACTCCCACAAAGTAAAAATATTAAATACAACTTTTGACAGTAAAGAAACTAAAACAATGGAATTTTTATTGAAAGGTTAATGTGCAGTTATTTGATTAACTGAAAAAAATGTACAAAAAAATGAAATCAAATGTGGCATTTGTAAAATTTTGGGCACCTTTTCCATTGTAAGGTCTGAGAACTCATTGGGTCTTTAGTTTGTTCTGGCTTAGCTTGTTAGGTGGTAGTCTGGTCACGAATTGCCATTAGGAATTGTCAGTTGATAACAGTCCAGAGCCTAATAAATACTTTGACTCTTTGCATACTGTGCAAGACTCAGCAACCATGGGCACTTCTTGGCAACTCCCTGAGGATCTGAAAGTTAAGCCAACTTATGCCTTAAAAAGAGGGGAAGGCTATAAGAAGATATAAAAGCACTTCCAGCTAGCAATTTCTGCAGTTTAAAATGTCAGTAGGAAATGGTAGTTAAGGGGAACCTTGCAGGTCAAGACAAGATCTGAAAGACCAAAAAAGACCGAAAAGACAGAATATCTCACATACATTTATATTTATTTGCTTAGCATATGCATTTATCCAAAATGACTTACAAAAGAGGTCGACATTATCAGGTGAACATCAGTCTGGGCGTCTGCACAGGAAGGCAAAACAAATCTGTAGGCAGGTTTAGCTGAGAAAGCTGTGGTGGTGCACTGATCTACTGTGCGGCATTACTGACACAGACACGGCCTTAATGGAAGAGGTATCAGAAGAAAACCTTACCTGCGATCTTGTCAAGTTCAAGTTCAAGTACTTTATTGTCATTGTGTAACACAATGAAATTACTTTTTGTGACAGCCCCAAGGTGCATTTAAAGAAAAGTCAAATAATTCCAAATATGTCATATACAGTGTTAAGTGATCAAGTAAACACAATGAAATTACTTTTTGTGACAGCCCCGAGGTGCATTTAAAGAAAAGTCAAATAATTCTAAATATGTCATATACAGTGTTAAGTGATCAAGTAACCAGAGCAAATTATTATTATTGCTCAAAGTACAGCAGCATCTATATATATAATTCACTAAGGCAAGACAACCATGTAAAGCACGCCGGAAGGGGGCGTGGATTCACTAAGCTGCCGACAAGTAAGACACCCATGGCGCACGCAGGAAGGAGCCACGCCCACCAACTCTAAGCCCATTGGATACAACGACAACTCACAGAGCCACGCCCACCAACTCGGACGCGACGCCTCCGAAAACATGCCGTCATGTGTGTTTGTCTGTGCCACAGTCCACATGCAGCTCTGAGCCACGTTGACTTTTCATTAGTCAACCTCAATGGAACCTTGGTTCACACAGAGGCAGCACCAGAGAGAGACAGAGGCACAGACAGGCAGCCCGAGAGAGAGAGCCACGCACACACAGGCAGCGCGACAGAGTCACACAAACACAGGCAGCGCGACAGAGAGAGCCGCGCAATCCTTTAAAACTGAGGTTTTAAACACAATGAAGGAAGCAGTCTTTAAAAACCAATAAGCCCTGTGCCTCTTTTTTCATTAGCGTCTCACCTGCTTCACCGCCCTGCAACAGTCGAGACGCTTTCTCAGCAGCTGACCTTCTCTGTGCCTGACTTCACTACTGTCAGTCGCCTGATTAAAAATGGTGAACTCCTGCAATGTTACTATCTTGCTTGGCTTTTAAATAAAGTTCGAATTTGTTGAAATGTTCCCCCCCCCCCCCCCACCCCGTGCTTAAAACTCATTTTAAAAAAAAGTGTTTATACAACTGCTGCAATGTTACAGAGAGAGAGAGGGCTCGCGTGCTTCTGAGAGACAGAGGGGGAGGGGGCTCGCGTGCTGCTGAGAGAGAGGGGGGGCTGGGGAGGCTCCCGTGCTGCTGAGAGAGAGAGGGGAGGAGGGGCTGGGGAGGCTCCCATGCTGCTGAGAGGGGGGGGGGCTGGGGAGGCTCGCGTGCTGCTGAGAGAGAGAGGGGGGGGGCTGGGGAGGCTTGCGTGCTGCTGAGAGAGAGGGAGAGAGAGGGGGGGGCTGGGGAGGCTCGCGTGCCCCTGAGAGAGGGGGAGGGGGGGGCCGGGGAGGCTGGCGTGCTGCTGAGAGAGAGAGGGGAGGGTGAGGCTGGGGAGGCTCACGTGCTGCTGAGAGAGAGAGAGCCTGCGCATGCACTGCACATGCCATGCAGCTGAGCAGGGAGCCTAGGTGTTTATGTCAGTGTTATTCAATGTTTTTACAATTACACTGTGCATTCTATGGTGTAATAATTAACTATATTTGTGCTTAAAAATCTTTAAAAAATATATTTACATACAGTTCGTACGGTCTGGAATGGATTAATTGTATTTACATGCAATCCTATGGGGGAAATTGCTTTGGTTCACGACCAAATCGGTTTACGACCAGAGGTTTGGAACGAATTATGGTTGTGAACCGAGGTTCCACTGTATATTGAGTCTAGAAAACATGATCAGCAAGTCTTTGATAGGCTGCAACAAAATGATGAAAGAACGGGCACATTTTTTTCTCACAAGCTGCGTGGGTGGGTGTTAGTTAATTAGTTACTCAAAGGATTTCAAGATTTAATATGCACAAGCGGTAACACTGCAAAAGCAGCCCAAACCAGAAAAGACGGCTGGCAAAAAGTGGCTGACAAATTAAACGCGTGTGCATTGTACTTACTGAAAGCGGCGTTACAGATTTTGCAAATGTTCATTTTTTCCCTCTGCTTAAAAAACATTAAAAAAGCGGCGTGATTATGCGGTGTATACTACACCGCGGGTTGGTATGCAGCGTGTAAAACAGTTTGTCGCGGATAATTTGCCTTTTACTTTAACACGTAGACAATTTCCTGTTAGATTTGCCTGTGCGATGACAATTGATAAGGCACAGGGCCAAACTTTCAAAAAGATGTGCATGTATCTGCCAAAACCAGTTTTCAGTCACGGACAGTTATATGTTGCTCTCTCCAGAGTTCCATCTTTTCATTCACTTACTGGTATGCCTGCAGGAACACGTGCAGCGAGCGAGAGAGAGCGAGCGACACACACACGCATACAGGCGCGCGAGAGAGAGAGAGCGTTAGACGAATAAGAATAATAATACTTCATTATATTGATATACCGGTGTTTTCAGTATTCAAAGCGCTATCCACACAGGGAGAAACCGGGAAGCGAACCCAAAATCTTCCACAGTCTCCTTACTGCAAAACAGCAGCACTACCATTGCACTACAATGCAGTTAAAGAATGCACCGGCCTCGATTTTGTTTTCACTTCTGTTTACAGCGATCGGATCGTAGCGTGCATTGTTGCAATGTTACTTTTCTTGGTGGCTTATTACATTATGGATGTTTCACATGTTAATTTTTTTCCCTGTGCTTAAAAGACATTAAAAAAGTGTTTCTCAACTGTGACTCCGGAACAACTCAGTACGCAAGCTATATTAAGCGTCAACAACGAAGACTCGCTACACCTTAATGAACAAGTGCTGAAACTTATCCCTGCCGACGAAGTAACTTTCACCAGCGTGGCCTCCATCGTCACAGACGATCCTGCTTTCAGTCACGGACAATTGTATGTTGCTCTCTCCAGAGGTCCATCTTTTCATTCACTCACAGTGGTATCCACAAACCCACCCCATTTGGACAACTGTGTCGTTCAGCAAGTGTTCACCCATCAATACATAATTATGCGGCGTATGTTACGCCGCGGGTTGGCTAGTAAATTGTTATTGCACCTGTTAATGAATAGTACATTACATATTCTACAGTATATTGTATTACATTAGTATTTTGCACATTACCAATATAGTTTATTGCACATGTTCAGTTAAAAATGGTCTCAAACTGAAGAGATTCAGAGTTCAGAACGTTTATGGCAGATGGGAAAAAGCTATTTTTTAGTCTGTTTGTGCGCACACGGATTGACCTAAAGCGTCTGCCTGACGGGAGGAGCTCAAATAAAGAATTTCCAGGGTCTGCTGTTTTTACGACCCGCTGCAGGGCTTCTTTAGCTGCCTTGGTGCAGCTGTTGTACCAGGCCATCATGCAGTTAGTTAAGATGCTCTCTATAGGGCATCTATAGAAATTAACCAGCAGCTTCTGGGGGAGGTCATCTCTCCTTAGCTTCCTGAGAAAATAGAGGCGTTGTTGTGCTTTGCCTATTATAGCCAAGTTGTTGTCAGCCCAGGACAGGTCCTCTGAGATGGTGACTCCTAGAAACTTAAAGCTGGAAACTCTTTCCACAGCATCTGCATTGATTGTTATCGGACTGTGATTGGTCTTTTTAGTGGTCCTAAAGTCCAGAATAACGTCTTTGGTCTTTTTGGTATTTAAGACCAGGTTGTTGGTGTTGCACCATTCTGTCAGATTCTGAACCTCTTCCCTATATGCAGCTTCACTGTTGTCTGTTACAAGCCCGATGACAGTTGTATCATCCGCAAATTTATCAATAATGTTTGATTGGTGGATGGGTTGACAGTCATGGGTGAAGAGTGAATAGAGAAGGGGACTTAGTACACATCCTTGCGGCACACTAGTGCTCAGGGTAAGGGTGGAGGATGTGTGTTTGCCCATCCTGACAGACTGGGGGTGGTTGGTGAGAAAATCCAGTAACCAGTTGCATATGGACGGAGCAAGCACAAGTCACAAACAACAACAACATTTCTTAAGTGTATAAAACAACATCTGCCTGAGACAGAGGCATTTTTGAACCAAGTGCGGTGGACAGATGAAGTTAAAATCTCTCTAGCCACAAGCACAAAAGGTTTGTTTGGAGGAAAAAAGTAGCAGTGTTTGAAGAAAAGAACACCTTGTCAACAGTTAAGCTCGAGGGTGGATCTGTTATGCTTTGGGGTTGTGTGGCAGCCAGTGTGGCAGAAGAAACATTACTATGAAGAATGGATTCCACTAACTATCAACAGATCCTTGAGGAGGCTGTCAGGCAGTCAGTCAGGAAAATGAAACTGAAAAAGGCTGGCTTCTACAAGAAAGTGATCCAAAACACATTTTAAATACCTCTAGAAACACAAGGTGAAAGTTTTCGGATGGCCCTTGCAGTCCTCATATTTAAACATCATTGAAAATCTGTGGGTAGACTTTAAAGACAGCTCAAGAATATCTTATAGCTGGAAGCTGTCTGCATGGAAGAATGGGAAATTTTTCCAAAACAGAATCTAAAAAGTAAAAGCTGGCTATAAAATGTTAGCAATTTTTACTTCAAATGTTGATGCAATATGTGATTTGGACAGATTTTTTTGAATTAATTTTATTTTACTTGATTTTTACTTGATTCAGAGCCCTTAATTGTTTTTTTAACTCGGCCAGTAGCCAAACATTAATGAGATGTAAAGCAAGGTAACCAGCTAACTAAGTGGTTTCAGAATTAGTTTCTGATAGGCCAATGTTTTCAGACCAACCAAATTCTTAAGAAGAAGGCAATCCCTTCTGTTAATGAAGCATGTTTTTTTTTTATTCTGTGGTTTGTTAGTGCTCTTAATCTACCTCATTAGATGTTTCTAAAACTGATCATTTTCTTATTTCAGTTACATAGACCACTGTTCAAGCTGCCAGTTTTGGAATTCTAAAAATCACTATCTGAGTGCATTGCGAGATGTCCGATAGAGTATATGGTGTCAAAAATGAAAGAAGACAACACTGTTGTTCTATATAGTAATCTGAAATGCGAACTTTTCTACAGAGGTTGAACAAGCTCAATGTTGAAACTCACAACAAAAACAACAATAATTAATTTCTTGTATATCACAAAATCACATAAGGAATACCTTAATGGGCTTTAGCAGACCACCCAGCATTGACTCTCTAAGAAGACAAATTTCTAGGGGGAAAAAAGGAAGAAATCTTGGGAAGGGCAAGGTGGGTCATGCAATGGGTGTCAAAAAATCAAAAAATGAGGTAAATACACACACATAAAACAGAACCCAAGCAATCCTCCATAGAGTTAGATGGCCAATTCATCGTTGCAACCTCAGAAAGACAATTAAACAGTACAAACTACTGTGTTACCACACCCCTCATGAAGTGCAGGCAGAGAGTGCAGTAACAACTCTCAAGGCAAAACGCAAAAATAGATTATACCACTCATATACAACTCATTAAATACAAAGTATCACATATAAGAGTACAGGGTGAGTCAAAATTATGTTAACATTTGAATGGCGGAAACAATTTATTCACAAAATATACCGTATATACTCGAATGTAAACCGAGTTTTTCAGCACCCAAAATGTGCTGAAAAACGTCATCCTCGGCTTATATTCGAGTCAGGTCCCGCTGCCCCCTGGTATACGAACAAGCCAGCTTCCCTTTCGGTTTGTGCGTGCTGATGATTTCCACAGTGTTCAGTCTCTCTCTGTGAAGCGAGCAAGAGAGAGAGACACACACACACACACACACGTGTGCGAGCAAGAGAGAGAGACACATGCATGCTCGAGAGACACACGTGCGCGAGAGAGACACATACACACGCACGTGCACGCGCGAGAGAGAGGGGAGTGAGAGAGATACCATATTGTTTTTGTTGACCCTCTTCTCCACTTAAAGAGCTAGTTTACTGTTTTTCTTTGAAATAAATACTCAAAAACATTTAACTTACTGATGCCTCAATTAATGTACGGTATTTTTATTGGTATTTATTTTGATTATTGAAACTTACCAGTAGCTGCTGCATTTCCCACCCTGGTTTCTTTGAAATAAATACTCAAAAACATTTAACTTACTGATGCCTCAATTAATGTACGGTAATTTTATTGGTATTTATTTTGATTATTGAAACTTACCAGTAGCTGCTGCATTTCCCACCCTGGTTTCTTTGAAATAAATACTCAAAAACATTTAACTTACTGATGCCTCAATTAATGTACGGTATTTTTATTGGTATTTATTTTGATTATTGAAACTTACCAGTAGCTGCTGCATTTCCCACCCTGGTTTCTTTGAAATAAATACTCAAAAACATTTAACTTACTGATGCCTCAATTAATGTACGGTAATTTTATTGGTATTTATTTTGATTATTGAAACTTACCAGTAGCTGCTGCATTTCCTACCCTGGGCTTATACTCGAGTCAATATGTTTTTCCAGGTTTTGTAGATAAAATTAGGTACCTCAGCTTATATTCGGGTCCTTCCCCAGATATGTGCCTCGAGACAATCCTGTGTCAGAGGTCTACAGCCAATTTCTTTGACTTCATGTTTGGTTTGTGCTCTGACATGAACTGTCAACTGTGGGACCTTATATAGACAGGTGTGTGCCTTTCCAAATCATGTCCAATCAACTGAATTTACCACAGGTGGACTCCAATTAAGCTGCAGAAACATCTCAAGGATGATCAGGGGAAACAGGATACACCTGAGCTCAATTTTGAGCTTCACGGCAAAGGCTGTGAATACTTATGTACATGTGCTTTCTCAATTTTTTTATTTTTAATAAATTTGCAAAAATCTCAAGTAAACTTTTTTCACGTTGTCATTATGGGGTATTGTGTGTAGAATTCTGAGGAAAAAAATGAATTTAATCCATTTTGGAATAAGGCTGTAACATAACAAAATGTGGAAAAAGTGATGCGCTGTGAATACTTTCCAGATGCACTGTATATATATATATATATATACCTGGTAGGTAACCACCCATACAATCAGATTGTGACACAGACTACGAATGCCGTGAATGTAATTACCCCGATCTACATGCTGTCAAATAAACGAACCACACGCCGTGGCGCAACGTTAGGGGCATTGCCTCTGGCGCTGACGTCCGAGGTTCGATTCCCGAAAGGGAGTGCAGTGGAGTGTGTACACCTGATGAGCCCATAATGAGGGCGAAACACGTGTCGTGTACTCTTTGCATTTATTTGACAGTAAACTATTTCAACCATATATATATATATATATATATATATATATATATATATATATATATATATATATATATATACTGTATATGTATATGTCAGGACTACAAAAATACCAACAAGGGGTATGTTGCCCTTTAGCTTTGTGGAAGGCAAGTGTTTAAGAGAGCTAGGCTGAGCCAGAGTGTGAAGTCTTGTCCTTGAAAACTATTAGTGACAGGGTAAAACAGTAATATGAATAAACAGCTACAGTCTTAAAAATAAAGCTCTTAATGATAATTTAGAGACATCAATTAACATGGCAGCCAGACTGAATTTCACCAGTGCCAAAACACAATTGAAAGTTTGCTTTACCTTGTCAGAGCTTGAATCTTAGTCTGGGATTACAAGTATCATGCATTTCAGTTAAAGATCCTGTATAGTCTAAGTTAATATAGGGGGAAATCCCACTTCTCTTTAAAGACAAAAACTGAAATGAAAAGGGGACAGTTATTGGTAATTTTATTCAAGTGTGAGTTTATTATGAGCAAGTTCTAACACTGCAGTAGAATTAGTGCATATTAAAAATGAACATTTTGATTAACTTTTTATATAATATTGAAACACAGAAGGCAGAAAAAAACCCCTTTTGCAATGTGTTCATTTTCGTAAAGGAAGGGGGTGAGGTGGGTGTGTTTCATATCAGCCAAAGTCTAATTAATATATACAGTATATATATTTGAAGTCTTATGGATTCCCATATATCAAAATTAGTAAGCCTTCACAACCTTTAATAATTACAATAAAACTTTCCAGTGTTTAAGGAAAGAATTTACAAAGACAGTGTCAACTGCTACCAATAACTGTTAACTTACCTATTATGTCTCAAGTTAGCTAACTCTGTTTAAAGGGACACTACAGTCTTAACTATGTTTAAATGTTTGATGGTGTGCCCAGTGAGTTTCTGCAACCTTTTGCCTTCCCTCACAGACTTAATTCACTCTGTTTAATAGAAAGTAACATTCATGCTTTGCTGACCCAGTACCATTCTATGTCTACCTCTCACTAGCGGCCATGCATTCTCACACAGGCTTATTTATGTATGACCTCTACTTATTCTGTTGCATTTCTTTCTCCTCTGAAGGCCTTCTGCAGAACATAGAGACTGACCTGTGCCAACAGGCTGGCACCTTTGTGCCGGCAACCTTTTGCAAGCCGGGAATCACCTAACAAGGCCGTTTTCGATATTGATGTGCACATTTACAGTATGCTTTGTTGGCCAAATTGCATATATAAATTGCTGTTGAGTAGTGTGGAGACAAGGAGAGATTTTTGCATTGCAATCCTTTCTGATGTTAAACATCTGCAGTTTCATCCTCATCCTGCAATTATATATCTAGCAATTATGTGACAAGGAGAAGTTTGCCAGCTGGGTGTAGACTGAAGCCATTAAACACAGATAGTGCATGCCTCATACTTTCCTGTTATGTTTCTTTTGATAGACAATGGAACAGAAATGGAAAATACAAAAGAAAGATGTTTTATCCATTCAGGCTAAAGGAAGCATCCTTCATTTGACAGTGTTGATTATTTAGTGAGATGATGCTTTGGTGCAGTGGTTATGGTGGCTTCCTAACTGTTTGTGTGGAATTTGCACATTCTCCGTGCATCTAACATATGCAAGATTTTTCAGGTACTCAGGTTTTCCTCCTGCATCATAAAGATGTGCAGGTTATGTTGATTAGCAGCTCTAAATTGTGTCAGTGGGAGTATGGATGAGTGTATAAGAGTACACACTGATGAACTGGTACCCCATGCAGTTCTGTTTTTCCCATTTGCCAGTGTTGTCAACACAGGCGCAGGCCTGACATGTTGTGCTACATTGGCGGCAGTGGACACATCCTGTAGCAATACTGTGGTTAAGTGTTCTCTCTCACCATCTTTACAAAGTGTTCAGATGATCATTTGGCTCTCTATAGTCTTGATTTCTGGTTTACAGTATATGGTTTGTACCTGCTGCTGACAGGATAATGTTTGAATATTTGTTTTCCAAAATGTATTGTGGGAGCACAGAAAATGAATGAAATTAATAATCACCATATTTTATAACCTGCTTATTCAGTTCATGGATATGCAGGGAGCTGGGGTCTATCCCAGCAATATTAGATGCAAAGTGGGAAACAACACTAGCTGAGACCCCATTCTAACACAGAAGCCCACATTCACTTACAAAGGGACAATTATTTGTTTAGTTTATTTGTGGTAAGAACTAATTTGAATTGAGGGCCATTTGGTCAGCATGCATAATAAGTTCTTAAACTAGGAATTCAAGCCAATCCGCCACAAAACTGAAACGACATTAAATCATAGTAACAATAACGTTGCTAAAGAACCAAAATACCAAAACTAACACAGAAGGACAGAGCATAAAATATCAGAGAATATCCGTCAGACTCAGATAAAATGGCTGTGAAAACCTTGATAATGTCCTGTTGCTAACATTTCGTGTTGTAGCCTCTGACCCAAATACCATGATGATGTCATACCAACAACATAATTTATTTTTATAGCACATTTTCATTTTCCCTTCGAGATTGCTGAATATACCACACACACACACACACACACACGCACGCACGCACGCACGCACGCACGCACACACACACACATATATATATATACATCCATTTTCCAATCTGCTGAATTCGAACACAGGGTCTGCCAGAGCCAATCCCAGCCAACACAGGGCACAAGGCAGAGAACCAATCCTGGTCAGGGCGCCAACCCACCGCAGAACACACACACACACCCACCCACACACCAGGCACACACTAGGGCCAATTTAGAATCGCCAATCGACCTAACCTGCATGTCTTTGGACAATTTGTGGGTTCTTCTTTTTCATGTATGGATACCAACAAACTTGTCCATGTCTGGTGGACAAATATATGTAAACAAACAATCCCCCAAAAAACACACATAAGAACTTTGGCTTAGATAATGAAGAGCTGATGCTGTCAATAACAGATTTGTAGGTGGCAATAAGATGGTGAGACCCATCTAAATGTAAATCTGTGATTGTCTGAAGTCATTAACATTTGAATACACCAGGTCCAGCTTGCTGTGTCCACAAAAGGAACACATCATTAGAACCAGAATCACCTGATTGAAGACACCAGCGTTCAGAATGATTTGACTTTAGATAGTTCACAGTGGAATAAATCATTTCTGTTGCTGTGTTTAAAAATAAGCATCAACAGGATGATGCAACCCTCTCCTAGTCAGTGGTGTGGATGAATTCAGACTGTATTTATCCATCCATCCATTATCCAACCCGCTATATCCTAACACAGGGTCACGGGGGCATGCTGGAACCAATCCCAGCCAACACAGGGCACAAGGCAAAAGTTTGGATTTTACATTTAAGCTTTATTATAATGTGCTCTCTTTTTTAGTATATCTTATGCACATTGTCCCGTAATAAAGGTCAGGAATTTTATTGGTTTTAAATTGCGTCAAGAAAAGACAGCAATAAATTCAAACAGTGTCAAAATGAAAGTAAAACGGAAAACTTAATAGACAGTTTTCATTTCAAGGCACACCTTATGTTGCGTATAGTGCCACTAAAATAAATAAAGAAAGACTCACATAAAGAGATAAGTGAAAATACGTATTTTTTTGACGCATTTAATTTTTCATGCTCACATACCATTGTGTTGTTATTTATTTATTGTCACATTTCACAATGCAGTTATTTATTTGCATATTTATTTATTTAATTTTGACTAAAGTATTCCTCCAGAAACTTGAAGATGGTGACAGTGTTGGGGAATCATGAGTTTTAAAGCCCCTGCTTTCAGGACAAATGTTCATAAGCTTTATCATTGTTTTAGTAAGTTATTTGCAGAAAAAATAATCTCTCTTTATTGAAATTCTTATTACTGTCCCCAGGTGTAAAACCTTTGAAGGTAAGAAGGAATGGGCACAGGGTGGAGATGGGGGCATTGAAAATGAAACAGCCATGTTGCTGCTGTAAAGGCCATTGCAGTACAGAGAGGTCTTGTAGGAGGCCAGTATTTTGTTAGATAGCAGCATCTTGGATTTTACCTTGAGAGGTGTCGTGGCACTCTGTGCATGTACTTGGTGAGGAGTGCTGTGCAAGGACTAAGTATTCTGTACTGTTGTATTGTATTTCTGAGGTGGCAATGATAGATTGGCCGTCTAGCTCTTTGAAGAGGATTACTTGTATTCTGTTTTGTGTGTTGTATTTACAGTACCTCATTCTTGACACCCATTGCATTTTCAACCTACCTGAAAGGAGGTCTCTGTCTGCATTGCCCATCCCAAGTTTTTTCCCATTTTCATCCTTTTTTGTGAGTTTTTCCTTGTCTTCATAGAAAGTCAAAGCCTAGGGTTATCAAAAAACAGAGCCTGTTTAAGACCATTGAGACATTCCTTACGTGTATTGTTGTTGCACATGATCTGTGTTGACAAAAAATAGGACTATGTTGACTTTTAACTATTATCAAATATCCTGTGCTTTTTTGCCTTAACTTTACTGTTCTCAGATTAGAGGATGAGACACGCTTATGTACCATATATCCTGTTTGTACCTATTGGTTTTGGTTTTAGGTGCATTTTCTGATGCTGGAATTTGAAGAACTTCTGCAGAGGAGTGCAGGGAAACTAGGGAATATTGGATGGAGCCTGAGCCAAAGGAAATTACTTCAATGCATTTTTATGCACAAGGATACTTTATTTTGTAGTTAGGAGAGGTACAGTCAGGGTAATTGGACTTTTGCATGAGGATGAAAAGTCTGGGTCTCAAGGGAGAGAGAATGCGTGTGCTCCATCCCACCATGTAGATTGAGTGTGAGGAAATACCAGAGGGGCCTCAGGATTTTGGTAATCTTTTCCTTAGAGTTCACCCTTTTTCATCTATCCCTTGTGTGTGTTCAATAATGAGCACACCCTATTTTGATATGTCCTATTGTTATTCTGGGTATGGAAAAATGCCAGGGTGAAAGCTGCTTTTCTTGTTGCAGTAGTAATGTAATGAGCCAGAATTATGTTTTAATGGCATTTTAAACAGTGACTGCTTACTCACTGCAGTAGAGTATTTAACTACTAAGTTCAGAGCAGATTGATTGGGTATGCATATAGTACCCTCCATAATGTTTGGGACTTCATTAGAGAGTTGACTGAGCATCACCAGAGAAAATCCTCAGCACCTGCTGATGTCTGTGAATCTCAGACTACAAGTAGTCATTGCATGCAAGGGATATGTGACAACGTACTGTTTTAATATACCTTCTAGAGGTGGGCGGTATGACCAAAATTCTATATCACGGTATTTTTCTAAATTCTGCCGGTTTCACGGTATTAGACGGTATTTTTTTCCCCATGCATGAGTGGATGTTAACCACATTTTCCACTGCAATTACTGCAGTAGACTGGCTAAGAATAACCTATGACATTTTAATGTGCACACAAGTATTAATCCAGGTTTGCATGGCCCCATAAAGTGGTAGATTTCAAGGGGGTGGCACTAAAGAGAAGGAATCACATTGCATGACAGATGCAGTCAAAATATAGAACCTTTAATTGAACAAATTTTGCAAAAGCTTAAACTATGATTTTGACAACGTATTTTCAACCATCCAAAGAGGCATTTAGACTTAGTAAAATATCCAGAGGTGTTTGTCAAAAGTTGGATTGCACTGAACACGTCTTAGAAAAGGAATAAATAGTAAATATTTTTTGTAAACCAACTACACTTTCTGTTAATGTTAACAATCTCTGTCCACTGACACGTTAAAGTGACTTTTTAAACAATTTTACCATCATTAAACTGCATAATATTTAAACTAATAAATAATAACAATAAAATACATAATAGTATTACTGATAGTTGCACCATTACTTCAAGGCTTCAAGCCCAGGTGCATTACACAGTATTCACCAAATTAAAATAAAATAAAACAAGTGCAATCTTGGTGATGACAATGTCATGACATCTTACCAACTGTACCATCATTTAGGCAAACTGCATTAATATGGACCTTGCTTCAAGCTAAGCTATATACATAAATAATAAAAACTGCAACTTGTATTTATAATGCTGTTTGTGGTATAGCCCTATGGAAGCGCATTAGGGCCACTGTGAAGAAAAAAAAATATGGACACGGAAGAAAAAAACAAACTATATGTCGAGAATAAATTCGACATGTTGACTATGTCAAGATTAAAGTCGACATTTCCATTTTATTCTCAGTTTATTTTATAATTAAAGTAGAATGTTGTAAACTAAACTTCATCTTAAAATCAATGTTTAATTTACCAGATTTTTTCAAACCCCGTCACAAGTTAATGCAGCACATCAAATACTTTGTGTTAATCACCACACGATAAACGTCTTTGTGAAATTAAAACTAGTTATTAACTTAGCCGACGGAGTGTTCAGAACTTTAAAAATATCTTCGTTATACATGTTTAATTATGCCATCCATTCAGAGTTGCGCCCATCTCTGAACGAGTCGATAGCACATCGCAGAATGAATACAAGCAAAACATACACTAGCAAGTACAAAAACAAGCACAACTTGGCTTGCAGTGTTATCCAGTAGTATAGAAACAGTATTTACACATCTGACCTTTTAAAACTAAAGTATCTCCAGCCGACGGATGTGACTCCTTTTTTTCGGAAAAAGTTCTTCTGTTCATCACATGTTCAACTTTACTTTTAGTTCAGTTTCAGAATGCTCGCTGTCCATTTTCACCACGCAGAATGCCTATGCTACCGCCCACTATTTGGTGGTGTAGCAGTGAAAAAGAGCCCTAGTGCAACAAATCTGTGTTTAGCGGTGTAGCAGTGAAAAAGGTCCCCACTCAAACAGTTTCCCGCTGCGCCACGTTCTGAACGTCGTTTAGGCAATTTAAACCGGTGTTGTGGTATAAGAAAAATCCATATAATAAAAAAAATAAAAAACGGTTTTCGGTATGAACCGGTATACCGCCCACCACTAATACCTTCCATTGCTATGTTTCAAACATTATGGTGCTCTGAAATGGTGGGACCTCGTAGAAAAAGTGTTGTCATTTTTACATGCTGTGACCACAATTTTCAGTTAATAATGAAAGAGATTTTATCTTACTTTCAAAATGCTTCCTAAACACACGTACTGTATTTCCAATAAAAAATGTATTATTGGAATGGAGCGTACTGCTATTCAGTGAGTGAACCTGGATACTGTGGCCATTTCCAAAGGTGATTAACAATACTAGGTGTTTAACTCGGCTATCTAGACAGATGGTAGATAGTGGGGATTCTGGTCATGATACCAAGGGTTTGCAACTGTGAGGGAACTGGTTAATCCACATTCTTAATAACAACATGCTAAAATAGAACCTTAAATAACAAATTAAGAACACTGTATTGACAGAGAAAATCAAGATGAATGCATATATTTTTTCATAATTCCAGTTACTTGTTGCAGTTGATAATAAGCCCCATGATAATTTTAAGGTTGCACCATAGCAGAAAAGCCTTTCTCACTTTTGCAGTGTGTTTTAACAAATATTTTTCTTCCTTTTCCTTTGTTCATAAAAGTGTCTGATTAAGAAGGCAGGTTCAGGTATGGGGTAGACTGTGGACACCCTGGGTTTAATAGCAGAGATGAAAATGAAGACAAAACTGATGGCCACTATGAACAATGCCGCTAATTCTCTCTAATACACAATATCATTGTGGACTTTGTGCCAATGAATTATTCAGCAGAAGTGGGTCTAGAATTTCTACTGGGGCTTCCTTTTAGTAACAGCAATATGACTTTGAAAAATGCCTCACTCTTAGGACTTGGAGTCAGGACCTTAGTGAATAGGGTGTGAGGCCTTCAAATAAGCACCGGAGCAGGGCAAGATTTGCACTGGTTTGTCTAAACTAGCCACACCGCCATCCAGTCAGCTCCCACAATCCTGCCCGAAGCCGCAGCCTACACTAGGCAATACATGGGGAAACTAGCTTTAAATTTCAAATTACCTTTAACAGATCTATAGTATCCATGATGTCTCCTAAGGGAAAGGAAACAGCAAAAAAAAAAAAAAATCATTTGGCTTGATGAGACAGATGAACCAAGAAATCTTTATAAACTAACAAGGCAAGTCAATCTCTAAAACACATTCTGAAAAATGACCTAAAACAAGAGGGAAAAATAAAAATAATCAGGCAAACTGAAAAACCAAGAAAAAAAAAACGAAAACAATACTTACAGCAGAAGACTTCCACACAACTTCAGTGCACCATTCCTGAGCTCTCCCTTTCCTTGGGCATAAATTGCCAGAGTGGCATCTCAGGAGTGGTGATGTCAGGGTGGCCCTGACATATAGTACCATGTATTTAGTATTGTATTTAGTGTAGATTGATTCATTTATTAAAACACTGAATAATCTCACCTCAGTTTATACTTCATGGCTGTAAGAAATCTGAAAGAAATGTGTACAATTTAATTAAGTATGTGTCTGTAAATTTCTTGCCTCCTCCTTCCATGTTTTATAAGCTCTTGATACAATATGTAATTTCACAGTTGCAATTGTTTTCTTCTGCTAAGTTTGTTTATTTCTACCTTCTCCGTTGTCCATCTCCTCTCCTTCTTCAAGATTAGTGAAGAAGGTTAATTATAATGTTTGTAAAAGAGAGGGAAGCCTGAAATCATAGATTGGTGGCCAGGATTCTGGGTTTGCCTCCTGGTCCAGACATTGCTTATGTGTAGTTTATGTGTTCTCTTCTTTCTGCTTCATACTAATGATTCACAAGTACAGGAATTTAATTTATTTAATTTAGTAGATTGTTAAAAAATGTAGGTACCCTTCCACATTTAAATATTATCAGCTGTAATATTTGTTTTGCTTTTGAAGAACTTCTTGATACTTCCCCCCAGAACTTGAAGCATGCAAATAAAAGTGGATGATCAACCACTTGATCTGGTGTACTGGGGGAAATTCTTCTTGTAGAATGGCTTTCCAAAAAAAAAAATCTACCATATGCTGAACTTTGATGGAAACAGTAAGCGTGATTTTGTGTTAATATATTAGGGTGTTAAAGGTAATGTACTTTTGTATGGACTTTTATGTTAACTGTTCATGATAAGTGAATCAACACCTTTATATTACCCAAAGTAATGTATAGTTCAGTTTGATTGGTAAATTGATGCTGGCTCCTGCTCTCTGTGACTTAGCATTAGATTAAATGGGTTTGACTTTGTATATATGTAAAACTGTCAATTTTAAATGTACAGTACTTTTGTTGAGTCACTAATTGAAATCTATCTATCTATCTATCTATCTATCTATCTATCTATCTATCTATCTATCTATCTATCTATCTATCTATCTATCTGTCTGTCTGTCTGTCTGTCTGTCTGTCTGTCTAATGAGCTTCTGTAAAAAGGGTTGTGTCCATTTGTCACACGATTACTCTTGAATCACTGGGTCTAGAACCTTTATCTTAGACACAATTAAAAGCTTATGACATGATACATGCTGGTTTAGCAACCTCTGTGAAGTTATCAGAATTCACGTCTTTCTCAACAGTAAACTGCTCAAGGAGGTGATGTGACAGAAAGAAACAAAACAGCAGGGACATGTGCCGAGCATCAAGCTCATTGCTTAGGTATTAATAGCAAGAAAAACAAGAAGATCAGCACTGCTATCTGCTGAGCATCAAGTACAGGAAACAAAGCATTTGCGGTAAACTAAGACAAATGTTTACACAAACTGACCTGTGCTTATGTCCTCACACCAGTTTTATCATTATGATTGCAAAATACATTGCTACACGTAGTGATGGTGTGAAAAAATCAGTGACATCTCCGTAGCCTCAAACCAAAAATGTGTGGTGCTTCAGTGACAAAGAACAATGTGAGGTATGCCTCAGTATGGAACCATTAAGCAACTGGCTAATAATATAGCTCATCAACATGCCACATATACTCCATGACACAAAATACAAAAACAACAACAGCAGAGAGGTGCATTCAGGCAAATGAGGAGATACTTACAACTTCCACAGTTATGCAAACATTGTTTGGTTGAGGAGCAGTACTTTTGATAGTTGGATATGCGATGTGCTGACTGTGCGGCCCGATTTTTCATTCTGAAAACAAAAGAATGTGTGGCCAAAGTGGAAATGTTCAGTCTACTCTATATGAACCACCTTTATTTGAGAAGTGGAGGTCCATGTGTTTCCTAGTTAAGAACATAAAAGAGAAAACGAAAGAGGGAAAACTCTTAATTCATAGTAATTAATGTAAGTTTTGCTGACTATCTTGTTTTTTGAAGAATACCCCTTTTTGTCTTCTAGAATGGAACAATGAGCTTTTGGATATTTAGTATTATTTGTTTACCCTGTGGAATGTGATGTTTTGAAATGATGGACCTATTGTTAAGACACTTGCTTCAGCATTTAAACATGTTACAACATTCATATACAACGAAAACATACAGGGACATAAACTGTGATTTCATTACAGTGATCCCTCGCTATATCGCGCTTCGCCTTTCGCGGCTTCACTCTATCGCGGATTTTATATGTAAGCATATTTAAATACATATCGCGGATTTTTTGCTGGTTCGCGGATTTCTGAGGACAATGGGTCTTTTAATTTCTGGTACATGCTTCCTCAGTTGGTTTGCCCAGTTGATTTCATACAAGGGACGCTATTGGCAGATGGCTGAGAAGCTACCCAGCTTACTTTCTCTCTCTCTCACTGCATCCACTAAATAATGTCATCTCCAGACAGAAGAGCAGCTTCAGCGACAGACTGCTGTCACTGTCCTGCTCCACAGACAGATTGAGGAGATCGTTCCTCCCCCAAACTATGCGACTCTTTAATTCCACCAGGGGGGGTAAACGTTAATATTTAACATTATACATAGTTATTGTCTGTTTTTTTCACCTGTATTATTATCATTCTTTAATTTAATATCATTTATTGTATCAGTATGCTGCTGCTGAAGAATGTGAATTTCCCATCGGGATTAATAAAGTATCTATCTATCTATCTATCTATCTATCTATCTATCTATCTATCTATCTATCTATCTATCTATCTATCTATCTATCTATCTATCTATCTCTCTCTCTCTTGCGCTGACGTAGGGGGGTGTGAGCAGGGGGGCTGTTCGCACACCTAGACGATAGGGACGCTCGTCTAAAAATGCTGAAAGATTATCTTCACGTTACTACCTTCTGTGTGCAGCTGCTTCCTGAAGCGACATGCTGCACGGTGCTTCGCATACTTAAAAGCTCAAAGGGCACGTATTGATTTTTGACTGAAAAACAAACTCTGTCTCTCTCTCTTTCTCTCTCTCTCTCTCTGCTCCTGACGGAGGGGGTGTGAGCTGCCGCCTTCAACAGCTTTGTACCTTCGCATACTTAAAAGCCAAACAGCCCTATTGATTTTTGACTGCTTGCTTTGTTCTCTCTCTCTCTGACATTCTCTCTCTCCTGACGTGCATTCCTTTGAAAAGGAAGATATGTTTGCATTCTTTTAATTGTGAGACAGAACTGTCATCTCTGTCTTGTCATGGAGCACAGTTTAAACTTTTGAAAAAGAGACAAATGTTTGTTTGCAGTGTTTGAATCACGTTCCTGTCTCTCTACAACCTCCTGTGTTTCTGCGCAAATCTGTGACCCAAGCATGACAATATAAAAATAACCATATAAACATATGGTTTCTACTTCGCGGATTTTCTTATTTCGCGGGTGGCTCTGGAACGCAACCCCCGCGATGGAGGAGGGATTACTGTAATTGAATTTATTATGACTTCTGCTACATGCTTAACTGTAAAAATTAGTCATGTAAATACTCATTAGCTTGGATGGCAGTAGTATATACCAAACACTTATACAGAACAATCGTCATGTAATACTAAATGAAAAAAAGAGAATATTTGTTTTAAAACTTGTATGGACATGTGGTAATAATTTTAAAGCTTGGATTCTCTCTACTTGTCCTGTGGTGGGTTGGCACCCTGCCCAGGATTGGTTACTGCCTTGTGCCCTGTGTTGGCTGGGATTGGCTCCAGCAGACCCCCGTGACCCTGTGTTCGGATTTAGCGGGTTGGAAAATGGATGGATGGAGGGATGGATTCTCTCTACTATGGCCAATGACCAAAAATTAAAAATTAAATTTTTAACATTAGAAATATGGTTTTATCTAAATATATTTAAGAACAGGATACTCATTTTGGTGAGTGTTTTTAAGTGGCCATGTATGATACATGACACTACAAAGGAGATGATTACCATGCTTCTTTCAGTAAAGCCTTTGCTTTCATGCTGTTTCCAGCTACTTTTAGTAAAGTTTCTTACATTCTTTAAGAAGTCAGGCTGTGATACGGTTATTAACCAGGAAAATAACTGGACAAACATTGTTGTTCTAAAGATCCATTTGAAAAACATATACTGTATATTGTTTTTTTTTTCCTTTCCTTCTTACCAGTGGAGCTTTGGTGCAGCTCGGGTTGCAGCTATCCCGCCAGCTTTCACAGCAGGTATAGCGTCAAGCTGTAAGCAGAGCTCTGTAGGTCATCCCGCATTTGAAACCCAAAAGGCTACTCTTTCCTTTGAGGACAATAAAAGCTGTTCCACTAAATCATACAAATAATCTGGTCCTGAAAATCATGTACAATATGACCAAGTTTGATGACAAGCTGGCCGTTATGATTGGACTACATATTTAATTTTTCTTTGTTATTTTGAGAGATCTGAAACTTACTACTTTTTTGGATGCACATTCTGCATCTTTCATTAGTTTTTTCATTTTAGTTATTTATTTGCACCTATTATCAGCACCATTTTAATTGTTATGGTGGTGGTTGAAATTGCTCCCCACTCTCAGTGCTTTGAATAGTGAGAAACTCGCTATATAAATATAAAGAATTTTTTATTATTTTTATTATTATCGTCGTTAGTTTTGTTACCATTAGTTGGAGTAGCTTCTGTGTTTCCAGGGGTTGCCTTAGAGACTTTGACCTATGACTAATGCACAAAGGGTTTAGACATCCCACAGCAAGTTCACCCCATATCTGAGTTTAAGGATTCCTAAACTCTTTTTGTTAATGATTCTTTTGTTCAAAAAATTCTTTTATTAAATATTTCCTCTGGTCTTCACTTGTAGTAGTATTTTTGACTTTGATGTTTGTCTTGTGATTTGGCTTTGGTAACGATGCAAAATGAATTCCTGGTTTTGAACTCTTTCTTTGATTTTGACAGTTTTTTCTCTTGGTTACTTTTCAAATAGCTCTTGCTACTTTTATTTGCATAATACTGACAAATTCCACAATTTCACAATCTCCTGATTGGAGAAATGTGTTAGTTAGTTAGTTAGTTTTCAAATATATTTGTTCATATTCCAATATTTTGATATGACTGTTATAGCTAACCTCTCTAATCTTGCAGCAACAGGTGAATAGTAACACTCGAGTTGTTATTAATGCCTATTTTGAAGGTTTGTCAGGTGTAATTTATAAAAGAAAAAACAGCTTTTTAGGCAGTACTGTCTTTATATATAATACGCTACCGTGGCTGTTTGTTTGTCTGTCCTGCATTTTAAATCACATGTAGCTCACAAACCGTTAGACCTATTGACCTGAAATTTGGTACACTATGTGACGTCTACTATCCCCTTTCGGGTGATGATTGACCTCCAAGGTTATTCCTCTTTTTATTTGTATTTTATTGTAGAATGAACTCTCGGCAGTGGCCAACAGGGTGGCCGTGCGGCGCATGCGTATGGGCGCCGTTCTCATCCCTACCACCTTCCCCGTCACTTCCCCTACCTCTTCATATCTTAAATCATTCTTGAGGCAGATTGAAGATTTAAGTTCCAGCTTAAGTGAAAGATTAAAGAAAACATACTAAGTAATTGCACCACAAAGAAGAAGCGGGCTGCTAGTGTGGAGAAAAGAAGAGCTGCTCAGGAAGCTGCAGATGCATCAGCCTCTGAGCAAATGAATGCTAAACGTACAGAGAAAGAGCAAGAAAACTATGAATGCTCAATTCAAGTGTATTCACTGCACGTTACTGTGCAGTACGCCGTTACTAGTCAAATAATAATAGCTTTAAATAAACACATAGCAAACATGGACATTTCTGAATGCAAACTGTGCATTCAGAAAATGTATGGATATAATTATTTGAAAATATATTCAGTTCAAAGTTCCCTAGAAAATGGGGGGCACAGCAGTGATTTCTGCTTTATTTTAAGGCAATTGAAATACACATGTATTAAGTGTGACATGGGGTGGGGGCAAGTGACTTCACACCAGCTGATGGTCTTCTTCCTAGATTAAGATGCATCAAGTCTACCTCCAGACAAACACACACGCACATTTATACAGCAGACAAGTAAAGGCTGTTCTGGTGAAATGAAACAACAGTGAATGGGACCCCAGATCAAAGGGCATAGTATTGTTAAATTTACCCAAAACAGAAATTTCTGATCCACCTGAAATGGTTGGGCATTTTTGCAGGGCCTGACATTATACAATACAATACAATTTATTTTTGTATAGCCCAGAATCACACAAGAAGTGCCACAATGGGCTTTAACAGGCCCTGCCTCTTGACAGCCCCACAGCTTTGACTCTCTAAGAAGACAGGGAAAAACTCCCAAAAAAAACCTTGTAGGGAAAAATGGGAGAAGCCTTGGAAAAAGGAAGTTCAAAGAGAGACCCCTTTCCAGGTAGGTTGGGCGTGCAGTGGGTGTCAAAAAGAAGGGGGTCAATACAATACAATACAATACACAGAACAGAACAAATCCTCAATACAGTATAAAAATAAAAATTTTACAAGTACGGAGCAGAATTTAACAGTAGAATATATCACATAAGAAGATTTGGATATATTTAGAGTCCTAGAGACCTCATCCATCAAGCTGCCTCCCCCATTTGGCCATTCCATGCGCTGGGCCAACCAATCCGATGAAAACAACTTGACATGTGGGCCGTGGCACCAAGTGCCACATTTGAGTACCGAGAAGAAAAACAGAATAGGTGAGGGTTAGTATCCAATTCTAACTATCATGTTACTTATGTTTTAGTGCTAATGACTAACAACAGAGATGCAGTCTGTACAGTTAATCAGCAGCTCTAGTCAGGATATGCTAAACTGAAGTAGTGAGTCTTCAGCTGGGATTTAAAAACGGAGACCGAAGGGGCATCTCTTATAGTAGCAGGCAGACCATTCCACAGTTTAGGGGCCCTGTAACTAAAAGCTCGACCTCCCACTGTTATTTTATTAATCCTTGGAATCATAAGCAGACCAGCATCTTGAGATCTTAATCTGCACTCTGGATTGTAAGTCATGATAAGTTCCGACAAGTAAGCTGGACCTCGGCCATTTAATGCTTTATATGTTAAAAGGAGGATTTTGAAATCTGCCCTAAACTTAACCGGGAGCCAGTGTAAGGATTTAACAACTGGAGTTATATGTTCATATTTTCTTGTTCTTGTAATAATTCTTGCAGCCGCATTTTGGATTAACTGGAGGCTGTATAAAGAACAGTTTGAGCATCCAGTGAACACCGCATTGCAGTAGTCAATCCTACTAGAGATAAATGCATCAATTATTTTCTGAGAATCCTGTTTATTTAGAAAGTGCCTTAATTTCCTAACATTCAGAATACAGAGCATTTTACACAAGCGTCTTGCAGTACCACAAAGTCACAGATTCCTTGCCGAACATGTGTTAATTAAGTTAATCATATGTGAAATGTAAGTTTTGAGAAAAAAAGGCTAATGTCGCTTCCTGATTTTAAGTCTTGATTATTTGACATGCATTTATTGTACTATTAATTTGAGCATATAAAAATTGACTAGCAGTATATAGTGGTCTACACTATGCAAAATGGTTAAATAGGGTGAGTATATTTTGGTAAAATGTGTGAATACAGCATTACTTCAGAATGAAAACAGAAAGGTGTATTATTAATTAATTTATTTATCATAACCAGTTTCAAAAAGGGAATTTTTCCATCATGGCGGCATGGTGGCGCAGTGGGTAGCGCTGCTGCCTTACAGTTGGGAGATCTGGGGACCTGGGTTCACTTCCCGGGTCCTCCCTGCGTGGATTTTGCATGTTCTCTCCGTGTCTGCGTGGGTTTCCTCCGGCGCTCCGGTTTCTTCCCACAGTCCAAAGACATGCAGGTTAGGCGGATTGGCAATTCTAAATTGGCCCTAGTGTGTGCTTGGTGTGTGGGTGTGTTTGTGTGTGTCCTGCGGTGGGTTGGCACCCTGCCCGGGATTGGTTCCTGCCTTGTGTCCTGTGTTGGCTGGGATTGGCTCCAGCAGACCCCCGTGACCCTGTGTTCAGATTCAGCGGGTTGGAAAATGGATGGATGGAATTTTTCCATCATTCCGCAAATCCTAGTAACAATTTAAAGAGGATCAGAGGAAATTGTTAGCTATCTGAGCAATGTTAGTGTCTAGGATTACACACTCAGTGTTTTCCAAAAATACATTTTACTGTTGAAATAAATATGCTTTTTGACAGTTTTAAAAGGGAGAATGATGTGCCTGCATTGATTTTTATAAAGGATATTTGGGTGTTAATGAGGTTATTATGCCTCTTTAGTTTTCTTTACTGTTACAGTATGTTATATTGGAGAGATGCCGGAAGTATTTTGACATATGCTTAACAGTGTTTGATTCTCAGGACTATAAAGCTGGCAGCATCTGAGTGATCTTAGTCTTCTGAACTAACTGTAAAACTATCCTTAAAAATAAGTCTCATATTTTTCCAGTCTGTGGCATTTTTAATCTCCTGTGACAGTTTTTAATTGCTCTGTTGCTAATGACTAAGAAATAACAACAAAGAGCTTTCAGCAAGCACTAGCATTTTTACTTCAGAGTTGTTGTCAACTTGTTTTTTACATATTTCTGCTTCTTCATTTTCTTAACAAAATTAGATTTATCTAGATTTTTTGAATTTTATAATTAATCCATTCAGCGTGTTAAGAATTTTAATTAAGAATAAAGTTTATAATGATGTCTAATTGCTGTGCCTAGTCTCAACTTGAGATATACGCCTAGTTTTTTATAGGTAACCTTGCCTTGAATCATTAGCAACAAAAAACTGTTTTTAAGGGTTACCTGTGTATCATGTAGAAAGGAAATCACTTTGATTCTATCAGTAAGCAGGAAAAGGTTTTTTTTTGCACTGACAGTTTTTGCTAAGTTTCTCTTTGACATTATTCTATGAATACAAAAGTGTTCAATATTTGATTTGCTGTTGACATTAAACGAGATTTTCTTTACACAAATGTCTGAAGCCTTCTTTTCCAGGTGATCCTATTTATCCAATTAGATGCATTGCTAATTGTACAGCATATCTAGGTTTTTTCATCACATTATAGATTTGTAACTATGATATTAACGTTCAGTAACATATTCTTTATTTAAGCCATGCTATAATACAGTACACTGAAAAGATCATCTCCTTGATATGCTGATGGCAGACGTCCTTCCTTGTGCACTACTGGAAGGCTGTGTTGTAACTGGTGCTTCAACCGAAAACCTCAAGGAGGCTGTCCAGGTAAGCATAGATGAAACATTTGATTTAGCTTTTGGTTCATGCCTTCTTTTAAAAAGAACATTCATTTACAGTACTTTATTGCAAATAAAAAAAGTTTGTAGACAGGTGCCTTTTTGTGTAGTTTGCCTAGATCTCCTCTGCAAGTTCTTGTATCTACTTCTAGTTAAAATAATACTGCTTATAGGATAATTGGTAGCTAAATCATATTGTAGACAAAAGTAACCTTAATATCTTAAGGATAATAAGAAAATGAGAAAAGAAAACCAGGATCAAAATGCTGCATTGGAGCCTCATGCATGATTACGACAGGTTCACTCCTCCACACATATGCTGTGCCCTCCATAATTTTTGGGATAAAGACACATCTTTCTTTGATTTACCCATCTGCTACACAGTTTAAAATAAATCAAACAATTCAGACCTGATTAAAGTGCACATTGCAGACTTTAATTTAAAGGAATTTACATACATTTCGGTCACACCATGTAGAAATGATAACACTTTTTCAACATGGCCCCCCCTTTTCAGGGCTCCATAATGTTTTGGACACAGCAATGGCAGGTGTATTAAAGCAGCTGTATTTAGTTGCAAATCCCATGCAAACAATGACTATTTGAAGTCTGCAGTTCATAGACATCACCAGGTTCTGAGGATTCAGACCATAATACAGAGACCACCATGTTTAACAGATAATCTTGGGTTGTTCTTTTTCATCTCCACACTTTGCTCTTGCCATCAATGTATCTTTGTTCCAAACATTATGGAGGGCGCTGTATGTCTCTTTGGTGTTTGAGGAAACCAACATACAATATGTGTAGAAAACTTGGCAAGGTACTGGACAATCGTTTAGATTGTACACAATTGGACTAAGTGTCAAATTCTGGAACTATACAGAAGCAATGCTAGCCATGCTAGCCAAGGACATACAAATGTAAAGACTAAAAAATAAAGCTTAAAGTAGCAGTACAGGGTCCCAAGGCTACTAACCCATACAGATGTTATATCTAACAGGAATTACCTCTGTGTACATACCATAGTCTTTCTCATTTTCTGTTGTGCTTATGTTTGTTATTAGGATAATGTTACTAAACTTTCTGATGTTTTATGTTTTGATGTAGATTTAATTTACATTCTATAGTGTAATATATGCAGCAATAAATATGTGGGGAAATATATTAGATTTGCTATTTTGACAAGATATATTTTGTAAATATTTAATAGTACCATAGTAATATCAAAAACAAAATTCCAGATGTGATGCTCAGAGTGCATAAAAGATTTCATATTTTTCTGTATTTCTGTTTCTGTTTTTGGCTATTTATTGTATTATTTATTGTAAACTACTGTTTATAACAGAGTATTAAATTTTGAATGATTTATTCTTGTAAATCATATTAAAATACACAACAAAAAACCCTACCTTTTTTATATTTTAGGCATACCAAGGAAATCATAGCAATTTGCAATTTCTTGATCCTGAGGTGTTGCAAGTTCATGTTCCACCTTTTGTGACAAAAGATGATCCTGTGTCAGGGTCCCATGGTCATAATACCTTTGAGAGAAACCAGAGGCGTCGCTCCTATATTAAAAAAAAGAAGGAAAAAATTGGAACATCTGTAGAGGGGAATGTGGAAAATAAGGAAGCTATTGCTGAAGATATCAGTGTTCCAAAAGACATAGATCTTATTGCATTACCTCAGCTTTGCTTTCCAGGTAAAACTTTAGTTTTGCTGTATTAGAAATTCATTTTTGGTTTTGTTTCCAGACTATTATATATTACTGCTGCCACTGCTTAAAGTGCATATCTTTTTTATGTTTGTTTGAATGGAAATTTTGACAAATATTTAGAAATGATTTTAAATACAAATATAATCATTGTACTTATTTATTTGTTGTATGATGGGGGATCCAAAATTGGTCAATAGCACAGAAGTAGGCTGTAGTTCTAGACTCTGCTGCCACGTACAGTCCTGTTAATTAGTCTGCCAAGTGGCATCATGCTAAGGACGTATTTCTGTTGTTTACTCAACAAGCATGCAGGTGACTTTGGCTATTCTTTTCTCCAAGCCATCATGGCAGACTTTCAAGAGACAATGATGGGCTCGTTTTTCAACATTAATGGACTTTGTTTATAAAGAGTTTGTCCTCTGTGCACATTGACAACATTATATTGAACTGCTGAGGTTTTTATAGGAAAGCATTAGAAAAAAAATTGGAGAAGTGGCACTCCCAAAGCTGCATTTGCATGTGCAGAATGTTTTTGTCTAAAAAACAATGTATTTGTTGCTCCACATCCCCCCGTATTCACCAGGGGCCTCATTCATAACACCGTGCGTAGAATTCACACTAAAACATGACGTACAGACAAAAGTGGAAATGTGCGTACGCACAAAAAAATCCACATGCATAAATCTGTGCGTACTCAAACTTCCATGCTCTTCCACTATTTGTTGGTTTAAACAGTGGTATAAATAACAAAAGGAAGATGATCAAGTGACATAAAGTCTTGAAACTTGAAAGTTCAAGTTCACAAAGTCGCACAGTGCTTGAAATAAAAAGAAACTGTCAGATATCAACGTTGCTGTGAAAATGTGAGTCATAGCCACTGTCTGAGTGTCATATGGAAGCTTATTTGGGTACAAAGAAAAGAAATAAAAATAGGGACACAGTGGAAAAAAAGCTTGAAATGTCAACTTTAATCTCGAAATTTCCACTTTAATCATGTAGTTTATTTTGTCATTAAAGTAGAACGTTATAAACTTCATCTTAAAATCGTTTAATTTACTAGTTTCTGTTCCTCCGACAGGACGCAGCATCCATTACATTTGTGATATTACAGCTTTCTGAACAATTTAAATACTAAGAAGTATACTTGATATCATTTTCATGATGATAGGAATTAAAGCATGTATTAAAAATGAGAACACGGTGGCGCTGTGATAGTGATGAGCTGGCACCCGGCCTGAGATTGTTCCAGCCTCCTGCAAGATGCTTGCTGCGCCGTGCGTGACCTTCAATGAAATAATTTATTGCAGCAGTACTGTCTCTTTCAAACGTACTAACCCCCAGTACATGTCCTTACTTTTCTTTCTCCAAGTAACTAATAGCCACACAATCAGCTCTGTAATAGATGTAAAGCCATCTGTAAGCTGAGAACGCAGATTCTTCAAAACTTTTAAGGAACATTGAAATATCTTCGTAGTACATGTTTAATTATTCTATCCATCCAGGGTTGCACCAATCCCAAGAAGCATACAGCGTGTGGCAGGAACAATCCCTGAACAGGGCGCCAGCTCGTCGCTTGCCATGCGACACCGTGTCCTCACATGTTTAAGTATTACCAATATAGATTATTTAAATGATGTTAAAATTTTATTTGTTTAATGTAATAAACATAATTTGCTGCATTTTATCTCAAAAATGATATAAAGAGCTCCAAGAATATAGTGCTTGGAAATCTAAATCCATAAGCCAGTCGTCATCATATGTAAATAGGCAGTTTATAAAGTTGCTCAGGTTGTGCAATATTATAACTGTATTGCAAGTTTACAGTGAGATGATTGTACTTATAAGTACAAACAGTTTTACCAGGAGCACTTGATGGACTGATTGAGTGCGTTTATAGTTCTTGGGATGAAACTGTTTCTGAACTGCGAGGTCCCTACAGGAAAGGCTCTGAAGCGTTTGCAGAATGGAATAGTTCAAATAGACTGTGCGCATGGCTGAGGCAGCGTGTACTTGATGCTGTATACCGATAATTCTCTTTCCGGTCAGCTGCTGTAGAGCTGTGATTCCACACTCAGATACAGTGGGATAAATACTCCGAATGGTGCAGTGAGAGCAACAATGTTAAAGCAGTTATGGTATTTTGAATAGTTTGGCCATTCCGTGGACCATTATATTGTTAATTACAATCAGATGCCTTAAACTAATAAACGATATGCAGTTAATTTCAGTGTATTTGATAAAGCCGCATCAGGGATAAGGATCTAAAAAAGAAAGGGAAACCACACTAGAATAACAGCACTGCTTTGACGATGGGTGTCGCCAGTTTGCAAAACTGAGCGGAGAACTTGCGTACGCCAGGGATTGAGCTGGCGTGAAAATGTGCTTGGGTTTATGCCAAGTTTAGTTTTTATACATTGCGATGTGAGCATGGAAATGGGTGTACACAACATTTTTGTGTATATGCACCATTTATACAGTGGTGTGAAAAACTATTTGCCCCCTTCCTGATTTCTTATTCTTTTGCATGTTTGTCACACAAAATGTTTCTGATCATCAAACACATTTAACCATTAGTCAAATATAACACAAGTAAACACAAAATGCAGTTTTTAAATGATGGTTTTTATTATTTAGGGAGAAAAAAAATCCAAACCTACATGGCCCTGTGTGAAAAAGTAATTGCCCCCTTGTTAAAAAATAACCTAACTGTGGTGTATCACACCTGAGTTCAATTTCCGTAGCCACCCCCAGGCCTGATTACTGCCACACCTGTTTCAATCAAGAAATCACTTAAATAGGAGCTGCCTGACACAGAGAAGTAGACCAAAAGCACCTCAAAAGCTAGACATCATGCCAAGATCCAAAGAAATTCAGGAACAAATGAGAACAGAAGTAATTGAGATCTATCAGTCTGGTAAAGGTTATAAAGCCATTTCTAAAGCTTTGGGACTCCAGCGAACCACAGTGAGAGCCATTATCCACAAATGGCAAAAACATGGAACAGTGGTGAACCTTCCCAGGAGTGGCCGGCCGACCAAAATTACCCCAAGAGCGCAGAGACGACTCATCCGAGAGGTCACAAAAGACCCCAGGACAACGTCTAAAGAACTGCAGGCCTCACTTGCCTCAATTAAGGTCAGTGTTCACGACTCCACCATAAGAAAGAGACTGGGCAAAAACGGCCTGCATGGCAGATTGCCAAGACGCAAACCACTGTTAAGCAAAAAGAACATTAGGGCTCGTCTCAATTTTGCTAAGAAACATCTCAATGATTGCCAAGACTTTTGGGAAAATACCTTGTGGACTGATGAGTCAAAAGTTGAACTTTTTGGAAGGCAAATGTCCCGTTACATCTGGCGTAAAAGGAACACAGCATTTCAGAAAAAGAACATCATACCAACAGTAAAATATGGTGGTGGTAGTGTGATGGTCTGGGGTTGTTTTGCTGCTTCAGGACCTGGAAGGCTTGCTGTGATAGATGGAACCATGAATTCTACTGTCTACCAAAAAATCCTGAAGGAGAATGTCCGGCCATCTGTTCGTCAACTCAAGCTGAAGCGATCTTGGGTGCTGCAACACCCAATGACCCAAAACACACCAGCAAATCCACTTCTGAATGGCTGAAGAAAAACAAAATGAAGACTTTGGAGTGGCCTAGTCAAAGTCCTGACCTGAATCCAATTGAGATGCTATGGCATGACCTTAAAAAGGCGGTTCATGCTAGAAAACCCTCAAATAAAGCTGAATTACAACAATTTTGCAAAGATGAGTGGGCCAAAATTCCTCCAGAGCGCTGTAAAAGACTCATTGCAAGTTATCGCAAACGCTTGATTGCAGTTATTGCTGCTAAGGGTGGCCCAACCAGTTATTAGGTTCAGGGGGCAATTACTTTTTCACACAGGGCCATGTAGGTTTGGATTTTTTTTTCTCCCTAAATAATAAAAACCACCATTTAAAAACTGCATTTTGTGTTTACTTGTGTTATATTTGACTAATGGTTAAATGTGTTTGATGATCAGAAACATTTTGTGTGACAAACATGCAAAAGAATAAGAAATCAGGAAGGGGGCAAATAGTTTTTCACACCACTGTACATGAGGCTCCAGGTCTCGCTCCCTGTGACCTGTTTTTTGTTCCTAAAATTAAAGTTGAGACTGAAGGGCAGAGGATTTGCTATTTGGGAAGGATTTCAGGAAGACACCCTGGAGGCATTAGACATGGTAACAAAAGATGACTGCAGAAAATATTTCCAGGAATGAGGTACAACCACATTTTCTTGTTAGACAGCATTAGGGTTATCTGCTGCCATGCTCTGTTCTTTACAAGGTCTATCTCCACTGCTGTGCTTGTCTCTCAACAGACTGACTTTAGCCCACCACACACGTCATCCAGTCCAATGTGCTGTTTTGTTGGTTAAATGTGTTTTAAATGTGAGCTCATTTTCATTATACCTGGCAAAGTCTGAAAACATTTATTGAGATAGGCTTTTGACTGTAGAGACTGTGGAGGAGATGTGGAGCATGTTTAAAAGCATTTTACATACACCTTAGAACAAGTTTTTCCAAAATTTAGAAACTGTAGGAAATGTAGGGAAAGTGCAGCCTATGAGCAGGATCTTGTCGTCATAGTGGACTCTTCACTTTTCAACATTCAGACAGCATACAGAACTGACGATCTTGAAAGTATTTAGTACAATAAAAAAGACTTTTCTGCACTAGAAAAAGTTCAGAGGAGAGTGACGACTAGGATGATTCTGGGACTAAAACGTATGAGCTACTATGACCAATAATTGAAGGAGTTAAACCTTTTCATTTTAAGTATACAGACATTAAAAGGTGACATGATTTATGTGTTTCAAAACAGATCTTAACTCAATTATGCTGACCCATAAACTGATTTGGTTGAAACATCTATTAAATGAATAAATGCAAATTTAAATGTGTTTAAATTATGAAGAGAACTAGCACAGTGGATTGGTGCTGTTACTTTAAAATTAATTTTTCAGTATGAACACAGGGAAACACTTGTTGGGGCCAAATTTTGCACAAACAATAGCAATTTGTTCTTGGCACTAATAAACATAGGCACATTGAGTAAATTACCAAGTAGTGTTGTAGAGAGTAGGGCTTTAAGGACCTTCAAAGGTCGACTTGATGTTATTTTGCAGAACTTCGGTGAGTTGAATTGGTGACTTTTAGAGGAATGAATGACCTGTTTTCATGAAAATTGTTTTGATGTTCTAATGTTCTAAAAAACACTATTACAGTCTACACCAAATGAAGAATTTTATACTTTCTATCTATGACATTTGTAAGGTCAATGCACATATTTGATCTCAAAAGTATTTGACCAAAGGAGATTTAAAGTATATAAAATGGAATATTGATAAAATCATAATAATTGGGATAGAAATCTTTTACAAAATGTATTAACGGTCAGTAAATTTAAATTTTTTGATAAAAATATTACAAATAACATTTTGTGTAAATGTTGGTGCATCTCCACAAAATGATTTCCAGGCCTCCATCACTTATTACTAAAGATGGCACAAGTCTGTTTGTAGGTGAGGGGAATTTCTTTGAATGGGCATATTCATAAAAAAGTGATTATTCCACCTCACTGTTACCAATCACCTCATTTTTAGAACTTATATCTGGTAGATTTGTATTTAAAGTATACTTTTGTTTAAAAATAAATGATGCATTCTTTACATTATTCAAAGCAACTGTGTAAAGGTGAAGTCTTTGTACTCTTACAGTTTTCTGTCTCTTTGTTCTTACTAGAGTATCAGCACAGTTGCCACTTTTCGATTGTATGATTCCAGTAGCCCATAAGTGCTTTTTGTGTTGTCTTAGTAGCTGTAGAGTAATGTAGAGAGTGTTGTAGAGTAATTTTAATCTATCCTTCCATATGTGATTGCAATCAAAACCTCTCCATTCTTTTCCTTGTCCTGACTCTTTTCTGTTTTAAATGCATTTTAGTGGCATATAGAAACATCCCTCTTTTTTACATTATGTAGAATCTAAAAGCAAAGGCAATAATGTCAGGAGCTTTTGCCAGAGGAGTTACTTCTGTCCTTACCCAAATTATGCTGGGGGTTGAAGTTGAAATGTGTATTAGTGTCCTGTTTGAATGCACTGCAAAAATTCACATCTTAACAAGTATACATTTCTTATTTTGAGGGAGTTTATCTTGTATTCTCCTGTATGAGATTAAATATCTCATCTGTCACTGTGCATGCAAGATTATTTTGCTCAATACAAGATAACTGGTCATGAGTTCTCAGACTTATTTATTAAGTCTAATTCCAAGAAAATGTTCACTTATAAAAAGCACCACTATGAGAGAAATGGCTGTATCAACTGTAAAGAGGAGCAGACTATCGTGTATTTTCTTGTTTCAAGAACCAGTTTTGTAGCCTGCGAAATGCATTGAAGTTCACTAATTTCTAGATTTTCTTTGTCTTGTATCTATATGTGTTTACGTAATAAGACATGGTCTTACCAAGTAATATTTTTTTGCCACACACAGCAGACTATTTTGCTTATTTTGAGAACTGTACAAAGAACACTGAAATTCTTACTTGATGTGTGCTAATTAACATGCAACACATTGTTTCTATGCGGCACCATGATTAATGAGTAGAACTGACTTACCTTGAAACTTTGTTTTCTTACTTTAAAAACCTCAGAATACAGTTTACAACATTTCTGCCATTAGGAAAAATAACAGCTTTATACCTTAAAATCAATATGAGCAATGTGCAGAGTGTCAAATTTGAAGGGCTGCAGGAAATGCCCGAACACAATTTCAGAAATGGTAAAGTGAAGCTGTCAAGAGTTCAGAGCTATTGAAAAATCTATTGTGTATTATTGTACTGTATTTGAGGTTGACATTTTTGTAAAAGGCAATTAACTAAACTGGGATAAAGGACAATTGTTTAAATCATGTCCTTAATTTACAATTAGAGCATAGGCAGGCTTAGTGTCACAAGCTCATTGTCATGCAATACTGTAAGTAGCAAGAAAAAGTAAAGTTCAAAGTCATAGCCACTCCATGCATACAGGAATATGCGTTTTGAGAAAAATACAGCTGGATAATCTATTCCATATGGTTTCTGCTTATAATTAGGGTACATGGATACAACATATGAGCCCCTTTAGTAAAAGAAGATGTTGTATTTAATTTTGCACCACTCTATTACACTATAGGCGGTTTATAACAAGTGTTCTGGGGCTTTCCATGCCTTTAATATTTATGAAGCACTTAAAATTTAAAATCCCATTGGCAGCCTTTAATATGTGCAAGGGACATTCCCCAATTTGCATTTTCTATTTTCGTAATAGATAGCATTAATTATTACTTTATTAACAAAGCAATCTTTTCCTTTAATATGTTGTTCCTGAAAGTCAGTTTTAATAAGGATTCATTTGTAAATAATTCAAATCAAAATAATTTTTGATTTCTTGTCATGTTAGAAGTATATATGAGTTCTGTTTAATTATATAAAGAGTCATGCAGAATTATCTCTTTTATTTGTAACCACTATTGTCTTTTTATTCTTATGTAGGTGGACTGCAAGTATCAAGTATAGAGAAAGAAGACTGTTTTCATTTCCTGGTTTTTACAGATGTTTTTGGCAACAGGTCTCATGGAGTTGTCGTTCAGTACTACAAACAAGTGCAGGTAGGTAGTGATTTATAAATAACAAATGTGTTATGTTACTGTTGTGGAGGTGTTGGATAATGAAGTTCAAACATATGATGTCACTGAGACCTTAGTTGCAGTCCTTTAATGAATTGCCACATCTTGTCCAGCAAAAACAGTTCAGAAGGTGAAGATATCTATTTGTGGCATTTTTGTGGTGTATTTGTTATAATTTGGAATTTAACTATCATAAAAATCTAATATTTCTATACTTTAATTATACTAAATGTTTTTACTGTGTCTTCTAGGTTTTGCAAGATGGAAGTAGTTACCAAAATGGACAACCACATCGGGCCTTGTCAAGACTTTCAAAGTTATATGCACCCTATGCAATATGTCTCATATCTAAATATGCATACTACAATGCACTCAAGGATTGTCTTTCATGGTAATGCTTATTTTATGAAGAACACTACTAGATTATTAAATCTGATGGTTTTGTTTTTAACCATATCTTGAAACTTATAAACGTATTAATACAGTGGTGTATTTAAACTTGAATTGACCTGGAGTCAAAGGAATACAAGGCTGAAAACTTGCAGTTGAAGAAGTGGACGATATTGAGACAAACCCAGATACATCCATCCATCCATCCATTTTCCAACCCGCTGAATCCGAACACAGGGTCACGGGGGTCTGCTGGAGCCAATCCCAGCCAACACAGGGCACAAGGCAGGAACTAATCCCGGGCAGGGTGCCAACCCACCGCAGGACACACACATACACACCAAGCACACACTATCTATCTATCTATCTATCTATCTATCTATCTATCTATCTATCTATCTATCTATCTATCTATCTATCTATCTATCTATCTATCTATCTATCTATCTATCTATCTATCTATCATTATAGCACCTCACATAGCTGTCTTCTATAAATTGTATATTTGGTGTTTATATTGGAACCTTTTTTTTTTTTAATTTGCTATGCAAATAAAGTGATTTTTGCCTAATTTCAAAACTAACCTAATTGTTTTTATGTACAACTATTACTTAATATGTATAAAAATGGTAATTATAGTTGTGTTTTATATGTTATGTGATTTTACTTTCAAAACATTTAAAGTACTGTATTAAATAGATGTGTGATGGCACTGTTTTGAAAGATAATATTTTCAGTGTTTCTGTTCATTGTTTTTTTTTTTTTACAGTTTAAGGCTCCAGCTGAAATCATGCAGAGACAGTGACATTGAAGACAGGATAAAAGAATTTGCAGCAAAACTTACTTTAGTACCCACCCCCCCACCAGGGCACCTGCACTTGGTAAGCTCTATAAAAATCTTTTTCCTTTTTTTTTTCGTTTGTAATTATAAATTTGTCTTTCATTTGTGGCAAATTAACCATATCTTTCAATATTTTGTTTAAGTGGCCATGCACATGCCAATTAAACTCTCAGTGACACGTGGCATTGTGAAAGTTACATTTGAATTCAATCTAATGTTAAGAAACCTTAATATAAAATGTTGCTGAAACATCGAAGTTCTGTGACATTTCAATACACAGCAATGGCAATTAACAATTTCATTACTAAATTAACAAATATGCAATGGCCAGTGAAAGTATGGCCAGTAACAGAAAATAAGTGATGTAAACTGATGTGTATTATCAAGTGCTTATATAGAGGAGTCTTGGTCACACCAGGTCGTGTAAATGGCTGTTTGTGGTGACATAAAGGTGCTGCTATGGCACAACTGACACCTACATGTTTACTGTATGTAGCTGCACCAACACTTCATCCATCCATTATCCAACCTGCTATATCCTAACTACAGGGTCACGGGGGTCTGCTGGAGCCAATCCCAGCCAACACAGGCCACAAAGCAGGAAACATACCCTGGGCAGGGTGCCAGCACACACCCACACACCCACACACCATGTCTTTGGACTGTGGGAGGAAACCAGAGTACCCGGAGGAAACCCACACAGACACGGGGAGAACATGCAAACTCCACATAGGGAAGACCCGGGAAGCAAACCCGAGTCTCCTAACTGCGAGGCAGCAGCACTACCCACTGCGCCACCGTGCCGCCCTGCACCAACACTGATACTCCAAATTACCCTACCATAACACAATCTTTGGTAAATTGATAAAAAGATTTTAGATTGAAAAACTGTGTAAATAAAGACATTACATGACATGTTCTCCCAACTTTAGGCATCACAAATATACATACAAGATTTATACATGGTATGCTCCAAACTTAACTTCTTATAGACCTTTGAATGTGTCATGATTAAATCTTGGTTATCCTTGTAATGTATGTTTAAAAGCATTTATTTGCCTAACCATGCCCTTAATTAGTGACCAACAAATTTGCATTCACTATGTTTATGTTCAACTGCTCAAATTCAGCACACAAACAGAGCGTAGCTCAAATCATTTCATGTTCATTCATCCATTCAGCCATTTTTCCCCATTCAGTCTGCACTTTACTTTGTTGTGTTGAGAGAAACTAAATTCTGTCTCAGCAGCAATGTGCACAAGATAGAAATTAATCTGATTTCAGAGAGCAGGCCAGTTAAACTAACACATACTGTATGCCTTCATGCATCATAACCTCCAGTGTGTTTTCATGAAACTTTAATTGCATGAAAGCTTTTAAAATTTTATCAAAAGAAAATTTCTGTGCACTGTTACATACTCACAGTTGAAATGTGTGACCATATGCTTTCAACATTTTTTTTTAAACTGAATTTCTATAACTATAGGCTCAGTCAGTTCAAAACTTAAATTATTCATCCTCTGGTCACTATATAGAATTCTATCATGGTCACCATTTAAGACTGAAAGTGCTACTATGCAGTACTTGTGTACTTTGTATGTTGTAGAGACTACAAACAGACATACAGCCAATGTTAGTGAGTATTCTTTACTGAAATGCTTGTAAGAGTCATTATGTAGTTTGACACATAGAGGAGAAAACTAAGGTATCGAAAATCCAAAAACATTGACAAATTAGTTGTACATTTACAGTTTTTGTAATGAAAATATTTCTGATTGATTAATGTGTGATGAAAGTTAAGGGAGTAATAAGGATTTTAATTTTAAAAAATAATGAACATTGTAGAGGCCATTTTCAAAGCTCTCTAATAATACCTAATTGTCATTAATCCTTTCCATGAGATTCCTTTTAGTAGCAAACATATTGTAACATATGTAACATATATTGTTCTCCTGACAACATATTTTCTAACCCACCCTTACATTTGACGTACCTTGAAATTCCATCTTGCAAAATGCTGTTATAAATTATTAATGTTTTATCAAATATGCTTGCAACTTTCTAGTCTGAATATATTACAATGGACCATTGAAACATGCCTCTCCTTAACTGGACATTCAAATAGTAGTAGTCTAATCAATGTTAACTGAAGACAGTTACTGTTGGACAATAACACGGCACATTCCGTGCTAGTGTTTCTAGAGTTGTGTAGGCTGGATTATTTTGAGCATAAATACAAATGTGCATTTCCTTTAGGTGTTCAACATGAAACCTCTGCAGATAATACTTCCTTCACAAGAAGATGTTGATGGCCCAGTGATTGACATAGACCTCCATTTCCCTTTTTTATGTTTCAAACCAAAGCAAGTTCTTAAGGTGAGTATTAATCTTTTGTGCTTCAAATTAGAATGATCAAAATGGTGATTATTTTATTAAATCTTAAAGTGGAAGGGAGCCGTAAACCAGAGGAAAAATAAAGTTATACCTAACAGTCACTCTTTATAGCACAGATTTCTCCCTATATGTCAAATGAGATGGTTTCCCAACATTCTTATCCTTCAGACATGCTTATAAATACTCACCTTCTCATCTTCTACTTGTGTTCTTTTCTTGGGGATGCCAGATGACATTACATCCGCAGACACTAGTGGGTTTGTTGTTTAACAGTGTATATGTGTGTGTGTATGTATGTGTGTGTGTATATATATATACAAGCTTGAGTTATAAAGTTGCACAGGAAAGCACAGAAGGGTTTCCAAGGAGGAGAAGCTTAATTGCAGTTCTGGCAGATACAAACACAAGACTCTTTCACAAGCGGTCTGGCCACAGTGGGAACAGCTGTCAAATGTAACGCCTTGGCCTCGACTCCTGGTCAAAAGAACACAAAGTCTTCCTCTTCAATGGGGTATAGTGGCTCGGAAGCAGGGACTGGAGCAGAGGGAGTCGGGGGAAGAGAGGACAGGAGAGTAAGACCTCAGGATGGCTGCGGCTCGATTAAATGTTCAAAGCCCTTGTGCGGCAAGCCTGCAGCTGATCCCACAAAGTGGAGGTGTATGAGTGTGTTTGTTTTCTATTGAAATACTGTTTAAGAGGTAGTTTCTGAAGAGCGGCTGCGTCCCCCTGTGGCAGGGGTCACACCTCCATCCTCAGCTTTGTTCACACTAAGCAATTTACAAAACGGGGCCCGGCCAGGCAAGAGAGGACATCAGCATTGACAAGCACAGAGCCAGGACGATGATGGACAATAAGATTAAATGGCTGCAAGCTTATGAACCACCTTGTAAGTCGAGAGTTTGAATCTTTCTGTCTGTACAGCCAGTGAAGGGGAGTGTGATTGGTCACCAAGGTAATCTTGCGCCCCCACAAATAATAACAGACCGCTTCTACGGCACATTTGATTGCCAAACACTCCTTCTCAATGGTCGATTAATTATGCTTCCTGGGAAGCAATTTCCTACTCAAAAATGTGATGGGGTGCTCCGCACCATTGAAAACTTGAGACAGGACCTGGTACAATGACAAAGCAGTCTTTAAATCACAGAAGGACTGTTCACAATCATTCGCCCAAACAACACAGCGGTTCCCTCTGCCCTTCGTAAAATCAGTAAGAGGAGCAGCTCTATTCGCAAAATTTGGGATGAATTTCCTATAATAACTGGCAAGTCCGAGAAAGGCACAAACCTGTTTCTGTGTTTCTGGATGGGAGTAAGCAAGCACCTAGTCTACCTTCTTTAATTGTGGCCTAACCAAACCCCTGCCCATAGAATAATCCAAATAATGCGTTTCAGACATACCCAACTTAAGTACATTTCTTATGGTCGAGTGTAGAGATATATGATGCCTAACCCAGTTTTTCCAGTAATTCATCAACATGGGGTATATGATAAGTATCAAATTTGGAAACTTTATTTAAGCGTCTGAAATCAATACAGAACCGAATCGAACCGTTGGGTTTTGGGACCAAAATGATCGGACTACACCAGTCGCTTTTACTTATGCAAATAACACCTAATTCAAGCATTTGTCTGACTTCCTAACGTACTACATTCCTACTCACTTCTGGTATCCGAAAAGGGCACATCTGCACCTTAACACCAGGCTCCGTAATGATCTTATGTTCCGCAAATCTAGTGAGGCCTGGCAGAGCGGAAAAGACATCAGTGTTCCAACCAATCAAAGAAAGCAACTCCGCTTTCTGTGAGTCAGTCAAATCGTCACCAATAGCAACATCTGCCTGAGACACAGCAGCCACGGACGTCAACACCTGGTTTTCATGCCACTCTTTCAAAAGATTAACATGGAAAACTTGTACGGGTTTCCATCTGCCTGGTATCCTAACTTTGTAATTTACTGGTCCCATACGCAGGACCTTGCCATTTTGCAAGGAAGTTATACAGATCAGAAGGAATCAGAACCAGTATGTGATCGCCAGGTTTAAATTCTCGGAGTTTGCTCTGCTTATCATAATGGTGTTTTTGGGTGTCCTGTTCACACTGCTGATGCTCCACAGTGATAGAGGAAAGTTTAGAAATGTGATCCTGCAGCGAAACAACACGGTCTGCAAAGCTAGGGTCGTGAGCATTTGGACGCACTCCTGTCTTTTCCTCATGAATAACATCCAAGATGCCCCGTGGACACCTGCCAAACAGCAGCTCAAAGGGACTCAAGCTGGTGGAAGCCAGCAGGGATTCCTGAATCGCTAACATGAGGAAAGGCAACGCAGAGTCCCAGGATGTTGGGTCATCATGAGCGACCTGCCTGATCATCTGCTTTAAAGTCTTGTTAAAATGCTCCGTCAGGCCATTCGTCTGCTGATGGTAAACAGTGGTGTTCAGCGCTTTAATGCTTTTTAATTCATATATACAAAGAGAGAGAGATCACCAGTTAATACAGCATTTGGTGAAAGAAGTTTTTTTAAACACTGATTTACAAAAAACAAATTTAAGATCATAAATGACTCGAAAGAGGTTGAGTGTTTTAGAACTATAGGTATAATAAATGAATTTTGTAACAGTTTAGAATTATCAGGTGTCTCTGATGATTAGCAAATATATTTTTTATGTTTTTGTTTATGGGCAGTATGGTGGAGCAGTGTTAATGTTGCAGCCTTGTAACAAGGAGACTGGGATTCATGTCCCAGTTGGTCACTGCATGGAGTTTTCATGTTCATTCTGTGTGAATTGTGGTGGGTTTCCTACATAGCGAAAGACATTTGGTGGATTGACAATGCTAAACTGGCCTGTATGTGTGTGAGTGTGTTCACACTGCGATGGACTGGCAAACCCGACCAAGTATTGTTCCTGCCTTGTGACCTGTGCTTGCTGGGAATGACTCCAGGTTCTCTGTGACCCTGCCCTGGATAAGTGGCTTAGGAAAATTAATGGATTTTTGTTTATTTTGTATACCTCTGATTTCCATAATAATTGAAATAAATATGTCACATAATCTTTATTCTATTTTTTAATTATGAGAATACCATTCAGATGGGGGAAAAAGGAACTAATATGCAGGTGACTAAGAACCCAGAATTGGCTGTTCCTGTAAAACTCAAAAGGAAGTGGGAAACTGTTTAAGTCCCCAGCCCAAGTCACAAGATAGTGTTTGTGTAATTATAATAAAAATAATAAAGTTTATTAACAAAAGTGAGCTAAACAACATCAGCAAGAACTCATGCCTCAGCAATAGACTAAGGCATTTCAGGCACTGTATAAGCTGAAGGCGGTCTCCACAGCTGTAGTGTCAAGCAACTCTATCCTCTTTGGTTCAGAATATAACAGAAGGACAGTAACAAGATAAATTACAAACTAAATTAACATTAAATTCAAAATGATCTGAAAACAAAAAAAACACTTAATGAGAAGCAAAATATTAAAGAAACCTAGCAAGACATTCACATTAAAATATAACAAGGTAATCAGCAAAAATAAATAAATAAAGAAATAAGCTAAGTTAAGTAAAAGAAAACAGAGAAGGAGGCCTCGTGAATTCATGACAGTGATGCAGCTGTTTTCAAAATGATTATCCAGTTTGTGGATAATCAAGCAGATCTTTGTGGTGTGTATAGCTAAACCGAAATCTTTTTAGGAAGTCAGGATTTTTGAATTAAACTTTTGATGATTTTTGCAGAGCATTTTGAGTTTTGATGTCTCCATATTTTTCATGTTTTCTCCACAAGTATTTCAGTTCAGTTCTGTTGTGCACATCCCCAGCTCCTTTTGCAAACATTTTGACCTTATGGCTACACAAGTCACACCTCAAAGATATCTTGTTATCTACAAACTTGAAAACTGAAACAACTGGACAGCTACCGTACGTAGTAGCACTGATTCCCTGAATAAATTTAGACGTAGCTACATGCAGTGCAAAGATTTGTTTTGTTATATACTAACTTGGACACTGTAAAAACTGCGGCAGCAACTTCAATAGTAGTGCCTTTATGACATCACACATACAAAATCTTGTATTCACATGGCAGAAATGAGACATCATTGCTAGGGGCAGAACGGCTATAATCACAAGGTATAACCAAATATTGTATGTTGGTGGAAGTGGCCCAAAACACTGTACAAATTGGCGATTTGGTGAATTTTATCCTGGCTCAAGTTTCTTTTCTTTGTAGCCTTGTATTTTTTAATAGTATTTAATATGCTTCTGTTTTCTTTCTCTTTGTATGTTATTATTTCTTAGTGAATTTTGTTTTGTTATTTAACTATTTTGTATTATTATACTATGTTGATAATGTATTTATTAGTTCTTTGTTATTGTTATGATTACTCTGGCACCTCAGAACAGCAAAGGGATAGGCCTTTAAAAATAGAACAGGTGTCACCCCAAGACTAGCTTGACCCTAGGAAAATAGGAGGCTAAAGGCCTCCATAGGCTTCAAAAATGGAGGTAAGGCATTTAAATTTCAAAGGAGTAGCCAAGAGTATCAAAAAAGCAAGTATATATCTCCAGGAGGAGAACTATAAAAACTCTGACAGGGAGTAGAGACAAGTCCACAAGAAATCTAGATTATAAATTGAATATTTATTAACAAAAAAAAACCCAGGAAATATCAAAAGTCAGAAAAGGAGGCAAAAAGGAATTTCCTAAAAGGCAATCCATACCAAACAAGTCCCAATATAGAAAACACAAATCAGAATCCTTAAAACAGTAGAATAAGTCACAAAAATCTAAACAAGCAATAATCAAAAATGAGAACTCACCAAACCACCAAGCACATTTAATGAATGACAAGAAACTACCGTTCCCTTCTTTTTTTATAGGACTGGAGGCAGTCCCTCAATAGTGACAAACAGGTGGCCCTGCCTCTTAGGGAACCACCTACAAAATACATAGAACGTCAAAAAACAAATCTGAGCATATAGAAACTAAATAATAAGTAAAACTGACATAAAATATATAATTAGGCAAAAAATAAAAATAAATAATAGTATTAACATAAATAATTGTAAAATGTAATCAAAGACAAAAAAAAGGATGAACCCCTGTTAAACACGTAACAGTTATGTTCCTTGCCATCATTATGATGTGCCTAAGGGGACATGGACACCTGACATTGCAGATGTGCGGCTGCTCCCAGGCCTGTTTATGCATATGACAGCCTGAATGTTAGGTCTATATGAGTGTTGAGGTTATATTATTTTGGCTTTTCTTGGAATTATTTTTTTACACATTCTTATTTCACTGTTCCTTTTGCTTATGAATCAAGGTTTTACTTCTACACCTTTGGACTTGGATTTATTCTTTCTGGATTGCCTTCAGGCTGCCTTTTAACTTGTCTTTTGTTTCCTCTTGCTCTTTTTTAACATTTTCAATTTCAATAAAGTCTGACTATAAGGAACTCGATTTTGTTTTTACAGTTCACTTCTCCTTTTTGAAATTTTTGGCCTTTCCTTCACTTTGGGCTGTGTAGGTCATGAAGTCTGCTTTTTGAGTGTGGGGCCAGGCTGCTGTATCTTTTTGTGTTTTTTATGTCCTTGAAGTCTTTTGTTAAATTTTATGAACAATCAAACCATTATAGAAAATAAAATATATATTGAAATATCAAATAAGTTTTCAAAATAAAGGTAAGAATAAAGTTGGAGGTGTAAAACCCATGGTTCACAAAATGTAATAACCTTAGCAAAAGTAAACTCTGCATCCTTCTTTATTGTCCTCAGAGATGTACATATCCGCCTGATCATTTTTACCCACTCTTTCATGCTTTTACCCTCGGTTATGCCATTTAAGTCTTTCTTGAATTGTCTCTCTTGTCTTACATACCTTTTCTCCATTACAGTAAATTATCTGATTGTCTCAAATGTTACATAATAATATGGTTTGATCTTTATTAAAGTTATTTTGTGTGCAGTTTTTCAGTTTATTATAAATAGTAGAATGACTCTGGGGCTTGACAGAAGGCACTGTGAATGAATTCATGTTAAATATTGAATGTGAAACGTCTGTTATACATATTTATTTATTCATGTGTTTATTTTTTTTTTACAGATTATAACTTGCATTTTAATGGAGCAAAGAATAGTTTTTTTCTCCAGTGACTGGGCACTGTTAACACTGATTGCAGAATGCTTTATGTTGTATATCCATCCCCTTCAATGGCAGCATACATTTGTGCCCATCCTTTCCAGACAGATGTTGGACTTTGTAATGGCACCTACATCTTTTCTCATGGGCTGTCACATTGACCATTATGAAGAAGTTGCAACGGTGAAGTATTTTTTCTGTTTTTATTATGAGGTTTATTAGTAAATTACACGTATAGTGCTGTAAAAAGTTATTTGCCCCCTCCTAATATCATCTACTTTTATATATCTGTCACAATGAATGGCTTCAGATCTTTAGACAAAATGTCCTAATAAATATAGGAAACCAGAATAAACATGTAGCATCATCTCTAAATTTCCATATTTCCCATGTGAAAAGGTGATTGCTGCTGGATTTCTGAAACCCTTTTAAATTTGCTGTCTTAACAGCCCTTGTGTGTCATTAAATTCCTAGTAAAATAGGAAATGTCCACTTTGTCCTACACTGCCTAAACCCTTATAATTTTTCAAATGCATCGATATACCACAAAGCACCATGTAAAGGCAGAGCTGAAAACTACACCAAGAGATAGTGTGGAATTTTAATCAAAAATACTGTATTAACATGACTAACACATTGTCTGTTTACCATCAAATAATTCTGAATATTTAGTTCTAATGACTTGCTATTTTTGGTAAGAGGCCTTTAGTCATCCTTTTTACCTTAAAGCCTAACTGAAGACTTTCCCTAGCCTTCATTGACAATTTTGATTTGTTCTGGGAGCGACACTATTTTTGGCAGGCTATAACAGTATTCAGTTCACCTTCTCTAATACTGTGGTATGTGGTTCCCACCTTTCAAGTCCCAGGCCTCATTTTCAGTTGTACAGTAGCTAAGAGTTTTTATTTTTTTTTAAGTGGTTTGTTTCTCTCAATTATATTCTCTCTGATTTTATTTTCTTCTATAGTAGTAGGGTAAACTGACCACCACGGCCAAGTCATTCTGGCCCTATAATCATCCCATCTCTAATTGCCTAACTATCTCTCACCACTTCACCACCTAATAGCTAATGTGTGGTGAGCATACTGGTGCAAAATGGCTGCCATGGCATCATTCGGGTGGGTACTACACATTAGTGGTGGTTAAAGTGGCTCCCCACTTACTGAAGCACTTTGAGTACTGAGAAAAGCTGTACATAAATATAAAAAAAAATATTATTGTGGTTATTATTATTAAAACATTAACCGGTATTGCTATAAGTCCTTTTAGATGAGCTTCAGCTCATGTACTTGAACTTCTGGTACAAAAGCATGTTCCATTTGTTAATTAATACTAATTTCAACCCACTTTGAGAGGAGCCAAACCATTTGAAATATGGTATTCATTCATCAATTTATTTTCTGTACTCGCATATTTCAAAACATATTTAGTGCAAGGGAGTGACTAACTCTTGCAAGGTTGTCTGTACAAAGCAGAATGCACTCACATTTACACAATGTGAACAAATGTAACATTATCAGTACACCTAACCTGTTAGCCTTTGAGATGTGGATTTAGTACTAATTGCACAAGGAAACAGCAGTTTCTGAGAGAGGATAGAATCTGGAGTTGGCACGAACAGGCAGAGGGGTCATACCCATGAAGACAAATATTCAGGATGTGTAGCCAGAATTGTGGTCAAAGAACAGAGAGGTATAATTATGAACCAAGAAAGGGTACGTGTAAGCAGTGCCTAAAACAATGTGAAGCAAACTTTATAGTCAGAGGGCAGAAAACATTGTCATAACCAGTAACTCAGATGCTAACAATAAGGAAGAAACTAAAGGTTATTCAATTGTGAATCCTAATCTTGGACAGCCAGCAAGTGTAAGATGCTGATCTTTATACCATTGTAGTAATGACATCATGTGTTGCACACTCCCGGGCATAGCAACTGTCCAGAAAACTATCCTAGAACAGCACCTTTTTAGAGGTCCTGAAAGAGGACTTCAGATCACTGCTGCACATTGGTCAAGAGGGGGCCCAGGATCAGATTCATAGACCAGCTTCTCTGGACCGCTGTCTATGCCCTGACACTCACGTGAGGCCTTTAGTCATCCTTTTTACCTTAAAGCCTAACTGAAGACTTTCCCTAGCCTTCTTTGACAATTTTGATTTGCAACAGTATTTTTTTTAAAAGAGATAGGTTACATATGAGCTGGTAGGGTGCCCAGATCCTCTCAAACAATATAGCTAAGGTAATTCATTAGCACTGACTATTTAAAATCAATCTTAATACTAATGAACACAATATTTTGATTCTTTCCAAGCCAGTAGTTGAATTGTCTGAAATGTGTGTTTAGTAATAAACACAATAAAAACAGTATACGATGATAATGTCCACAATTAGTCAATATCTCTGTGGTTCTTCTGTGTTAGCATTCTGCAAAAACACCTCAATAAGTACTGTGTAGTTACCTGTGATCTTTGGATGGAATCGGATACCTCAGCTTCTCACAAGAACCACTGCTTTGAATCCTGTAAGACGAAGCTTAAAAAAACACAATAAGCAACAACTTAAGAACATTTATTTTAGATACAGTGTCTTTGGGCCTTGGAACCCCTGCAGATTTTGTTTTTCTCTCCTGCTTAACTTTTTTTTTCTGTCTTTCCTGGCCATCTGACCTTACCACGGGACTCATCTTTAGAGACTTAAAAAACATTCTATATATTAGGACTCTGTCTATCATATGTTAAGTGTGCATCATTTATTTTTTGTACGTTGTTTATTCATTTTTTTCTAATTTTAACTTGTTTTTTCTTTGATTGTAAATTCTGACATCTTGTAAAGCACTTTGAGCTACATCCTTTATGTGAAAATGTGCTATAGAAATGAATTTATTTTTGGTTTTGCAGGATGGTAACACCCATAAGAAAAACAAAACAGAAATGTCAGAGAACATGAATTATATCTAACACTGTTAAAAGCATAATAAGAGAACAAAAAACAAATATTACCAGTATATTCCTTGACCTTCGAAACCCTGTGAACTGTTTGTAAATAATTTGTAAGGGCCAAGAAACAATTGGGAAAAACATTCACATCATATGCTCGATCATTACAATATGGGAAGAATGTACATATTTTATATTTTAATATTTACAGGCATCAGATTGATTTATCAAAAATTTAAAGATTGATATTTTAAAAAGAGGAAAATACCAATACACTGAAAACAAAACAGCTTATTTCATTAAGATTTTGCCCACCATTGGAAAGAGAGAATGTACAGGTAAAATTCTGTAACAACGAACTGCCAGGGACCTAAAAAATATTTCGTTGTAATGAGATTCTTTATTTGTTGCTATAGTGCTTTCTTTAACTTGCGTACAGGCGTTTGCAATCATTTCAATAGCTTCTTTCGCGTTAATTTTAATCTTCTCCTGTCTACAAGTTATACTGATGAGAATTTTTGTCAGCATTTCCATGCGATAATATACTTTAAGGGTGCGAATGATGCCCAAACCCAATGGCTAATGCACTGCCGTGCAATTGGGTGGGATGAATTCAACGCGAACATTATCTAAATGTAGAAGCATGTTGTGGGCAGCACAATTATCAATCAGAAGCCGAATCATCCTTTTCTTCTTCTTCATATTGTGTGGTTTCTGAACTCTTTTGGTATCACCACCACCCCCCACCCAATGGGGCGACACGCCGAAGTGCGTCCCAAAGCCCGATTGCCACGTATGTGTAAGATTGTTTGTTCGTTGCCTGGACAGCGGTGCAGTGAAGCACCACAGAAGCAAATCATAAAAGATCGTGGTCGTGCTATAAGTCCCTGTCTTGCACCCCAAAAAATGAGGCTTAGTCTTAGTACTTTAGCAAAAAACAGCTTTATTTGGCTTGAAACGGGAACAGCACGGGTATTTATTGTAGCGTAATCTGCAACTCTCCTATACACAGACAGCAATCAGGCAGGGTCGTAGCCAGGTTAGTCGCCAAGTAATCCTGTGCCCTGCATTTACGATGTTCCTTGCATCACCCATCAAGATCTTTTCTGTTTGCTTTGGCCGAGAGACGCAGCAGAGCTGTGAGCCTGCTGTTGATCCGGCAATGGATACACAGTCTTCCACAGATGCACTTCACAAGTGATAACACTTCGGGAGGCTCTTCAGCGTGTTGTCCAGTTCGGGGAGGTCCCAAGAGAGTTTAGAAACCTCATCTTTTCTTGAAATAAATTGACCGTTAGGTCATTGAGCACACCTACTTTCCTTTAATAGCCTGCCTGAGTTGTTACTATTTGTCTCTTCTCATTTCTTTGTCAGGTTGCTTGCATGGCAGGATCAATTTAGGAAACATCTACATAGCTGTCAGTGGCCCCAGGCCATATATTGATCATCTCCAAATAGGGCACATCAGCACTTTTAAACAGCCTGTCTGAGTCATCTTCCATTTGTGTCTTCTCATCTCCCTGTCAGGTTCTGTCTGTCAGCTTATGTGCATGATTTCAGCTTTATTTATTATGGCCTCAGTTACCCATTTTTAATGGAATAATGCGTTTGGAATAAACCTCACAAATCATTATGGCACACTTCAAACCATTGTCTACACTGAGGAGGTATTACTGATGTGTCATTAACTTTACTGAAGTTATTTCAATATGATTTACTGCACATTGGCACCAAATGACTCAGTATTTTATGCTAGAGTGATATATTGAAATTAAATGTACTGTCAGGATGTTGCACTTTTGCAATTCAAACTTCTACCTAACCGGTATTTTAGCAGGCACTTGCTAGGCAGCATTGTCACGTTTTTCTGAACTAGTACCACTAATCTGCCAGTTCACTATTCTACGTATCTGTGCACTTCTTTTCTCATGATAAATGCCCTTGTTAACCTTCTGCATCAAAACCACATGATGATAAAATGAATAGGTCACCTTTCAGAGGCTTCGGAATACTGTACAGGTATGTACTATTAAGCACGAGTGAGAGGATCTTTAGCCACATACGTCTTCTGATCCTCAGCCTTACAATTCTTATATTCAATGTTTGATTGTTTTGATATGCATAAAATACTGTATTTGAAGGATTTTGGAATATTATCATTCTGATAAAAATGTAATTAAAATACTAAAGAGGATGTTTATTTATTTTTGCCGACACTAAACATTTTAATCTTTATTTTATTTTATATTTCAGGAAACAGATGACATAGTTTTAATAAACATTGATAGGGGCACAATAAGCACTTCATTTCCACCAAAATTATGGATTCCTGATGTACCTGCACAGACTTCTGAATGTTTTTTATACAGGTAATGAGCAAAATTTTGAAAATCTTTTTTTTTTTTGATTGTTCATTTATATTGTGTGGAAGCTCTTACTTAATGACAGAGACTAACTGGTGCCTCATCAGTATCTTCTAAAACACTTTTCCATTTAGGATCCCTTTGTAACTATTGGGACATCTGCTCTGTTCACACTGGCTGCTCCAATTGTGTTTTCTATTTTCCTTTTTCAATAATTTTTCCCCTCAGTCTGTATGTACAGAGTATAATAAAATTCTTACTTGCATGTCCAACTAAAATTCAACATTATTCCACTCCCCAACACCATGATAAACAAGAATTTATTAATATTCATAATTTAAGTTTATTTAATAGACAACATAATTCAGCTTTCCTAATGTTCTCCTTGCCTTTGTTTTATGCCACTTGTTCAGTATATTCACACAATATATTTAACAAGGCACACTTTGTATTCAGAATCCATATACAGTAGACCCCCGCGAAGTTGCGGTTCAGGGTTCGCGGACTCAGTCGTTCGCAGATTTTTCCTTAGAACCTAACTATTAATTGTTAGTGGAAAGTGCAAATATCCTCCGCAGTTTTTTATGGCTTTTTCGTGGCAATACTGTGCTGTAGAGAGAACTGCGGCTTGGGATGGTAAAAGTAGCCAATAGAATTTGAAACTGCAACTCCCAGTGGATCTGATTGGTCTTCTACTGAGAACAGGAAGCAACCGCTGAGGGAAACGTGGTTTGGGATGGTGAAAGTAGTCAATCCAAGAACATTATTCATTTCTCCTTGCTGCTGATTGACTGCTGCCCTGTGATGCATCTCCAGCTGAGTGTCCTTGTGCTTTCCTTTTTGTTATTGTATTTATTTTGTTATTCTTAAACGCACAAGATGTTGGCAAAACGCCCTGCACCTTCTAAGGCTTCTTGCACTGAGCCTAAGCGCCAGAAGAAGTTTGAAACACTCCAGGAGAAGGTTGAACTACTGGATTTGCTCCGGGAACTAAAATGTTATGCTGTAGTAGCGCGCCACTATGGCATTAATGAAAGCACCGCACACTACATAAAGAAGAATGAAGCAGCGATGTGGAGTACTGTATCTGTAAGTTTCTGTGATAGTGCCAAAAAGGTAACGACCATAAGGAATAAAAATATCGTCAGGATGGAATGTGCCTTGGCATTGTGGATCACCAACTGCAGGAAGAAGAACATCCCCTTGGACAGTAACATCATCCGTGAGAAAGCACGGAAATTGTACCAGCAGTTTGCTACAGGAGACAATGTAGCAACTTCCCATCACAATGTTCCTGAAACCTATAACGAAAAGCCAGCGCGAAACTCCACCAGAAGAAGACTCGTCCAAAGATACGACTCCTCCTGAAGTGCCTGAAGAAGAGGCGCCACCCGAGGAGTTTTAAATCCTCTGCATCGTACTGCACAGCTACTTCATCATCATCATCAATATCATTCATCATTGGTGAGTACCCATACATTTTACTGTATTTTAATTAAATGAAATTATTATGTATTTACTCTACTTGTAACAAAGAAAACGACAGTGCATACTAAAGAAAACGTGCTTGCATGAATTACAGTATGTATAGCGGTAACATCGGTATTTTACATTCTAGCACCGTGGGAGACATAGCAGTATAGTACTGCACAGTAGACGAGTTTACCTTTACATTCTGTTTTTAGGTAATGTATTAAGCTGAGTTTGCAACGAAATTAAAGTGCTTTGGGGGCATACTGTATTTAGGGTTTAAACTATAAAAATAGGCATTTAAAAGGCATTTTTTAACCACATCCAAAAGTCGCGGTTTTTCACAATTCGCGGGTGCTCTAGAAACGTAACCCCCGTGAATTTTGGGGGTGTACTGTATACTGAATTCACACACAGTATATCAGAAAAAAAAGTTATCCCCTGATCAATCCATTCATCCATTTTATGAACTTCTTTTGTGCCTTCAGTCTTAAAAACATACCAGTTAGTTACATAAGAAAATGCAAACAGAGAAAAAAATATTAACAATAGGGAGCACTTGTGAGATGTACAGTATCCTCACTCAGAGGACCTTGGAATTTTAGAAACTGAAAAACATGCTGACCTCTGATCCTCCCATGATCATTAAGGTTTCAGCCCCAGAAAGTTGTGTGCTCCAGCGAATTTCATACAGTGGAAGATGGGGTGGTCATTCTTTTTTTCCTATAACATTTGCTTCACATCCTGCAAATGTCTACACTCCTTCTCATGTCTGAGCCGTGTCACGTACCCGGTCAGTTTCCCTATTTAGTTTGCCATAAGAAAGACGCAAATGTCAAATAAGATGATGGAGGTTAGTGCTAGGCAACAGGTTGTGCATCTCAGAGACTTGAGCTGTCCATCTTCATCTTCTTCTTCTCATCATATAATTGGCATCTGCAATTTTTCGTTCTTGGCAGATGCTGTTGGTCTTCTTTTTCTCTCTGCCATATCACCTTGTTGATCAGATTCCCTATGCAATTTGCCATTGGAAAGATGTAAACCCCGATAACTTTGCAGGGATTGCTGCCAGACCCATGTTGTGCTTCATCACCATGTATCATTTTGAGCTTTCGATGAAGATCAAGTTTAAAGTTGCAGCCCTAGCAGTTTGTGAGTAATCGCATAACATATAGACACAACCCTTAGCATTTTATACAGTATATATATGTATATACTGTATATATATATATATATATTTGGAAAAAAAATATTAATGCCTAAAGGTACATAGAACTAAAGTACATAGAAGTAGCTAATTACAGAATGAGTAAGAAAGTCCAAACATAACAAACATAGTGCCTCTCTTAGCATAGCTAAGTACACAAATAGGATGTCTCTTAATTCTACTCCTAACAAAGTCGTAATACTTTCATCCTTCCATCCATTCATCCATTTTCTCGCTTATCTAGGGCAGGGGTGTGGGGCAGCTGAAGCCTATTCCAGCCATCATCCCTTGAACATTGCAGGGTGAATACTCGCACTATTCCAAATTTAACAACGCTAATTCATCTAACCTACCTATTTTTAGGTGATGCTCAAATTTAAAATTCCATGTGGAAATGGTGAGTGCTGTGTTTCATATATTCCGTATTCAGAGCAGATGATGACAGTAGTCTCTTTTTTTGGATTAAACACTCTTTTGTTTGAGGAAGCATGTACCAGACATTAAAAGACCCATTGTCCGCAGAAATCCGCGAATCAGCAAAAAATCCGCGATATATATTTAAATATGCTTACATATAAAATCCGCGATGGAGTGAAGCCGCGAAAGGCGAAGCGCGATATAGCGAGGGATCACTGTATTGATTTTTGATTGAAAAACAAACTCTCTCTCTCTCTCTCTCTGCTCCTGACGGAGGGGGTGTGAGCTGCCGCCTTCAACAGCTTTGTACCGGCGGTGCTTCGCATACTTAAAAGCCAAACAGCCCTATTGATTTGTTTGCTTTTCTCTATCTCTGTCTGACATTCAGTGCTCCTGACGCGCACTCTTTTGAAGAGGAAGATATGTTTGCATTCTTTTAATTGTGAGACTGAACTGTCATCTCTGTCTTGTCATGGAGCACAGTTTAAACTTTTGAAAAAGAGACAAATGTTTGTTTGCAGTGTTTGAATAACGTTCCTGTCTCTCTACAACCTCCTGTGTTTCTGTGCAAATCTGTGACCCAAGCATGACAATATAAAAATAACCATATAAACATATGGTTTCTACTTTGCGGATTTTCTTATTTCGCGGGTGGCTCTGGAACGCAACCCCCGCGATGGAGGAGGGATTACTATACAATGAATGGATTTGATGTGCATTGAATTATGCCTTCCTTTTCATTAATGTTGTATTTAGTTAATCTTCCAAATTTTATGGATTTCATACTATTTGGTTTTTTTCAGATGCTTTCTTCAATTGTGTTTGCCAGTCTTATCAAATTCTATGACATTCCATTCCATTTTCCATATCCACTTAACCTGAGCAGGGTCACAGGGATGCTGGAGAGTGGAGTTCATTCCAAAAAGCATTGCACCTAGTAATTAAAACCTCGATTTCTGATTATAAAAAGGGCTCTGAATGCCAGAGTAAGGTCGGAGAGAAAAAATGCTTTTGTTCACATTCCAAGCTTGTTTTTAGTATTGCAAATTTTTTAGAAGCTGTACCTTATCACAGCAGTATTAGTACAGGAGTCCAGTCCATCGCAGAGCACATTCACGCACACAAACGTACCTTCTCATTCCCAAGACATGTTTAGATCCTCTCGTTGATGTCATTTGCAGAAAATGTCTTTAGGATGTGGGAAGAAATAAGAGTTGCCAGAAAAAACCTGTACAGTCTCTGGAGAATAAAAAGGAGAGCGGTTGGGCTAGGAATTGAATCCAGGTCCCTGGAAAAACAATTAGAAACAGGACCAGTAAGCCCATCTATGAGTATTTAGACCCAGAAACTAACATGTTACAGCAGTTTAATCAAAGGAATGTTTAAGAATTGTTTATGTGTTTAATTAATTATCATAATATCTAATTTGTGTTATTTCATTAATTCATTGCTGCCTTTATATTTTGGGGGGATTTACTTTCCTTTTGCAAGTAATGTTGTTTTTAAATTGCAGGGTCAGAGGACTTCAAATGCACTATGATTTAGAACTTTCTCATCTTGGGGCCAGTACAGATCTAAATCATTTACGAAGCCAAAGAAGAGAGTGGCAGCAAACCCTGAACTTGGAAATCCAGCAAGTTACCTTAGAGCTAATAGTCAATATATTCCGGTAAGTGAAACTTATTTTGAAGATCTGAAATTAAGAATATGTCATAATATGTCAAGCTGCAATGGATAAAAGGTGAAAATACAAACATTTCCGTTCATTTACAAATATAGCACAGTTTATTTATAAGCAGCTATCCATAGTTTCTCATAAACTAAATATTAGATGTATCCTGCAGTTTAAAGAGGACTTTTTCAGGACCACTTGCCTGCTAAGAACCCAATTGCAACTTTATACTTGTGCACATGTTAAGGTATAGACCATTCATTAGAGGTAGGGAGTAAACGGACGTTCTGAACCCGTACTGCTGTGCTGTGATCAAATGGAACACATTACTTGTTCAGACTTTCATCCATCACCGTGTGAGTGAGAAACGTGTAGCTGTTTTGAGAAGGACCACATCTAAACAGTATTAGGGATGTTAAACATATTTTAAAGTACAGATCTGTTTTTGGAGTTAACAGCTGCTACTCACTGGATGTTTAATGATTTTTGCACCATTCTGTGTAAACTCTGACTGTTGTGAGTGAAAATCCCAGGAGACCAGCAGTTACAGACATACTCAAAGCAGCCTGTCTGGCAGTTGAAGTCACTGAGATCACGTTTTTCCCCATTCTGATGTTTGGTTTGAACATTAACTGAAGCTGCTGACCTGTATCTGCATGATTTTATGCATTGCACTGATGCCACATGATTGGCTAATTAGATAATTGCATGGATAAGCAGTATACAGTGGGTGTTCCTAATAATTTATTCAGTGAATGCAGGACACTGAAGTATAAACCAGTGTAATTTTTCATGAAATAATCAGGATAACCAGAAAATTAATTTTTTTTTCTTTGAGAGAAGCGCCTTTTTTATAATATTTACAATGGACGAAGGTGTAGATCAAACCTGTAAGGACTAGTTAAAACGTGTTTTTGTCTTGAACTGTGATAACGTTTCCATGCATGCATGTACCCATGTTTTAAAAACTCCTTTTTGGAGAGCAGCTAATGATAGTGATATTTAGCAAGAGTTTAACGACACTGTAAATATGATAATTATTTATTATGTTATCATCTGTTTTGGTTAAAAGCACTGTTTTGCAGCAATAACATTTAGTTCACACTAAAATGTGATAAGATTTTTAGGAAATGAATGATAAGTTTTAAAGCATTTAGTAGATAAGGCTTGCAGAATGGGAGTACATTTACTGTAACACACTGGGTCTGTGTGTCAGAAGGTTATGCTTGTGCAGGTTTTTTTTTTATTTCATAAGAAAACCTTAACATCATAATAATCTTTTCAGTTAGCTTGTAACAGAACTTTATCAGCTAAATTATATTTCCTGCTGAAACACATCTTTCATGCTCAGCATCTCATCTGAAATGCACATAGCTAATTTTTTGTTTGTAGCCCAAAACTTACTGCAGGCTCCCCGTCTATTAAATGATTGCCTTGGAGCAGACAGTCGACCGAGGACCTTACAGAGGTTTTTCTTCTGTCCTTGAAATATGTTCAGGCAAACCTCACTATAAAGCAATGGTCAGTGAAAACCAAATGTTGTGTGGCTGCATAAATGAACCGATAAAGACAAAAAATGTGAAAGTTAAAGCAAATATGTAAAGAATATGATAAATAATAAAAAAACAGTGAAAATGTAAGGTAGTATAAGAAGTTTTTATGGTGCAAAGGGGAAAGTGATAGTGTTATTAAGTGAAGTTGGCAGGGGTTTGTATTATGTAAATTCAAAATAATCCTTTTGACTGTGTGGTGGATTGCCGGCTTCTTACTCCGGCCCTCACTCCCAGGCCGCCAGGAGGAGCTCTCCGGACAGCGTGGACGTGCCCTGAGTTCCAGCAGGGCCTTATGGACTATGTAGTTTTTATACGCAGCCCTGCTGGATACCTTGGGGGCCACCAGGCGTTGCTGTAGGGGGGCTCGTGGGCTCTTATGTGCCCTATAACCCGGGAGTATGTCATGGTCACGTGACAGGAAGGAACGACGTGCTCCTGGGTTATAGAAAAGGACTGTTTACCCTGACCCGGAAGGAATAAGGAAGTGTGGACTGTTGGACAGGAACACCTCCGGGTCAGGGTGTATAAAAGGGCAGTGGGAAATCCCAGACATTGAGCTGAGCGGGGAGGTAGGGTGGCAAGTGTCTGGGCAAGGAGGTTTGGTAATTGTATTGAGTATTATTAGTGATTATTGTGAGTATATGTGTAGTGAGGAGTGTAAAGTGCTTGGTGAAAGTAAGTGAGAGTATAGCAAATTAGTGGGGTCACTTTTATTGCCGTGTACCTTTGGTGTATTTTGCAAAATGATTAGCAATACCAGGTACTTCGCTTGATTTACTAGAAAATGAAATTCACTTCCTGCCAAATGAAAGTTTGTAAGCCATGTGAACGCAATCCATCCATCCATCCATCCATCCATTTTCCAACCCGCTATATCCTAACTACAGGGTCACTGGGGTCTGCTGGAGCCAATCCCAGCCAACACAGGGCACAAGGCAGGAATCAATCCCGGGCAGGGTGCCAACCCACCGCAGTGAACACAATCCCTTTGTTTAAAAAGCTTTTAACTATAAAATATTTAGTAACCTTTGTTTAACAAAAAGCAAAACACTTTTAGACCTTCTAAAGTTAATCACTCTGTGAAGCTTTTTTTAGTTTCTTTGTGAGGTATGCTTCAGACTTTAAAAATGCTAACATCGTAATTGTCCACAGTTTAAACAGCAACCATACAAATGGGAATGTGGATGTCGTTTGATGTTGCATTTCTGTGCCTCTACTAACCAACACTGATGACAATACAAAACTAAATAAGCACTCAAATAAATCAATGTATTATGAATTGTGACAATCTCAAATGAAACCCTAAGGTCTGTGGGTGTGTACAGTTCCCCAGAGCAGTCTGATTGGTTAGTTTGGCTTTGGTGACATGATTGAAAGAGGAAGTACGAGTGTGAGACACACAAGGAGAAGTAAAGGCATAGGAGGCATGCTGAGAGAGTATTAAATCGGACAGGAGGTAAGAAGGACACCTCAAAAATAATGACATAGTCTGAAAAGCAGGCTTTATGGAAACATGGATGGAGCACCAGTCAAGATTGGTACAGGCACAGTTGGATACCTAGGAAAGGCACTGAAGGAACACATTCTGTATAATATTTTTAAATTGCTCTATTACCTGTCTCTGGCAAGTAATGTGGCTAGTAAATAAATAAAAACAATGATACATGAGCACAAATAATTAAATGTTTTATAAATTACAGTATGATTTTTGTTGCTGAGTTATAAAGCTGATGTCATATACAATGAAAATTTGGAAAAGGATAATGGATTAAAGGCTGAGAAGAGGGACAACGATATTAGAAGAATGATTTAGATTTATGTCTGGGAAAGGTGCAAAATTTGTGATTTTTGCCTTGTGAGAGATTATGCAAAAATATAGAGAGAAACGGAAAGAACTGCACATGGTATTTATAAATTAGAGAAGGCCTGTGATAGAGTACCCCAGCAAGAAATGTGGAGATGTATGAGAGAGAAGTGAGTATTGTGGAAGTATGTAATGACAGTTAAGGATATGAGGGGTGCCTACACACAAGTGAGAAGTAGTATAGGAATACTAGAAGGATTTGCAGTTCAGGTTAAACTACATCAAGGATCATCATTAAGGCCATAACATACTCTAGTTATGGATGCTATTGCTAGGGGAATAGTTGATTCTTTCCCATGGTGGTATTTGCAGAAGACATTGTGCAATGTGGCACCTCTATGAAACTAGAAAATTGGAGAAGAACTATGGCAGACAGAGGCCTTAGGATTAATAGGAAAAGGCATAACATCTAAGATTTAAGGGACAAGAACAAAATGAAGATACTAACCTCCAGGCAGAAAGTTTAAAAAGATGGAAATTTTCAATTAACTCAGATCAGCAATAAAAGAGAATGGAGAGCTAGATCTAGAATTAAATCATAGAATGCAATGGGGTTTGAAAAAATGGGAAAAGGTATCAATAGTGTTATGTGACTGAAACATTAGTGCAAGAGTGAAGGGTAAAGTGTATAAAACAGTAGTGAGTCCAGCATCGTTTTTATGGGTCAGAAATCTGGGCAGTTAAAAAGCTACATGAAAGGAAACTTGATTCTGTAAAATTAGGATGTTGAGAAGGATAGTGTGAGTAACAAAGCATGATATGCTCATGAATGACAAAATCTGAAGTACGGTTAAATTTGGGAAAAGGAAAGAGAAAATACAGGAAAGAAGGTGAAAGTGGTACAGGCATGTCATAAGAATAGAGGTGAATAAGGTGGGGACAAGAATCATGGTGAGAAGGGAAGAGAACAACCAAAGAAAAAGTGGATGGACTGTGAGAAGATGCTGGAGCAATATAACTACTGCACATGATAGGGGCAAAAGCTTTAGAAGAGAATGCATTTTTTTTTTTTGCTTTATTACTTTATGCATTTATTTAATTTTTTTCTTTATTTATTTCAATGACTCCACACCCAACATGAAATACACAATGAAATGAAAATGGTCATTCCTACTGGTCAAAGATGAGAGGGTGGACTATAGCGAGTGCTGTTTTTTGATTGGTGAATCGTTGACGACATGTGTGTGCAAAGTAATGAGTTTCTGTACCGGATAGGAGTGGAAGAAAGTTGTCCAGAATGAATGCGTGAGCAAGCTACTTTAATTTGAAAAGCACCAAATTCATTATCAGGAGTCTGCATCTGAAGTGTTGTTTATTGTCAGATTTTACAATACATTTATTTATTTATTCGTGGGTTTATTTATTTATTTCATTTTGTCTGGTCCGGGCGCTCCGGTTTCCTCCCACGGTCCAAAGACATGCAGGTTAGGTGGATTGGTGATTCTAAATTGGCCCTAGTGTGTGCTTGGTGTGTGGGTGTGTTTGTGTGTGTCCTGCGGTGGGTTGGCACCCTGCCCGGGATTGGTTCCAGCCTTGCGCCCTGTGTTAGCTGGGATTGGCTCCAGCAGACCCCCGTGACCCTGTGTTCGGATTCAGCGGGTTGGAAAATGGATGGATGGATATTCCTCCATCTGCGGTGGGCTGGCACCCTGCCCGGGGTTTGTTTCCTGCCTTGCGCCCAGTGTTGGCTGGAATTGGCTCCAGCAGACCCCTGTGACCCTGTAGTTAGGATACAGCGAGTTGGATACTGGATGGATGGATGGATATTCCTCCGTAAACAAGGCTGCTGCATCATGCACCCACAGTAGAAGTACTGACTTGTATTCTAGAAAGAATAATTAAAGTTCCAATTCAAATTGGTTATATAACTGTTTTTTGATTGTGTGCAGGAGTTTGAAAATTACAAGATAACATTGATAAAACTGCATTAATAAGAACTGGAAATAACAACCCAGACCTCCAATTATACTGTATGCCGTCAAATGTTTTTTTCTTCACTTCCTATATATGTTTAAAGAAATTTTAAAAAGTGGAAAGAGTAGGCGTTTAAATATTTGTTTTTAGTAAGCACAAATTTTAAGTGTACTTGGGGCTGTAAAAATAAAGCTAGCCAATATAAGCTATGAATGCTTTACATTAAGGACAGCACTCTTAATAAGAAACAATTCAACATTTTTCAAATATAGAAAGTTGTGCTTTTGAAATAGGCAGGGGCTTGTGCTCAGCTTTGCATACTGATAAACAGACTTGAAGATAGACATCAAATAAATTTTTCTCATTCACTTGAGGCATGTGCAAGTTGTATTTGATAAGACTGTAACTTATTAATGCAACCTGGAAAACACAGTGCTCCTTATTTTACTTCTGGATTTTAGTCATAAGATAACATGGCTTAAGCAGGCAGGTTAAGTCAAAATAAGTGCCAAGCATACTGCATGCCCATCCACATGCAAAACAAACACGATAAATAACATTTCTTGACAAGTAATCATTTTAAATCCCTTTGTGAAGCATATTTCTTGATTTACTTTCAAAAAGGAACACCACTATTTAAAACTAAAAATGACGTTTACCCAAAGACTAACAGATTGTAATTTAGATATTAACTTCAGTCCAATATACATATTGTGTAGTTTCTAAATAGCTGCATAATAGAACAAAGTGAATTTACTTCCAATTAATTATATATCAGAATAATAGATAGGACTACATTAAAATCCACAATTACATTTCTAATTAATAGCATAGTTTTTGACTTTGGAGTGACTTCTGTAATCCAAATTAAATTTACCAGCAAATAGGTGCAGACTTTTTTAAAACTGTTCAGCAGCTCTTGGCCACAAACATTGGTATGTCAGGTGCCATGATGGCATGCAGCTTGGCACTGATTGGGGCAGTTTGCCTAATGCATCTGCAAGGTGGCTAAATGTGGTTCAGGCTGTCTGGCGATTGCCACAATCAAAACTAACAGTTGTTGCCTTGCATGCTTACCATGAAAACAGTTTCACATTAAATACCACATTTTAAACTGATAAAAGGGTGGGAGTCAAAGGTAAGAAAGTGAAATTAAAATGTTACAAAATGTCTATCATCCTTATTGACCTGCTGACTTGAACAGTTGCTGTTTTGAAAACTGAGATCCACTGGTGAGTTGAAATGTGCTGTTTTTGTTTGTCAATTTTGTAGATGATTTTCAGTTGTGTTGATATTATGGTGATATCTGAATATAAATGTATGATATATCATGCGTATTGGTTGGAGTGTGTCACTGTTAATTGTGTGACACTTTTTTTTGTTTTCACATTAGTGTCAAGAATACATAGAAAAACATTTATTGGTAGAGATATAAATGTAAGAGTATGTCTGGTGTACAGTGTAGGGATTTTTAAAGGTAAGACTTATTGGTGAAGTTCTCAACAGTGTTCTTCATAATAAGCATTGATCAAGTCATCTTGACAGTGATGAATAATATTGTCTGCAAGCAGTTACAAATGTAACAAAGTCTGTGTTTTTGCTGTTTCAACCACAGTGTTAACCCTGCAGGTGTTCGTCACTCTGACCATTTTTATTTCCTTACATACTGTTTGTGGTCACGCTCACCATTCTGTGTTAACAGTTTCAACCTCTTATTCTCTGTTCCTTCTTATAAACTTGTCTTAGGGCAGACGTCTTTAACAAGCCTTTGCGGAAAATGAATGCAAATGACTTCTTTTTCTAACATTTGCATGTTGCTATGTCATTTATGTGAAATGTGATAATTCAGTTTAGTAATAATTGGAGTATTTTACATTTGTAAGAACAAAGCACTCTGTTTAGGCAACATTTTTCATGCATGATTTGTTGATGTATCTTGCATGTAAAAAAAAAACAGCCTTTTCTTTACCACCTCTATGAATATCCTTTAGGAAGGGACAATATAATGCTGAAATATTTGCTAGTTTAATATGAATTTTCTCTGCTGCCTCGCAGTTAGTAGACCCGGGTTCGCTTCCGGGACCTCCCTGCATGGAGTTTGCATGTTCTCCCCGTGTCTGGGTGGGTTTCCTCCGGGTACTCCAGTTTCCTCCCACAGTCCAAAGACATGCAGGTTAGGTGCATTGGCGATTCTAAATTGTCCCTAGTGTGTGCTTGGTGTGTGGGTGTGGGTGTGCGTGTGCCCTGCGGTGGGCTGGCGCCCTGCCCGGGGTTTGTTTCCTGCCTTGCGCCCTGTGTTGGCTGGAATTGGCTCCAGCATACCCCCATGACCCTGCATTTATACTTTAATTTAAAGAAGTCATATATCCATCCATCCATCCATTTTCCAACCCGCTGAATCCGAAGAAGTCATATATATAATTCCTAAATAAATCCTTATATCTGAAACACCTGAAAATGTAAGAGAGTCTGAGGACCGTAAAGTGGGGTAAATATTCTAGTATGCACCTAAGGAGCCCAGTGACACCTTATCAGAGGAGCTGCTCGTTTCAAGATCCGGAGTGAAAATTAAAGTAAGGTATGAAAAGATACAGAACTGGCCTTGGTCCACATCCATATTACTAACCGAGAATGCTAAACCGGATGATGGACGCAGGCACATCCGGCAATGGGCCGTAGCTGCAAAAAGACGTACTGCGCAGGCGCAAAAAGAGTCCGCGAGAGTCGGCTGAGGAGCCGAGAAAGGCGGACAAAAGAGGGCGAGAGAGGCGGATAAGACCACAGAAAAAAGGAGTGAGCACAGGAAAAATGGAGAAATGAGGCGCAAAGAGCACCGAAAAAAGGAAAAGGCACATAAAAAAGTATTCAAACGCAAGCAAAGCACGAAACACATTGCACACGAAACTAGACCCAAAAAAAAAAAAAAGAGGCTCGCACACAACAGCAAGGCACCCCCCCCCTACAGGCACCGGACGGGACACACACCAAGAGGGGGATTCAACAAGCCCATGGAACACAAAAAAAAGAACACAAAACCACCCCACAGACCCTACAAGCAAGGGACGGGACACACACAAAGAGGGGGATTCAACAAGACACAGGAACACAAAAAGAAAGAAGACGCTCGCGCGACAACAATCCTTAACAACACACACACACACATCCATAAGAAGTGACACCCAAAGCCACATATTCTAAAGTGAACATCAACACCTTCACACTAGACAGCATAGGTGTCAGCATAGGTGGATCTCCTTACAATAAAGCACTATTAACCATTCAACTGCAGAAAAGGAAACATATTAACAGTGACTGCGATCCTCCTTATTACTTATCCATATTTCGCATGCTGAGAAAGAAACAAGTCATGAATACACGGTCACGGGTACAAAACGAAAAGGAAATGATAACAGGAACAAACACACGAACACGAAAGAAACAACAAAATAGACGGCTATGCAGCATAGGTGGATCTCATTACAATAAGGCACTATTAACCGTTCAACCGCAGAAAAGGCTCCATATTAACAGTGAGTGCAATACTCCTTATTACTTATCCATATTTCTAAAAGAAAAAATGTCTCGACTCCAAAAACGCAAAGCTCAACTAAAGCTTCTAACTAACGATGTACCTAAAAGTAAAAACTTTATGAACTGCATTAGATCCTACAATGGTTCATTTGCTTTTGCATATACCGGAGTAAATATCAGGCCACCAAAAGGCAATGGCCCATACTGCTTTCGCATATGTGCACAAATACTGCATTGCATTGGAACAGTGCACCCTGAAACAAATCAACAACGTAAATATGCACAAATCTACATCCTAGATCCACATTACGCAAACTATCAATCAAAGTGCTGCATCGCAACAGGCACGGATTCAAAACGAAACACCTCCCGTCTCAGACATACGTTAATGGCAGCGAAGGCTACAACGGGCTTCTCACACAGCACAGGCAAATCGATTACAGCTCCAAAACAACACGTCCCAAATACTACACATGCAACAACGCGCCTCTCAAACTACACAAGGAAAACATACACCAGGAAAATTCATTCGGATTAATGAATGTCATTTGCAATCATTGTCATTCAGTTCACTTCCCTGAAGAAACAACTGGCAATACAAGTTATACATTTACACGTTGTTGTCAAAAGGGTCAAATTAGACTGCCATCTTTACATTCATATACTGAATATCTACAGAAGCTTCTAACTGACGATGTACCTGAAAGTGAAATCTTTATCAACTACATTAGATCCTACAAATCGGAATCCACTATGAACATTAACGGTGGCACTGCACGTGACATCCGTCTTGAAAAAATGTTGTTTATTGATGAATGTTCAATGGCATGAAGTCACTTACTCAACACCATTCATAAACTTCTACAAACGTTTATGAATAATAATATTCGATTTGGAGGAAAGGTACTTTTATGAGGAGGAGATTTTAGACAGTGATTAGCTATTCTTCCAGATGCCATGCACTCAGCTATTGTTCAGTGCACCTTAAAATACGCAGACAATTGGCATTGCTTTCAAAAGATACAGTTAGTAAAAAAGATACGATGTCCAGAACCAGATCATAACAATTGCTTATTACAACTGAGAGATGGTACACTCACCAATACAGATGGACTTCAGCCACATATTATTACAATTCCTCAAGCCTTTATCTGCGACGACTTAGTTACAGAGACATTTGGAACAGCAATCTCATTAGACCAAATGCCCCTTTTAACACAACGCACTATATTATGTCCAAAAAATATTAATGTGGAAAACATTAATACCCAAGTCATTCCATTACTTCCTGGAGAGACACAACTCTTTCTAAGCTCTGACAAACTTGACTCTGATCACAACAATAACCATCTTAAATGACCTTACAAGTTCTGAGCTGGAATTACCTTTTACACTTAAACGGCGTGTACAAAGAAATTTTCAAATAAACCTTTACACTGTGCCACACACTTTATTGTTTGCTTTCTATTTGCATCATCTACACCATCACACTATTCTATATCTCATTCATACATCGCGCTCTTTGTCATTCCCAACACCAGGGGTTGGCGAGCGAAGCGAGCAGGGGGCGGAGCCCCATAGTAATGAAGAATGCTTCATTGCTTTCAAATAAGGTGGATGCACTGTGACCTATGACATCTGATGGAGAATGTTGATTACTAAACTCCAGTGCAAATTAATTAAAATAGTTGTGAAAATGTATTCATATTTTAAAAAATGAAGACATTTCTCACGTTTATAGCCAGACAAAAGGTAATTGCTCTATGTGAATATCTCCTTTATGGCATTTTCTGTCAGTGAAATGTGTCTGATCTTTTTCTTGTTTTTAGCTTAACATAGACAAAAGTGAGAAAAAACAGGTTATAGTTTGGTGCTTCTACCATTCGTTCAGGCTCTCCACCCACTGGCTTTCAGAACAAGGTTTATTCCATATTATAGTTTCCAGGTATTTGTTTGGCGCTATAAGGGTTTCAGGCAATTAACAGAGGTGAGAAAAATGTTTAACCCCATCCACTGTTAGTGAACTCAATCCAGGCTGAGTATCATTAGAGTTAGCCATACCCATTTCTCAAGAAAGAAAAAGAAACTTGTTAATATCTACCAGTCTGTAATCATTTACAAAGCCGCTACTATGGCTAATTGACTCTGCCAATTCACAGTCAGATTTATACTTTTTATGAGGAATATAATATCCAATCTTCCCTGGAGTCACTACCCATCCATCCCTTATCTAACCTGCTATAGCCTAACTACAGGGTCACGGGGGTCTGCTGGAGCCAATCCCAGCCAACACCAAAAGGCAGGAAACAAACCCCGGGCAGGGTGCCAACCCACCGCAGGGCACACACACCCACACACCAAGCACACACTAGGGACAAGTTTGGATCACCAATGCTCCTAACCTGCATGTCTTTGGACTATGGGAAGAAACCGGAGCACCCGGAGGAAACCCATGCAAGCACCAGGAGAACATGCAAACTCCACACAGGGAGGACCCGGGAAGCGAACCCGGGTCTCCTAACGTGCTGCCTTGGAGTGACTATTTTGCCCAAAAATATGCAGTCTTTTTCACAAAGTCAGAAAGAACAAAAGAACAACATCTAGGGATGTGCATGCATGACTAATTACATCAAGCTAAGCTGTTCAGAAGGTACCTGGATGACTATCTAGTGTTTAGGAGAAATGTCCTGTGAGTTCAACTTAAGCTTTGTGGCCAACATGAGTTCTGTTATGTCTAGATAACAGCTGACACTACATATTCCAAAGTACGAACCTCATAATGAGTACTAGAACGGAAGGCTAAAACCAAAAAGAATCTTCTCAAAACGTTACAACCTAATTTAGTTCAGTTCAGTATTTCCTTAAATTGAACAGTTTATTGATTTATTGGGTCATTTTCTTCACATATACAGAGTACACTGAAATTCTTAATTGCATGTCCTAATTAACATGCATACGTGGCAAATCTGTGTCTCCATTATTACTAAGCCTTACCTCAAAGCGTCTGTTTTCCTTATTCGACAAATCTCAGAGCACATTTTTACTTCTTCGGTAATACATGAAAATCCACAATTTTACAAATTCAAAGCAATTGTGCCAGGATGAATAGATTTCTGCTCCTAAACAGAGCTGTGAGGGGCTTCTCATTAACTAGAGAAAACATCTAGTTGCTTATTTGTACTAAAGGTAATATAACCAGTCAGAGAACATAAAAAAACAAATACATTTTTTATGAAAAGAATTTACTGTATCTGTTCATTCAGGGTCCCTTTTAGGTTTTGATGGATGCTCAGGTAACATTACCTGTGAATAATCTAGAAAATCAGAAGCAGCAAATACCTACTTGTGTCATTATAAATACTTTTTCTATTTTAGTGAAGTCAATAACCACCTCAATTATGAACACAGAGTCTTTAACAGTGAAGAATTTCTGAAAACAAGGGACAGTTTGGACCAACCATTCTATAAAAAGGTAACGTATTGTTGTCTCCATGAATGTATGCAAATGGTTCAGCACTGTCTACAATTATTATCTCATTTTAGAGATGCAATGATTGGTTTTTTATGTCCATGCATCATCTGTTTTTTTAACAACATAACAACCAATCACACTTAGCTTGTTAATTACAAGTGCCTTGGGCAATTTAAAGCTTTGTTTTCATGTTTTTCAAACATATTTTGAAATGGTAAAATTCAGGAGGGATACGGCATACACCATGTGTGTGCATCCTCATGTTCAAGTTACCTTGGTATACTTTGGTTTTCTGTAAGTGAAAAATGGTGTTCTAGAATTGAACTTCATTGCAGACTTCCATTAGAGTGGGTGACAATGAGTCAGAAGACCACTTGTAAACTTTATTAAGTTTCCCAGCTGTGAAGCTAGACATTTCATTAAGTTGTTGTTTAGGAATTGTTACAGTCACGTGGGAGTGCAGCGGCTGCTCTATTTTCAGCACAGACAAAATCCAGCTCTGCTTTATATTCTAAAAGCAGAGATCTGATTTTATGCATCTTTTATATACATTCTTCTAAAATGCTAAGTGATGTTCATGTTGTAAACATTACAGAGATGTGTACAAAGAACATGTATTAATGACAATTGCACAGTGAATATTTCAAGGCAGCTGCAAGCACACAAGCATGCTAATAAGCTCTCTTGCATTGAAATGGCACCCACAAATGTTGTCCTTTGATTTTTGCCAGTTGTATTCATAGTTTTAGACTCTTTTATACATGTCATGTGCAGGTGTTTGTGAATGAGAAATGGGTGTCTGTTTCAATATTTTCACAGCATTATAGATAATAAGTCCATTCCAGCAATGTGAGGTGTGTCATGTCAAGTGAAAGGGAGCATAAATAAGCAAGTGAGACAAGCGAGCACTGAACGGTTTAAAGTTGCTGTGCTTTTCTTAGTGAACTCCACAGCGTTACTACTGCTATTTACAGACAATGAATATTTTTGACTGTTCCAGTATTATATTTGTACTTGGCTTATATTTTTGTTAATAAAGCCTACAGAAGAAAAAGGCCAGTTATTAACTGACCAGATGATTCAGATCAGTGTCTGAATGATGAGGGCATCTCTAATAATATTCCCAAATAAAAAAGAAAAACTCAAAAAATGACAAGTTATCACCGAATGTTGACCTTGTGATGGAAATATTCTGTGTGATTGTTTTGAGTCTAATCCGGCTATAATTTTTTTCTGAACTGCTGAATTGGGAGATTAAGCATTCATTTAAAATTGTCTAGACTGAACCAAAAATTGGCAACTTAATTGTCTTGGAGGAATGTCTAATTATTAATTTTCTTTACATTCAACCTTAAAGTGCTAGCAATTGGCAGAATATTACACTTTTATTATAAAGCCTAGAGAAACATTACAATATTTTTAATGTTAACAGGTTTTGGAGACGCATATATTTCATTCATTTTTAAAAGCAAGGCTTAACAGAAAAATGGATTCATATACTCGGATGGAAATAAATACTCGATCAGAAACACACAGGTATGTAATTACTTAGTAGAAACTCTAAACTTCATTACCATTTTTTGTTTATTCTCTTAAATATAGAATTGAAAAACAATGTGAAAGTTTAGATCTGTGTATTTACTGTATTTCAGAATTCTATGGGAGGTTTTCTTTATTCAACAATCATACACACACGCCTAAGTGTACACTGAGCATATAACACACACTTGTGCATTTATCTAGTTGAGTTTGGTTATATGATAGATAGATAGATAGATAGATAGATAGATAGATAGATAGATAGATAGATAGATAGATAGATAGATAGATAGATAGATAGATAGATAGATAGATAGAATGGGGAAAATGGTTTATTTACAGAAGCTCTGTAAACAAACAAACAAACAAGTAGATCAATAAATAAATAAATACACACATACTATGGTCTGAACACACACCAGAATGACTGCAAAGAAAGAAAACTTAAAAAGGAAGAAAACCTTTTGACTTTGTAGTCATAGTCACAGTGAGGCATTATGTAAACCCACTTCTGCTTAATAATTTGTTGCCTGAAAGTCCTCAGTGTTAGTGTGTTAGAGAAAGGATGTGCTGCTTTGTTCATAATGGCACTCAGTTTTGTTTTAATTCTCTCCTTTGCTACTACCACCAGGGAGTCCAGAGTGCATCCCATAACTGAGCCTGCCCTTTTAATTAAAAACATCAAGTCGAGTTTTGAAAGTCCCCAACGTCTTGCTGTCTACCACACTACTTGGTAGCTTATTCCAAGAGTCTTTCATTCTTTGTGTAAAGAAAAACTTCCTAATGTTTGTGCGAAATTTACCCTTAACAAGTTTCCAACTGTGTCCCCATGTTCTTGATGAACTCATTTTAAAATAACAGTCTTGATCCACTGTACTAATTCTCTTCATAATTTTAAACACTTCAATCATGTCACCTCTTAATCTTCTTTTGCTTAAACTGTAAAGGCTCAGCTCTTTTAATCTTTCCTCATAATTCAACCCCTGTAGCCCTGGAATCAGTCTAGTCACTCTTCTCTGGACCTTTTCTAGTGCTGCTATGTCCTTTTTGTAGCCTAGAAACCAAAACTGTGCACAGTACTCTAGATGAGGTCTAACCAATGCATTATGACGCTTCAGTATAACCTCCTTGGACATGTACTCCACACATCATGCTATATAACCTAACATTCTGTTAGCCTTCTTTAATGACTTCTGAACACTGTTGGGAAGTCGATAGCTTTAGAGTCCACTATGACTCCTAAATCCTTCTCAGAAGGTGTACTCTCGATTTTCCGACCACCCATTGTGTATTCAAACCTAACATTTATACTTACTATGTGTAATACTTTACATTTACCGACATTAAATTTCATCTGCCACAAATCTGCCCAAGCCTGTATGCTATCCAAGTCCTTCTGTAATGACATAATGGATTCCAAATTATCTGCTAATCCACCCATCATGGTATCATCTGAAAACTTAACCAGCTTGTTACTTATATTCCTATCTAAATCATTTATATATATTAAAAATAGCAGCAGCCCTAGCAGTGACCCCTGTGGAACATCACTCTTAACATCAGGCAATTCTGATGAGGTTCCTCACATCATCACCCATTGGCTTGTTGATTCAGTGGGCCTCTCATTAACAGCACACCATAGCACAGGAAATTGCAATGTCACTTCCCATATTAAAAGAACACAGTCTCCTAATTCAGAAGAGCCTGCTCTGACCTTTTTATATAGTTCCTCTGTGTTCTGAGACCAGTCCAACCTGTCATTGATGTGGACCTCTAAGTACTTGTAAGCACGCACCACCTCTATATCCTCTCCTTGGATTGTGACCAGACATAGAGGCTCTTTGGTATGATAGATCAAATCCCATAACAGCTCCTCAATCAGTTTAAGCAAATTGCAAATGGTGGGATTGAGACACTACATGTTAGTTCTTGCCTTTTTAAACTGAAAAAGCTGCATCCATCTCTTCTAATGCTGGCAGTATGAGTTTGCAGAATATAAAGATAATCCAATAGACTTTGTGATCTTGGTATTATTTCTATAGCAGACATATAATTACAAAGTTAAAGAATACAGAATAAAGACAGTATAGCAAAGGCTCCTGCAGAATATTTTACATTTGAAGGTCCTGCTCAACCTGACACATCCAAAGTTATCATATTAAAATATTTTTATTTAGAAATATAATCTGTAGTAGAAACAGAAACTTGTCCAATGTACACCTTCACTTGAATTAAAAGAGCAACCAACTGAGTCCTTTTAATGAATATTTAATGCATTTTCACACGGTATAAATGCACAGAATAAACATTGGAAGTGCTTTGTAAACACAAACCTGATTCTTCCCATCACTAATCTCTCTTTACTATTCTTCAATGTTAACATTATTTAGAATGAGAGCAAGTCTGGATATTCCAATAAGACCAACCATTCAGGAAATGGCAAGAAAACACAGCAGATCTGAAAATGGCTTAAGTAACCGCTTGGGAATGAGTATGCCAAATTTGTCATACGAGAAGCCACCGGAGGGACCCATCCGACAGAATTCATTAAAAAAACATGATTTGGAAATTGGAAATGGTTTGTATCACTCCAAAGGACCATTCTGTTTTATTATAAGCAAATGTTTTCTTATGATGTGGGTACGTAATATTAGCATCCATATGTACACTATGGTTTTTTTTCTTTATTTTCCAAATGATTGCTGTTGCTAGTGCAGCATATTTGAGCAGCTTTGGTTTCCATTGTAGTTTATTAATGGATATATATAAGTAGAAAGCTGACCACAGCATATCTAATTCATAACAAATATGAACAACAGTAATATATATGAATAGTGCCAATATACAATATTTATCTATACTAATACATTTTAGGTATAAAACAGATTAAAATAAATCATTATCTTAAAAGCCACCAACTGAGTAAACAGCAGTGCTTTGATTCTCTTGTATTGTTGACACTGTGAAATAGCTCCTGGAAATGGGATGCAATATGTGTATTATATGGTGCTTTAGATTTTGTTTTTATTGCTTGACTTGATACTTTTACTGAGATAAATAATTAGGATTCTCTGGGGGCTCTATTTCAATTTCCATCCAGTGTGAAGAGAATGGCTTCACGTTAAGTATGATTAGCCTGGCATGGTGTAGAATATATGATACCAGCCTACAGTTCATGTTTCCAATGAGGCGTTCTTATCCTGTGAGTGATTGTTTGTCTAACAAAGAATTGCCAGGGGCAAGAGTCCCACCAAGACGTCACAGAATAGAAGTGGCTGCCTGCGAAAAATCTAAGAGCATGTGTGAGACAGAAAGAGAGAGGCCAGCACACTTTTGCATGCCAGTTCTGTGAGTGTAATCTCAGTTAAACCTCAAAGAGAAATTGAGACCTTGGTGGAGAAGAACTGCCAGGCAACTTAGTACAATGTTCCCTAGGTCACAGGTCTCAGGTCACAGCAAACATTTTCCTGCTTGGACTGGTGGACTGGCACTGCCCACTGAAAAAAGCAGCCAGCTTTTAAACATCCTTGGTGAAATGTAACTTACCTGTACCTCTAGGTGTCACTAATCCCCTTTTAGTTCTGTAGAGCAGACCTGGCCTCAAAAAATCATTCATGAGCTTGGCCCTAAAGTAGCCTCAGAATTGGTTTCACATGCCACTCTCTGAAAGAAGCCTGTTGAGCTTTTGGTGAAGAGTTTAGGTGAGCAAATGCTCACTGCTAGGGAAGATGGAAGCTGGAGAAGCTGAAAAGAGAGAGAGAGCACAAGAACATAGGAAATGTGACAAACGAGAGGAGACCACTCAGTCTATCACGCTCGTTTGTTCAACTAATAACTTAGCTGTCCCAATATCTCATCCAAATACTTCTTAAAGGTTGTCAAGGTTTGTACTTCAACTACAGGTCTCAATAGTTTGTTCTAAATTACTAAAACTCTTTGCATAATGAAGTGCTTCCTGGTCTCAGTCCAAAATACATTTCTCCTTAATTTCCCTTGGTGTCCTTGAATATGATTTAGTTAAAAATATTCTGATGGACCTACTTTATTGTTGCCTTTGAAAATTTTGAAGACCTGTATTAGGTTCCCACGCAGTCTCCTCTGCTCGAAACTAAACAGGACTAATTATCTGAGTCTCTCAGAGTACATGTGCTTTAGTCCTGAGATGCACTTGGTTGCTCTTCTCATTACAGCTTCAAGTGTTGCTATGTCTGCCTTGTAGTGTGGTGACCAGAACTGCACACAATACTAGGGAATCCATTCCCGGGCTCCCGCATTCCCGGGAGTGAAACTGCTGTAATTCCCGGGAAAATGGGAACGGCCAAGCTCGCATTTATAGCGTGTAAAAGTGTAAAAATCGATTAAGAAATAACAGAGTTATAGTTGAAAATAATTAAGGTGGCGCCATTGCTGCAGCTTGCACTTAATCAGACAACAGCTTTGAACAGCAACTTGAAATTGCAATGCGTCAGTCTGTTGCATCCGCATTATCTGTGCCAAGAAACTTGCCATCACAGAATGATGACAAGAAACTGGATGCATCAGTAAAAGCTGAAACGGCGATGTTTCAGAGCAACGACAAGCGTGGGTGTTGTTTAGAACAAATGTATCAGTCTCTGATGACTGTGCCGCCTACTTCAGTGGAGACAGAGCGTGCTTTCTTAGCGGCTGGCGTACTCTGCATGAAGGTGCGCTCTCACCTGGATGACCGCACGCTCGACACGTTGTGCTTTCTACGCTCTTATTACTGCAACTAACTAGATACATGTACTTATATGACAGCAAGAACTGCTTGTAGATAAGATTAGTCTTTTATTTGTGTCAACATATTGCAGTAGTTTTATTAAAAATAAGTGTCGGTCATTCTAAAACCGTTCACATGTGAGATGCCCGGGGTTCCTGGGAATGAAATGCGGGATTCTCGAATTCCCAGGAATGGATAAACCCATCCTGGAATGGATTCCCTACACTGTACTACAGGTTCAGCCTTATAAGTACATTAAAAAGTCTAAGCATAATGTCCCTTGATTTGTATTCAACACTTTTTATGATATAACCTGACATTTTTTTGCCTTTTTAATAGCTTCTGTGAATTTCTTAGATGATGAAAATGATGTATCAATATAAACTCCCCAAATCGTTTTCAGCGGTTACTTCTTGTAGGACAGTGTCTCCCATCTTGTTTTTTTTATAATTTATGTTCCCTTTGCCCCCATGTAACATTTTACATTTTGCTACATTAAATTGCATTTTCCAAGGCTTTGCCTAGAAGCTTGTTCAAGTGTTTTTGAATTGTACAATTTTGTATTTTATCTCTCAAAGTTTAGTATCACAAGTTTAATAACAATACTGAAATTTATTCCTTAACATAAATCAAAAAAAGTAATTGACTTACGACAGATGCCCTCTTAAACACATCAAATATTTGCACTTTGAAGCATTTTCAAGAAGTATGCTTTCTGTGCTTTGGAGATATGTTTCTAAATTTGGATTTCTTGGCTAACCATAGGCAACTGAAAAATATAATTTTTTCTGGCTTCTTCCACAGTATAAAATATTTTGGGCAGTGAAGCTATGCCACAGACATTTGAGATTTGAAGTCTTAAGGTTAAACTTTTCTTTGGCATATGTGACTAGCACTCTGGAGTCACTGTTTGGATGTGTTTTTCTTCTTACAGAGAGAACATGAAAAGTAACAATTATAAAAAAAAATATAAAGAAAATCACTTAATTTTTAAGGTACAAGCATTTAGCACATAGGCACATTATTAAACCCGAAGGAAATTACTTAGTTTTCGCATACTCCTTGGGGTCAGAGCACAGGGTCAGCCATTGTACAGCGCCCCTGGAGCAATTACAGGTTAAGGGTCTTGCTCAAGGGCCCAGCAGAGTAGGATCTCTTTTGGCAGTGACAGGGATTCGAACCAGCAACCTTCTGGATACCAGCACAGATCCACCACTACGCCCTAATTAAGAAATGAGTTTAGCTTTTCTCCTTAGTATAATGAAGTGACTTGCAGTACTTTACATCTAGTATTGACCTGTGTTTTGTCATGGTAGGGTCCTAGAGTGACCCTGTTTTTCCTTTCTCATTCTTTATTACATAGACCTCAACAGAATGCACCATATTGTATCTGTAGAGCTGTTAAGTTTACTCTTACCAGCATGGTCACCGTCAGGAGTGACTGCTGTTGTAGCACTTCCCACTTTCCTTTACATCTATAACCCCAGGCAGTTAGACAGAGTACCAGAACAAACAGGGGAGAAAGTTCATGTATGAATGACTAAAATGTGTAACAAAGATTTACAAGTGTGCCCAAAATATAAGCAGGGTAAAATGAGTGCTGGCAAGATATTAAAATCTGATTAATGAGTAGTTTATTTTGTTTGCTTAGGCTACCAGGTGGCTCTCGGTCTGAGTATGTTGATTGATGTCTGCTTTGACATGGTCCAGCATGACCCTTGGATAGAATGGTAGAGACGTAGCATTGGTGCAGCAGCAAAGGCACAGTATGTCTCTACAATCATCAGCTCATCCAATTCTTGACACAACTCTTAAGGTTTTGTCTTTTACAGTCTAAGAATATGATGTTTGCTTGATGTGAAATTGAAATGGCTATTGTCTGTCTTCCAACCTGTTAAACTTTGCTCCACATCTCTTATTTATTAAGGGTGAATAAAAAGATGAACTTACACAATGCAATGCTTTTATGCTGGTCTAAGTTTATTGTGTATATGGCAGAAAATGTTAATCTAGCAAAACTTCTTTTTTCCCCATTACAGTGAAAATTGTTCGGAAGTCTACGAAACTATTTAAGCTCCCAGAATTTCCCCCACCATTAGTTTATTATTGCATCCAGAACTACTATAATGAATTGATTAGTCTTTTGTCAAAGGCCATACTGTCTGTTTCACCTGAAGATTCTGCACTTCTTGCCAGATACTACTACCTCAGAGGACTAATGAATACAATGATAGGAAAACGTCTAGATGCTTTGGCTGATTTTCAAAATTTGTACAAAACTGACATTGGGATTTTCCCTAATGAGCTGTTAAAGAAATTGGTGGATTCTCTTGTACAAGATGAGAGGTGTCAGGTAGAGAAGAGACCAGAGCTAAAACGTTTAATAAGTAAACTCAAAAAGGAGAATGAAGGAGAACGGAGAAAATGTGATGATCATGTCAAAACATTTGAACTCCCTAAGAAGCACATGCAATTGGAAGATTTTGTGAAGAGTATACAAGAGTCTGGGATTGTAAAGGACAATGGAACAATTCATCGACTATTTGATGCTCTTACTGTTGGTAAGTGGTCCTCATCAATGCTTTGCGCACAGATGTTTTCTGAAGCAGTATTTGTGGATTAGTATATGGAAATGATTTCTTTTTACAGCTTAGAGTAATAAAACAGGACAGTTCCTATAGGTATGCTGTTTAAGTCTGGGGAAAAGGTATGACATTTTCTAAACAGATATGGGGAAGTTTTAACTTACTGGTTGGCATAATAATTCAAAATGTGGTCTTTAGTAATTCACTAAGTACCAAGTTCATGTATTACACTCCTGCACCAAGGTAGGATTTTAAATTTGCATTTTTCTATCAAAATTTTATTTCGATCATGGTGTGTCTGCAGATTGTAATGTCATTCTTTAGATTCCCAAATCAAATGCTTTTAAAATTAAGCAGGACTCGACATTAACAATTGCCAGGTTGCTGCTGGCAATCATTTTTTGGCAACAGTCAACCATTTTTTCGCCCTTGGTTGCCAAGAATGTCAACCACTTTAGTGGTGCACTTGTTTTTTCTGGACTGGATCGGAACTAGCAGACACTGCCTCCCATTGTCCATAGCAGGTAGTTGGATGACCTTTCCCCCTTTCAATACCACAAATGGCTCCCCTTCGCATATACAGCTAGGTCCATAAATATTTGGACAGAGACAACTTTTTTCTAATTTTGGTTCTGTACATTACCACAATGAATTTTAAATGAAACAACTCAGATGCAGTTGAAGTGCAGACTTTCAGCTTTAATTCAGTGGGGTGAACAAAACGATTGCATAAAAATGTGAGGCAACTAAAGCATTTTTTTAACACAATCCCTTCATTTCAGGGGCTCAAAAGTAGTTGGACAAATTAAATAACTGGAAATAAAATGTTCATTTCTAATACTTGGTTGAAAACCTTTTGCTGGCAATGACAGCCTGAAGTCTTGAACTCCTGGACATCACCAGATGCTGGGTTTCCTCCATTTTAATGCTCTGCCAGGCCTTTACTGCAGTGGCTTTCAGTTGCTGTTTGTTTGTGGGCCTTTCTGTCTGAAGTTTAGTCTTCAACAAATGAAATGCCTGCTCAATTGGGTTAAGATCAGGTGACTGACTTGGCCATTCAAGAATTTTCCACTTCTTTGCTTTAATAAACTCCTGGGTTGCTTTGGCTGTATGTTTTGGGTCATTGTCCATCTGTATCATGAAACGCCGCCCAATCAGCTTGACTGCATTTAGCTGGATTTGAGCAGACAGTATGTCTCTCAACACCTCAGAATTCATTCGGCTGCTTCTGTCCTGTGTCACATCATCAATAAACACAAGTGTCCCAGTGCCACTGGCAGCCATACACGCCCAAGCCATCACACTGCCTCCACTGTGTTTTACAGATGATGTGGTATGCTTTGGATAATGAGCTGTTCCACGCCTTCTCCATACTTTTTTCTTGCCATCATTCTGGTAGAGGCTGATCTTGGTTTCATCTGTCCAAAGAATGTTTTTCCAGAACTGTGCTGTCTTTTTTAGATGTTCTTTAGCAAAGTCCAATCTAGCCTTTCTATTCTTGAGGCTTATGAGTGGCTTGCACCTTGCAGTGCACCCTCTGTATTTACTTTCATGCAGTCTTCTCTTTATGGTAGACTTGGATATCGATACGCCTACCCCCTGGAGAGTGTTGTTCACTTGGTTGGCTGTTGTGAAGGGGTTTCTCTTCACCATGGAAATGATTCTGCGATCATCCACCACTGTTGTCTTCTGTGGATGTCCAGGTCTTTTTGCGTTGCTGAGTTCACCAGTGCTTGCTTTCTTTCTTGTAGATTTTGCCACACGTAATATTGTAGCAATTTCTTGGATGGGTTTTTTCTGTTTTCGCAGCTTAAAGATGGCTTCTTTCAACCTGTATTGAGAGCTCCTTTGACCGCATGTTGTCTGTTCACAGCAAAATCTTCCACATGCAAGCACCACACCTCAAATCAACTCCAGGCCTTTTATCTGCTTAATTGATAATGACATAACGACAGACTTGCCCACACCTGCCCATGAAATAGCCTTTGAGTCAATTGTCCAATTACTTTTGCGCCCCTTAAATGAAGGGATTGTGTTAAAAAAATGCTTTAGTTGCCTCACATTTTTATGCAATCGTTTTGTTCACCCCACTGAATTAAAGCTGAAAGTCTGCACTTCAGCTGCATCTGAGTTGTTTCATTTAAAATTCATTGTGGTAATGTACAAAACCAAAATTAGAAAAACGTTGTCTCTGTCCAAATATTTATGGACCTAACTGTATTTCAAATGACAAGCCGTGGGGTTTGTAACATATTGTGTACGTTTTTTTTTTTTTAACTTAAAGCAAAATCCGGGAAACCCAAGATTCCTAACCTCATATTTAATCTGGGTTGTTAAATTACCAAGCCTAGACTTCACTTTCTCCTTCATTGTTAGAGGACCAATGACATCCACTTCAGTTTTTTCGTCATTGACCTTTAGAAAGTTATTGCACATCCATTCATTTACAGCAGCGAAGCATTGATGCAGATTATCCATTACATAAAGATCATCAGTTTCTTCAGCAGCGTACAGTTGAGTGTCATTTGCATATCAATAAAAATCAACAGAATAACTTGTGAAAATGTTACGAGGAAGAAACATATATGGAGAAAAAGGCATTGGACCAAGGATGCTACTTTGTGTTTTTCCATAGTTAGTTGGTAAAGATGAAATAAAAATTCACCAAATTTTACCTAAATACTTCTTCCTGATATGTATGTTTTGAACCAATTTAATACAGTGCCAGAAAAATCCCACTGTTTCTAAACAATGAAGTAATATTTTTTGATCAACAGTATTGAAAGCTGTGCTTAAGTCTGATTAGATAAGAAAGTAAACCTTATTCGAATCTGTGTTAAGCCAAAGGGTATTAACTACCTTTAATTAGGCTGTGTCATTACTATGATGTGCTCTAAAATTTTGAAAGCATAAAAAATCTCCCTTATTTTCTTTAGAGAGGCAAATGTGAAGGGCTAAATAATCCCACAGCTGTGTGGAAGTTCGTTGAGGTGTGTAAAGATGAAAGATATACAAACTGCAACGTGTGCCGGGAAAAATACAAAACATGACATCACACACCACAACATGCTTTTTGTATTTAAATAACTGTCATTCCATGCAAATAAAAACAGAACTCTTTTGACACATTTGTTCATTTCGTTTTGATTGTTTGTTCAAAGCACTGCAATGTTAAACTCCAATATATTCTGCTTGTAATAATTATGTTTCTTTTTATTTCAAATTAATGATACGAGGATTGATAAGTAAATGAAGGATGCTTTCCTTAGCAGTTTGTCGTAAGTCTTTTGAAAATAACCACCTTGGCCTTTAAACTTCAACTGCTAATTAAAAAGTGCTTTTAGCTGTGAAAACATTTTTAACCCTTGTATACATTGGACTTTGAACAAACACAGTTACATACCTAGGGTCTTTGGAGACCCTGTATATATTTATATGTAAATCAAGCCACAAACAACCATAACTGTCCAAACTTTCATTGAAACCACTTCCATGAACACTTCTTTTTAAACTCATTTTAATACTTAACTTTAAATTTTTAATATTTTTATATAATTATACAATCATAGTCTACTAGTCACTATAATTTTCATAGACCACTGTTACATTTTTGTGATTACTGCAGTCCAGTGATGGCACCTTCTGTGTTTTTCTCCACTTTTGCTTCTGTAAGAAGCTGTTTCAGGTGATGAGGCTTGTGCCATTTCACTCTGTGCAGCTGCTTTCTCTCTTCACTTTCAACCTTTTTCTCCTCATCTGATCTCAGCCCCTTTACAATTCGCAGCAAAGAACATTCATGATCTGATGGCATCAGAATGTCACTGTGCATTCACCAGTCTCTTGTTCATCCTTTGTGTCCTTCCTGCATGCCTCTCCGTCTCTCTTTAACGTGTTATCTGCCATCAGCAAGAGGGACTCTTTCAAAGGCTTCCTATGCTGATAAACATCAGCAGCACTACTTTACTTATCTCTTATCTCTCTAAACTCATAAATACCTAAATAATGAGCAGTGGGGTAGAAATGCAGCTGTGATAACACCTTCTATGGGGTGTGTTTGTACACTTTTGCTTCTGTAAGTAGTTGTTTCAGGTGATATGACTTGTGCTGTTTCACCTTGTGCAAGGCTTCAGCTAGTTGCCACCGTCACCTTCATCCTCCTCCTTCTTGTCTGAGCTCTGCTAATGTACAGTTTCCTTCCCACATCATTCACAATTTGATGGCATCAGAGGTATCACTCTGCACTGCATCTCCCTTTGACTCGAAATTTGCTACCAGTGACAGGGGCTCTTTCAAAGGCTTGCTGTGCTGATAAGTGTGTAGCATTTGTTTTCTTATTTCTTACCACTCTAAACTTGTATATATCTTGAAAATACATAAAATATAACAAGATATAAACAAAGAAATCCTGAAAAATACACATCTTGTTTTAGCACTGTTTATAAGCACAGCACTTAAAATGCATATGCAGTTAAAAAAACTGATACTTTACTGTATCTATGGTCTGGCGACCCTATACATTTTGGATAAGTAAAAGATAATAAAATAATTTTAAACAATTTGGCACACTTTTGGTTGCAAACTGTTGCAGATTAAATGAATGAGGTATACCTGGGGAACTGCATCCAGAGAGCTGTAAATATGATGTCACGGGTCGCTAGCAACCTGAGGTATGTATACATGGGTTAAACAATTGGTCAAAAAAGAGTATTACACCACCCCAATCCTGGTGGGCTAGGTCTGAATAAACCACATGACTCGAGGAATGAGCGTGCACAGAGTCGCAAATTCTGACGTATTAAGTGACATCATCTCCGATTGAAATGCTGTAAAGGTGCAGGTAAAGCAAGCCGATGTATAATTGCATTGCATCCTAAATATACCAAATATCGGCTGCTAAAAATGGCAACCATATTTTTAGTTTTGGCAACCAAAAGCTGAAGCCTGGCAACCACTTTTTAAAAATTAATGTTGAGTCCTGCTAAGCTCTCAAAAAAATAATCATTTAATGCCTTCTTTAATTGCACGTGCAGCTCCTGACTGGTAATGACATTAATTGTTCTGAAATGTGTGTTTATGTAACAACCATTACCTGTTCTATCCAGCTGATTACATGCAAACAATTTAATTATACTGCTGCTTACTGCTGTTAGATCTCATAAGCTTTAAATATATTTATGTGGCTGCATAAGCTTACTTTTTAGGGGAGAAAAGACACTGATTAACTTATCTAATTATTCCTTAATTCGCTCCATTAGAAACGTTTAAGAGCTGGCAGTCTCCGGGCGCATCAATGAAGGTGCCACATTCACAGTCTGTGTTTTACGTTGATTTTCTGCTGGATGGTAAGCACAGTGGACAGAAAGCTTCGGGGGAAGTGAAAATCTTCATTTGTGTACACGTTAACAGCTTTCGTCTACTTACTGCTTGCTTTCCAGGGTTCATATGTATCAGTCGTGTGTCAACCATGACTTTTGTTTTAAAGTATTCAAGTATGTTGTAGGAGAATTTAAAGATTGTTAAATGACAAAGAGCCTGATTATATATTTATTGAAGTTCATATTTGTTTTTAGTTTCAGTCTGTATTTTATATGGCTTCATCCAAACCATACACAATTTTAAGATTAGTATATACAGAACAAAATACATCCAACACAGTTTGAAATAAAAACATAGCAAATATAAAAAATGAAGCAATGACTGCCATTTTGAGCTTAGAAATATACTTCAGATTTAAAAAAAAAACAAACGAGCAATTAAACTAAAATACAATATAAAACTAGAAATAAAATATATATAAAGAATGATTATTGGAATAAAAGAGAGGAATAAATTGATAGATTACATGTGTAAAGCAAACAGAGCTGGAAAACGTTTTTTTTTATTTATATTTCAGATAAAACAAGCGCTGCTTAATTCTCACATAGTTTCAAAAGTTAAATTAATCAGACCTCTTAGTGCAAGCAGTCTTACAAGGTTTTTAATTCAGAAATAGTAGGAAGAATGTTCTAGAAGCTAGGAGGCACAAACCCATGTCAGACATTTTTACTAAGAGTTGTGAAACTGCGTTTTGGAATGTAAGAAGTTTGGCATTAGAGGGCTCAGCTGTGTAAAAGGTAGGTATGCTGAAAGCAACGAGCAGTGGATTTAAAAGGTATTTGGACGCCTTCACTTTCTGCTCACTTTATTGTGTTGTAGATTTGCCATTTTTGCTCATCAATCTTAATTCAATAACCAATAATGACAAAGTGAACATGTTTTCGCAAAAATTGAAATCTATATAAGTCTAGTAAGTCTTGAAATTTATATAAGTACTAGGGGGTTCCCCCCTGCTCGCTTCTCTCGCCAACCACCCCTGTGTCTCTGCCACTCATGTTGTGAAGAGGGGGACTGAATGCACCCCCTCTTAAACGGTGATAGAATGGGAAACATCTACAGGTTTTTTTTACCTCCTCTAGCTACTGGCTTGCTTCTGCTGCCGTGCTGTGTGATCTGCATCTCTCACGGGGCTTCGAACATTTAAAAGCCTGTACAGCAGCTGTCCTACTCTTTGTCTTTTATTTCCGGCCCCAGTTGTGGTTAAATCTTTTAGCACAAAGTCTCAACTCATGGGACGTGAGTTCTTGATATTTTGTAGTTTTATAATTTAAAATTGGAGTAAGAATCTGAAAATCTAACAACATCACATTAAAATTTGATACATTCTGAAAAGAAAGATACCAAAATGTATGTGTAGGTTTTAAAATAAGCCTGATTTAAAGTGTGACAAAAAAGCTGACATAAAATCATGGCACACAATCGTTGCACTTTTAGGCTTAGGATTTTATATATATAGAGAGAGAGAGTAGATTCAGACACTTAATTCAGTATTTGTACAAGTTCCTTTTTTCAGCAATTATGACTTCAAATCTTCTTGGGTACATCAATATAACCTTTGCTGTGAAGTTGATATGATATGTGACTGAGTAGCCAACATAGACAACTAAGCTAAAAGGCAGTGTAGATGCAGTGTTTTTTCTGGCCAATACTATGGAAGTAGCAAATTTAGAAACAATTAGATAACAAAAGAAAGACTATAGCAGGTTGGTTACATATGTCATTTTAATGCATAAAATATGTATGAATTAGTGAATCATTTGATAATAAATAAAAAGTTCTGATTTAAATTAAAATGGTAAATGCCATAATTTGTATATACAGTTGAGTATGTATTAACAAACATTTGACTTTGTGACAATTATCTCTTATATATATTTCTCTTCTGGTTCGTTCTGCTTCCTCTTCAAAACTGGTCCCGCCCACACTCAGCCAACACGGCATTTCTCGGTTCCTATTCGTCCTCTTCGAAACCCTTCCCCATGCTGCCTGCGGCTCCTCTTCAAAACCGGTCCTGCCCACACGCAGCCGACACAGCATTTCTCGATTCCTATTCCTGCTCTTCCAAACCATTTTCCACGCTGCCTGAGGCCTCCCATACACCCCCACGCCGCTTTTCTCGAATCGTATTCCTCCTTCGAACTACCGCGTTCCCCGCTCCTCTCTCATGACCCCATTGGTGTCACGTCACCACCCTATATCTAGCCTGACCACGTGACCTTTCACTTCAGCCATGTGTGCGCCTGGGAGTCTTTTCCGTAGCCTGCTACAGGAAGGTACTCTGTCGACCATTGGCATTGGTTTCGCTCCTTGCTATTTGTTTCGCTTCTTCCTATTTTTGTTATACTGTGACGGTTGTTTCCTAAGCCTTTGTTATAAAATGAACGACAGTATCCCTAATTTCCACCAGATACTGCCTGTTATCTTCCGCGGTTCTTGAGCCCTCACCGTTGCCTCTTCCATCAACAAACACAGGCTGTGGAACAAAATGAAAGTCCTGAAACTCACAAAAAATATGAGAGCTCTCGAAAGTGAAACTCAATTTGTTCAATGGCTTCAAGTTCGGGAAGGTAAAACTAGAGACACAGCAGAACTACCTTCTCAGTGTTTACCACAACAACAAGACCCAGTTGCTCAACTTTACGGTGATATTAATTTCACGACTGTGACTCCCCAAGAACTTGCTACAAGACCAATACTGAACGTCACAAACGACAATTCTCTACATATTAACAACAAAGTTCTTGATCTTATACAGAGTGAAAAAGTGACCTTCAAGAGTGTAGATACAGTAGTCAGTGGCGATCCTAATGATCAACTAATGTACCCACAGGAGTTTTTACACACCCTCACACCAACTGGCATGCCTCCCCATATCCTTCATCTGAAGCTGGGAGCTGTGGTTATGCTACTCCGAAATATTATGCCATCAAAAGGTCTTTGCAACGGAGCAAGACTCATCGTTACCCGAATACATACAAATATTATTGAGTGCAAACTGATCGCTATCCAAAATTCTGAAACAATCTTCCTTCCCAGAATCTCTCTCCTTCCTTCCGAAATCAATCTCCGTTTTAAATTTAAACGCACACAATTCCCACTCAGACTCGCCTTCTCCATGACTATTAACAAGTCCCAAGGACAAATGTTTGCAAAGATTTGCGTTAATCTACAACAACCAGTCTTCAGCCGCGATCAGTTGTACGTGGCTTTTTCTAGGGTGAGATCTTTCGACTCATTATGTGTCATCTCTACCATCTTTCAAGTATTTATTTCTTCTTGATTTTTGAATTCCTTTTTCACCGTTTTCCGTTCCTATTCTTCGACCGCCGTATGCTACGGCGGGCGTCGGCTAGTACTAGTATTATTACTATTTGACTGGTGTATCAGCTATAATTTTTATTAACACAGCTAGGAGCTATAGCCTTGTTCCTGCTTATCTCATTAATAATTTAGTATAATTGTGTGTTTTCTTAATGAATTTTATTTAGTTGACAAATATACATGCAGTTAATCAAACACTTTACTAGGAAAGCATCCTTTAGTAACTAGAACATTCTGAAAAGAATAGCTGCATATAATCACAGGGTAACTAAAGCTATAACTTCTGTATAATTAGTTTGAAAAGGTCTTGTTTTCCTGTTAACATGCATATGTACAGCTACAGTACATTAAAGGCAAATTAACTTTCAACAACCTTTATATTTATTTATTTGCTACAGTGCATCCGAAAAGTATTCAGTTTTCTCAGTTTTTTTATTTTTAATAAATTTGCAAAAACCTCAAGTAAACTTTTTTCACGTTGTCATTATGGGGTGTTGTGTGTAGAATTCTGAGGAAAAAAATGAATTTAATCCATTTTGGAATAAGGCTGTAACATAACAAAATGTGGAAAAAGTGATGTGCTGTGAATACTTTCCGGATGCACTGTATATATCAAGTCAGTTGTTGTGTTTGAAAGGATGCTGGTAATGCACTCAAGACGTGACAAACCCCAGTTTTTTAGCAAAATCATCAGCCTCACAGTATTTTGTAATGGGAAGAACTGACATCACTTAATTGATTTACTACATGTGGACCCCTTAAACAAACCGATGATGAAGAACAAGCACTACACTCGTCATTGGCCTCTAACCAGCAAGGTGAGACATTGCATATTGTGATAAAATTACATGTAGCCTTCAAACTTGAATATGAGGTAACTAGTAAAAGAAAGAGCAAAATACAAATACAGACTCACCTTACTTACTTTATTTTCCTGTCACATTTTAAACAGTATTCCACAGCATTGGCAAAGTTAATGCCTAAAGATGACAAGAATAAAAAATTTGAATTAGCCTAAGTTGCCATATTTTGGGTTGTACATAAGAAATATAATGATTCACTTCAAGAGGTAAAATTACAAAATAAATAAAAATATTTGAGTCAGATATTTGAAATATTAAAATGTGTGTTTTAATTTAAATGTTTAAAGTCTGGGTGGCGCAGTGGTAGTGCTGCTGCCTCGCAGTAAGGAGACCTGGGTTTGCTTCCTGGGTCCTCCCTGCGTGGAGTTTGCATGTTCTCCTCGTGTCTGCGTGGGTGTCCTCCCACAGTCCAAAGACATGCAGGTTAGGTGCATTGGCGATCCTAAATTGTCCCTAGTGTGTGTGCTTGGTGTGTGGGTGTGTGTGTGTGTGCCCTGCAGTGGGCTGGCGCCCTGCCTGGGGATTTGTTCCTGCCTTGCACCCTGTGTTGGCTGGGATTGGCTTCAGCAGACCCCCATGACCCTGTGTTAGGAATTTGTCGTTTTTCACCCTCTAATAGAGGTCCATCGAGTGCTGGATGCCTTGTAAAGGATCAAAACTCAAAAATAACCTCATATTCATAATCACTTTGTTTGAAGTCGTCTAAAATGATAGCCCACATGCTTATGTTAGAAACTAACCTGTGGCTGTTAGAGGACTAAGACCACCAGTAAAGAATCAGATATCAATATTATTATATTTGTGATCAGTAACCTTGAAATAGCATAAAATGACACTCTACATGTCTATATTACTGATCCTTAAGTTTTGTGAAAAGGAGTAACTTTGACCGCTTAAATTCATTTCAGGGGTGAATGCTTAGGGTTGGTTGATTTGACAAACACAACTTCAAGTCCTTCTGATCATTTCTGCTGAAGACACCTGTTATCAGGGTGTAATTGCACAAAATGCAATCCAAAAATGTTTTCATTTGGGTTTAGAGAGTCAAAAATAAAGGTTAAATCCAAAAAGCTTAACATCTTGCATAACTAGACATCAGTATATCACATATTGTGGTTTTCTCCGACCGGTGGGGGGAAAAAAAAACAAAAAAACCTGAAGTGATTTCAAAGTATTCACAATTAATTCTTATGAACAAAATAAAAAGGAAAAGAAAAATAAATTAAAATTTGTCAGTTACAATACAAGGCTCCTAATGAAATGATTTGCCATTTTTCTGTTCAGTATAACCTTTTGTAAATGTTTTACCTTTTAATCTCTTCCTCTCAATAAAACCCAGATTAAGCTACGATAAACCAGTAAGCCTTGGTCCAAAGTCACGTCACAGATCTACATTGCTGTCTTGTTCTAGTTTGTGCCTCAGCAAATATATTGCCTAAGACGTGACTTGAGTAAAATGAGACATGCATTTGGGGATTCTTTGATTACTCAGGCTGTCACAATTTTCTAGCTTGTACAAATCTTAGCCACCAGTAAATCAAAGTAATTTATTTGAAAAGGCGCCCAGGCGTTTTGCAGTGTTTATACCCCTGTTCTGTTCACAGGATTGTGCCGTATTCCACTTAGGTGTTCTTGATGTTCTGTCAGCGGATCAAAGTTAAAGGCCAACACAGTACCGTTTCTGTTTTTTTTAATGTTATAAGTTGTTGCCAATGTCTGCACTGTTTGTTTCTAAGGGTTTTCTTTTGCTGCCATGGCATATCCTTAATAATTGGTCTGCTTAGCCCCTTTCACTTCCTTGTGCCTTCTGTTTTTACTCTGGGAATATATTGGTAAACTTAACTTCTTAAAGTGACTAGATTTAACAATTTTGGTCTAGCAGTTGAATTCCACGCTTCTAATTAGCTCTTTGTCATTTTGGAATATGCAGACGTGACCTTCAATGCTGTTGTTTCTCATGTGATCTATTTAATCTAATGAAACTAAAATCTATTCAAGCCTCATATCCAGCAATTGTGTGCATTGATTTACTTGGTAATTGCATATATAAAGCAAAAGTCATTTTACACACGATTGATAAATAAGAGCCATGGTGCATGACTGTCTCCTTTGCTTGCTTTAGGATAACCTTTCATGATACTTTAAATTCAAGATTGCAAATCTGCTTGATCAATGCTTTTCATATTTGATGAGTAACCATTCCCATACTCACAATGGGCTAATTTGGAGACAGCGCCTAACCTAACAAGCTCACCTTTTGGATATGGATGAAGGCCGAGTACGTGGAGAAACCCCTCATGGATGCAGGAAGGATGTGCAAACTCCAAATAGACAGTGGAGCTGTGAGCACTTGTGCTAACTACTGTGCATTTGTACCCCGCCATTACAATGCGTAGATTTATTCTAAAGTAATTATTGTCAAGATTTGCAAAAATAATTTTTTTTCATAAATGTTTCTATGAAAATTAACATTTTTGTTTTCTATTTTTTTCTCTGAAACTGAAGTCTTTTACTGTTGGAGCATCTTGTGTAATTATCAAATTATTCTACTATTATTATACTTTAATTTTTCCTTAGGGCAACAGAAGCAGATTGACCCAGAGACATTTAAGACATTTTATACATTTTGGAAAGAATCAGAAGCAGAAGCTCAAGATGTCCATCTTCCAGTAGATGTGATTGATCACTTGGATAATAATGAGTGTGTCTATAAGCTTTCTTGTTCTGTGAAGACAAGTTATGGTGTTGGAAAAATAGCGATGACACAGAAACGTTTGTTTTTACTAACAGAGGGAAGGCCTGGTTATATTGAAATTACAAAATTCAGAGATATAGAGGTAAAGCTTTTATTTAATAATGCACTGTTACAAATATATACTTTACAGTTTAAGACTTTTGTTAAAATTTACAGCAAATGTAGTAGTGCTTTGTTGAATATGGTATCTGAACAATATCAGTTTGTGGTTTCATCAACATGAGATTGTGTAGCTTGCCTTATGTCCTCTTCACAAATGAACTGAAGAGGCCAATTTCTTCAGATGGATGATTATTACACACAATGACTGCAATACTGTTCTTACAAGTTATGTTTGCTTACTCAGTAAGATTGGCTTAAACATTCATAAAAATGATTACAGGACTTAAAACTAATGTGTTGTGAATTTTCACCATTTGTTTCTGGGGTTATATCATAACATTTCATTCAAGATGAAGTTCATTTTAGTCTATATTATGACTATTCTCCCACTAAGAATGTATATAACGGCATCTTTTTTTCCCTTCATATTTAATTTAGGAACTAAAAATTTCCTCTGCAGCTTTTCTGTTGCTACGAATCCCTTCCCTTAAAATAAAAACAACTTTAAGAAAAGAAACATTTGAGGCCAACCTGAAGTCAGAATGTGATCTTTGGCATCTGATGGTGAAAGAAATGTGGGCTGGGAGGAAAATGGCTGATGAACACAAGGTCAGTGACTGCGCCTAAAAAAGATGGAATTTATTTTATTACCTACTATAAAAGATGCACAGCATTAACAAAGGAGGAAATTAAAATTATCCATCCATCCATATAAACCTATAATTATTTACTAAATCAGTTATTTTATATCAAGCCGTTAACAACATGCATCATCACAAGATACTTTACAGGACAATATTACAATAATATACAACATCAAATATACAGGATGAGTCAAAATTATGTTAACATTTGAATGGCGGAAGCAATTTATTCACAAAACATACTTTATTTGTGTAAGGTGATTTACAGGAATGTCTCACCCTGTTCTCCAAGATGTTCAACATCTGTACCATATGTGGCAAATAAATTGTCCACAAAAATTATATATAAATATATACATAGCAGTACCATTAGGGTTAATATAATTTTGACTCACCCTGTATATTATAAATAAATAAAAATACAGTGCTGACATATCAGGGGGAGCATGGGAATATAACTAACAGGGTTTAAGTAGCAAATATGAAATGGAGCTGGTTCAGCCTGTAAAATAACAGGAGCATTAATTGATAAATGTCAAACTTATTCAATGAAAGTTATACACTTTGGTTTATTTTCCTGCCTATGCCCCGACTTTGATACTGTGCAGATGCGAAGGTGAATGGACTGGCATACCGACTGGGATGGAGAGTGAGTCTTTGCCCAGTCAGCTGGCCAGAATAGAAGGACATTGAGGAAGAAGCTGCAACCCAGCTGGAATGAACGTGTTCAGAGGCCATTAAGAATGTTAGGTTACATTGTACGATGTGTAGAGTACAAGTCCAAAGGAGTTATACTCAACCTTTATAACACACTGGTGAGGCCTCCTCTGGAGTCCTGTGTGCAGTTTGGGCTATAAAAAGGACACAGCAGCGCTAGAAAAGGTCCAGAGAAGAGCAGCTAGGCTGATTCCAGGGCTACAGGGGTTGAATTATGAGGAAAGATTAAAAGAGTTGAGCCTTTACAGTTTAAGCAAAAGAAGATTAAGAGGAGACGTGATCTGAAGTGTTTAAAATTATGAAGGGAATTAGTCCAGTGAATCGAGACTGTTATTTTAAAATGAGTTCATCAAGAACACAGGGACATGGTTGGAAACTTGTTAAGGGGAAATTTCACACAAACATTAGGAAGTTTTTCTATACACAGAGAGCCATAGACACCAAGTAGTGTGAAAGACAGTAGGACTTTAGGCACTTTCAAATCTAGACGATGTTATTTTGGAAGAATTAAGTGTATAGGATTGGTGAGCTTTGCTGGGCTGAATGGCCTGTTCTCGTCTAGATTATTCCGATGTTCTAAAAAAATGACAAGCAATACAATGATGGTGCGTGTTTGATGATGTCACACTTGGCGTCAGGGATATGGACTCAAGTCACATGAATGTCCTTAAGTCTGACTCAACTCAGAAATTTGATGAATTCAGACTCGACCTAACAAAATCAGAAAAGACTTGGACTTGAACAGCAATGACTTCTTCTTGACCTCAACTTCCACGTTATGACTTGAGAAGACTGAAGATTCAGTCCAAACTCCTTAGTATGCCAGTATTTAAATGAAGGCAGAGAAAATGTGCAAAATGTAGGCTAAAAGTCTCTGATGGATATGCAACAAGCTTGAAGTTCATTTGATATCTGAGGCAAAACAATTAGATAGATAGATAGATAGATAGATAGATAGATAGATAGATAGATAGATAGATAGATAGATAGATAGATAGATAGATAGATAGATAGATAGATAGATAGATAGATAGATAGATAGATAGATAGATAGATAGATAGATAGCAAACACTGTGTTTGGCGTTTTACAGAAGCTCAAAAAATAAATACTATTATAACAAACAACAATCTCCTCTCAAATACATACCAAATTAATTAAAAAGAAAGAAAAGTAACTTGAATAAAAATAAAAAAGACCACTCACAGTCACAGTGAGACATTATAAACTTTTAGGTAAGGTTTATGCTTATGTAATGTTAAGTTACTTTAGCCTAAGGTTTATGTAGTAATTAGCATTATTAAGCTAGGGTAATTCATATACTACTGCAGTGGTTCTCAAACGGTGGAGTGGGCCCCCCTAGGGGGGCGTGAAGTAACAAAAAGGGGGGCACGGAGGTGTGAAAAAAAGAAAACAAGAATCGAAAATATGAAAAATACATCCATTGAAACCAAAACAAATTAACTGAAACTACATTTTAATACTAGAAAAATAAATATGGAGTTAGATAAATGTCGATAAAAGTTAAGTAGGTATAATAAAATATGCATCTAAAAAGTAAACTTAAAATTTGTCTCCAAGACCATTACTATTTTAACAGTAATGGGAATTACTGAGAATGATTTCCCACGTAATTCTCCATGTATTGCTCAGTTTCATTATTAAAATACATAAAACAATTAGTTTACTCTTGAAGTTGTAAATCATACCCAGTGAACCTGGCCCAGGAAATTTGATTTCTTTCTGTATGATTTTGGATTTTAACTTCTCCATGGAACATATTTATTAACCAGTTTAACCTTCACTTGCACCTGTTTGATGTTGCCTTGTTTATGTGAATAAACTGCACTGAGCACTTTTGTTCCACCAGTCTTCTTGTTGTGAGTCCTCATTGCACTAATTAATCCCAGTCATGGCAATCATGAAAATTCCGAAAAATGCCAAGGCTGCTGGAACCCGGGCATCACAGCATGTACCAGTCCAAAGTACTAGACTTCTGAAATAAATGTTATTGTGTTTTAGTTTTTAAATAATTTTTTTTATTTTGATCTTTGCACTAAATTGATAAATTCTCATTCTGAAGTGATAGCATGTGGTCTTTAATTTAAACTTGCCATTTCTGTGATTTTGTTCTTTGGTGTTTTTTTTGTTTTTAATTTGCTAAAACTGGCTTTATCACTCACTCTAAATTTTTGTAGAAATGCATGATTTTAAATTGTATGTTTCTTTATGTCTATAATGTATACAATATTTACTTTGACAGGATCCTCAGTATATGCAGCAAGCCTTGACAAATGCCCTGCTTATGGATGCAGTAGTTGGTTGTCTGCAGTCTCAGAAGGCCATTTATGCGGCCTCTAAGCTAGCATACTTTGACAGAATGAAACTTGAAGGTACGCAAGTATTTCTTTAATTTCAAAACAAGTGGCACTAATGTATTAGAACCGTTGTCAAAGGAGTGATTTCTTTTAAGTTTTGTGGTGCTGAAAAATCAAAGGAACTGCAAAGTTTAAAACATCTTTGTTTAGTCATAATTTAGACTATGTCCACATTACTACATTTTCATTAAAAAAGCATCATTTTTAAACAACTGTTGTTTATGAAAGTATCTCCATTCACACTAAAATGATTGAAAATGCATATTAAATTGCCATTCTCTAATGCTAGACATAAGCTCAAAAAGTCCTTGAAAAGTTGGTAACGCTTCCAGCCTCGGGATTTATTGTAAAACTGTAGCAACCTGTAAATTATGTGCCTTTTGTGCATGTATACAACGTTCAAACTATAAAAAACACTCAATTTAAAAGCAGGATCACAAGAGCCATGGAAAAGCAAATCCTCTGTGTCCTTTATGTTGGAATATGGTTTTCTTCTGAGAAAGGTGATCACTTAGGGTATGAGATGTTGTAATGAGCAGGATGCAATCACGGAATGGCTACCTAATAAGCACAAACAAATCAGAGTGTAGTTAGAATCTGCATTTTCAAAACACTTTGCTTTCACCCATCCTTTGCAATCCGTAGACAGTGTTTTTAGAAATGTATGGCTTAGGAGAGCATTTACAAATGTTAACAACCCTAGGGTAGTTTGGACAAAAGGCAAAAACAGACTAATGTCTACATTTTTAAACAAAATATAGTAGTGTGGACATAGCCTTGGCCAAAGTGCTTTCCTTATACAGTGGAACTTTGGATTACGAGTAATTTGGTCTGCGAGTGTTTGGCAAGACAAGCAAAAATTTTTAATAAATTTTGACTTGATAAAGGTCTTGCAATATGAGTAGTCCATATATGCTTTGTCTGCCGAGCGTCACGTGGTCACAACTAAGCTGATGGTTCCTCTGTCTCTCTTGCTGGTGGATTGTAGGTAATCGTCTCCCATTCTCGGGATCAGTCGGCATCCCTCACTCATATAGTCAACATCTGTACGAGCGTATACTGTTTACTATAGCATGGTGACCACGTGTGTGTGTTGTAACGTGTGAGTCCCTGTCTTGCACCCCAAAACACGAGGCTGAGTCTCAGTACTTTAGCAACACCAGCTTTATTCAGCTTGAAACAGGAACAGCGCGGTTATTTATTGTAGCGGGATCTGCCACTCTTATATACACAGACACAGCAGTCAGGCAGGGTCATGACCAGGTTAGTGGCTAAGTAATACTGTGCCCTGCATTTATAATTTTCCTTGTATCACCCATCAACGGCAGGCGCTTATAGCTTGACAGCAATCTTTTGGGATTTACTTTTACGGCAAACTGCTACAGCGTTGGGAGCCTGCGGTTGCTTTGGGACGTTCTTCCGCGTGTCGTCCTGTTGGGTGGAATCCCAAAAGAGTTTAGAAACTCACTCACACCAGCCATGATTCTTTTCAAAGGTAAAGTGCAGGTTAATTTGTTTTATGTATTTTTACTTTATATTTTGTATTAATCATTTTTATATGAATAGTTTTGGGTTGTGGAACGAATCATCTGAGTTTCCATTATTTCTTATGGGGAAATTTGCTTTGATATATGAGTGCTTTGGATTACAAGCCTGTTTCCGGAATGAATTATGCTCACAATCCAAGGTTCTACTGTGTGTGAATATATATATATGATGCTATGTTAGGTTAAGTGGCTGAAGGCACACATTAGTTAGTTATGTGGACCTAACCAGGAATCATATGGTTTAAAGTCCAGAGCCTTAGTAAATAGGCGTCACTCCCTGCAAGTAAAGCCGGCAGCACATTACACGATTTCTGCTTAATGGCTGCAGTTGCTGCATTTCATCATCTTAAGAATGTTGGATTCCATGACTAGTAATCACAGGAGATAACAATTTGCCATGACTCTATGATGACATTACAGCACAGTTTCAAATTTCCATAGTATCACAAGCTTTCCGTATTCTGACAGCCAATTAATGTGCTTGTTGACAATGCCTTTGCCTGTATGAATGTTTTCCAAGCATAGTGAGGTCAGCCACATCGTCAGACCTTTCTTTTTCCTTTTCATCTTGACACAACAAACAGGAGACAATGGACAGATGAACTTCTCTTCTGTCTGCGCGATCCAAAACACCCATTTTCTGTCATTCCTTGTAACTACATTGTATGTATTGTACTTCTGGGTGAACACTCATTAGTTCTCAGCTCTTACACACAAACAGATTTTGGCAATAACCAATGTCTTTACTATTCACATTAGTACTGGTGATGAATTTACTGTACTCTTGATTTTAAATACCCTAGGTTCTTGTCTATAAGCCGGACTCATGTATAAGCCGGAGACCAAAAATCATACGAATTTTTAAAATAAAATCGTATCATAGATAAGCCGGACTCATGGATAAGCCGAACGTACTATAATCTATAACTAATAGAAGGGAGGGAGGTCAGTGGTCTCACTCGCACCCATTTAATTTCTTTAAGGGGGGAGAGAGTGTGAGATATTGGCGTCTCTCTCACTCCCCACATGGCGCGGTTGGAGCGGCCGCAGCGCATTCTTTCTGCTCTGGGCGTCGCCGAGTCAACACGCGCGCGTAGCGGCCATTTAAATTGTGATTTTATATGTAAGCATATTTAAATATATATCGCGAATTTTTTGCTGGTTCGCGGATTTCTGCGGACAATGGGTCTTTTAATTTCTGGTTCATGCTTCCTCAGTTGGTTTGCCCAGTTGATTTCATACAAGGGACGTTATTGACAGATGGCTGAGAAGCTACCCCGCTTACTTTTCTCTCACTCTTGCGCTGACTATCTGTGATCCTGACGTATGGGGATTGAGCAGGGGGGCTGTTCGCACACCTAGACGATAGGGACGCTCGTCTAAAAATGCTGAAAGATTATCTTCACGTTGCTATCTTTTGTAAAGCTGATTCCTGAAACGACATGCTGCACAGTGCTTCGCATACTTAAAAGCTCGAAGGGCACGTATTGATTTTTGACTGAAAAACAAACTCTGTCTCTCTCTCTTTGTCTGCTCCTGACGGAGGGGGTGTGAGCTGCCACCTTCAACAGCTTTGTGCCGCGGTGCTTCGCATACTTAAAAGCCAAACAGCACCACTGATTTATTTGCTAGAGATTGTTTTCTCTATCTATGTGACATTCTGTGCTCCTGACACACTCACACCTTTGAAGAGGAAGATATGTTTGCATTCTTTTAATTGTGAGACAGAACTGTCATCTCTGTCTTGTCATGGAGCACAGTTTAAACTTTTGAAAAAGAGACAAATGTTTGTTTGCAGTGTTTGAATAACGTTCCTGTCTCTCTACAACCTCCTGTGTTTCTGCGCAAATCTGTGACCCAAGCATGACAATATAAAAATAATCATATAAACATATGGTTTCTACTTCACGGATTTTCTTATTTCGCGGGTGGCTCTGGAACGCAACCCCCGCGATGGATGTATAAGCCGGACTTATGTATAAGCCGATATTCTATTTTTTCATTTTCACAACTTTTTTCCTTAGATAAGCCGCGGCTTATAGACAAGAACTTAGGGTAGATGAAAATACAATACTTGTTGCATCTCATACATAAAAAGTCATATGTATATCTTGGGGAGAATTTCATAGGCTTATCCAAGGTCAGATCAGAACAGTTCCAGGCTCAAAAGCAAATAATCTTAAAAAGAGGCAAATTGTAGGCAATCCATCAAGCTTGAGCAATCAGTGGTATGTAATAAAATCAGTAAAATCCAGGATGAGTCTGAATTAATTGCACATCTTCTAATGTTTAAGAATATAAGCATTACTACTCATTTCCTCTACTTGAATGCTATTGTATGGTTATCTTATACATAATTGTCACTGGAGAGAAATTCACTCAGGTGGCACCCTTCTCAATTTTGCATTCTCGCTTGTTGCTGGTGGAAGCAGATTTGTGCTGCTAGATTCAGAGTGCAGGGAGACATGGTAATGGAGAACTAAACTGTCTGTAATGACCAGTCGCATTTCTGATTACAAGGGCATCTTCTTTTCACAGAAAGCTTTCTGAAAGCACATTCCACAACTTTATAATACAGTAATCCCTCCTCCATCGTGGGGGTTGCGTTCCAGAGCCACCTGCGAAATAAGAAAATCCGCGAAGTAGAAACCATATGTTTTTATGGTTATTTTTATATATTTTAAGCCCTTATAAATTCTCCCACACTATTATAAACATTTCATGCACAATTATACAGCATAAACCCTTTGTATTCTCTTAGATATTAGGTAAGATTCATTGAAATTATCTATGTAAACACAGTTTGTACATACAGTAAAACCTAAATATTCTTTTAAACATATCGAGTGTCTCCGATATCACATATGTTACAGCCATTACGACAGACAGGCCACCAGCAATAAATACGTACAATGCAAGAAAAATTGTATACAGTAAAATGTGTGTACAGTGACACTAAACTATGTACATGTAATAAGTACTGTACGTAAATAATTAATTATGGTTACTCACCAACAATGACACGACGACTTGTCCGATAACGATGAGATTCATTTTACTGCACTACAAAGGATAGCGTTACAGCTCTTCTAAAGGAGCCTCTTCAGGCGACTGTTTAGCACCGCCGTTGTTCTTCTTCCATCACTCTTCAATCCAAATCCCTAAAGCAGATTCCATCCAGACTACTGCCTTATCACGTCCACTTGCAACTCGTTTTGCACCCTGGTTAAAGGACACTGCGGCCGTAGATCTTATATGCTTTTCCTCCTTTTTAAATAAAAAGAATCATGGAATCATTGATGCTGTAATGGTGTCCTGCAGCGGGGTAGCTGTTTCCTTCCTTCAACATATCCAAAACTTTTACCTTTTCTGCAATCATTTGCATCTTCTGTTGGCGCTTGGACACGGCTCCTGCAGCAGTAGCAGTAACGTGCGTTAATGCTGAATGAGTGAGATTAGACTTCCTGGTTAATGCAGCACTCCGTCGCTGAGCCAATCAGCAGCACACAGGAACTTAACCGAAGGCTCTGATTGGGTAGCTTCTCAGCCAATAGCGTCCCTTGTTTGAATTCAAATGGACAAATCAACTGAGGACGCACACGTACTGTAGACCGCAGACATCCGTGAAGCAGTGAAAAATCCGCGATATATATTCACATATGCTTACATTTAAAATCCGCGATGGAGTGAAGCCGCGAAAGACGAAGCGCGATATAGTGAGGGATCACTGTACATGCATTATTTCTATTTTCAAATGAGTTATACACCTGTACACTAATGCTTTTTTATAGAAAGCAATGAAAATGCCAGTATTGATTGATTGGTCAGCACTCTGCTGTTGCATAAGAAAAAAAAATACAGTTAAAAAATTAAAGAATGTAAATGAATGAACAAAACACAATTGGTGTTGAAAGTCAGTTTAATTCCCATAGATTGCTTGCTATTTTATCTGTTTTCATTTTTCTGATGAGTATATTCATTGTATTAAACTCATTTAATTTATTTATGTAAAGTGCACATCCCATTTAGAAGCTTGGGCACATTTAAAGATACCATTTTGTCAAATTAAAATGTTATTATGCATTAGCCTCTCTTAAATTGACAATGCTGTTTATTGCAAGTAGAACGGTACCAACAGGCCACATGTATTTGATTTAGAAAGATAGTCACCAAAACTAAATGTTTAAGTGTGAACACACACTGCCAAGCGTGCAGAAAGATCCTGCTTGACTGTTCCAAGGGTTTGTCATCAACGGGTGTGTAGCTTACATATATTATATTACAAAAAGAGAGACGCTGACACAACTTGTAAGCTGTGTGGGCTATAGTCAGTCAGATAACAGAAGATTAGTGATGGCTAATTCATGAACAATTTGTTCTTTTTCAACAATTCAATACATTCGAGCTCACAAGAGTGCTAAAGAGAATGCTTGATGCTGTCGGTCTGGGGCAGTGGTGCAGTCAGGCTTTTTTGTTTAGATGTTTAAAACGCATTTGCAAGTACTTTCTGTCGTATTCATGATTCTTGTTCACTTACCGATTCTTTCTAGTTAGAAAAGAATTGGCGAGTGAGAACTCTCATTGATCATTCTCTTGTTCATCATACAAGTGAAATACAATAACAACACATTTATATTAAAATGTTTTCATTGTTTGCTTTGTAGAATTCATTATTGAAATTGTTTTAAACATATATTAAACTAATACATTTATGCCCCTTGTACATTCAGTAAATTAGTCTTACAAAATTCAACCTTATAGAAATATGATTCTATCCATCCATCCATCCATCCATTTTCCAACCCGCTGAATCCGAACACAGGGTCACGAGGGTCTGCTGGAGCCAATCCCAGCCAACACAGGGCACAAGGAAGGAACCAATCCCGGGCAGGGTGCCAACCCACCACAGGACACACACACACACCCACACACCAAGGCCAATTTAGAATCGCCAATCCACCTAACCTGCATGTCTTTGGACTGTGGGAGGAAACCGGAGCGCCCGGAGGAAACCCACGCAGACACGGGGAGAACATGCAAACTCCACGCAGGGAGGACCCAGGAAGCGAACCCAGGTCCCCAGGTCTCCCAACTGCGAGGCAGCAGCACTACCCACTGCGCCACTGTGCCGCCCAATATGATTCTAATTTCTAAAAATTATTTTGTTTTCAGCTTTACTTTACCATACACTTTCTATAGCTCATTGAATGCACTAAACATATATCATGCACTAGTTCAAATGGAATCATTACCCAAGAACGAGTGACACGATTCTTGCACATTGTATTACCAAAGTGAACCGTTACCAGAGAAAGAGTTACAAGATTCTCATTCTTTTGATTCACAAAGTGAATCACTGAATCGTTATCTGAGAATGAATCACATGATTCTTGTTCATTTTATTCATGATGTGAATCACTGGTTCATTATACGAGTCCCACAATACTTGTTCACTTATGATTCTCAAACTTAGGGTCTTATTTTAATTATGTTTTCACTATATTGTCATGCTTCGTACACAAAGAGGTTAATATTACTATATGATATGAATTATCAGCGTGTATAATACTGTATATAACTTAATAAATATAAATGATATATTTTTAATAAAGCCCAAAAGGTTTTTTTTTATTATTGATTAATCAAACAAATCAAAGGAACATACTAATTTAATTGGGTAGTTCAAAAGAGTCAAATCAGTGAAGTGAATGAACATGCACATCACCGCCAAAGAGGTGTATCAAAGAACAAATCTGGTACTTCAGTGGGATAAGGAACACAAGCACTACACAGAAAGACATTATCTGTTTAACCCCAGTTCCCCAAGCTTCATGCTAACAGGTGGAGCAGACATGGTGCAAATCCATTGTGCCAGGTGTCAGCAGTGCAGGCTTGTGGAGGCAGCAGTGACTTGTAGTACCAGTTTGGTTACTTGACATGAGTAATGCACACTTTAAGTGCTTCCATGATGTCAAAGATCATTGTCAGCCAATTGCATCCCTTCAGGGCCACAATGTTCCCATTTACAAATGGGTGTTTTTAAGCAAGATGGTGCTTTAAGTCACACCACTGTGAAAGGGCGGAATTAAAATTAATGAAATAATAATCTTAAATGGGATCATTAAAAAATCAAAGCTAAATGTTAATACCAATGATTATAAAAAATGAAACCTTTGCTCTTGAGAGTGTGTAGGTCATTTTGTAATATGAAAGAATCATACACAGTTAACAAGTGATTAAAAATTAGGTATAGTTTTTCTATGTAGTATGTCCAATGATTTTGGAAGTGAATGAAAATATATGGCTAAAATGAAAAGAAGCATTGAAAATAAAAATGGGTACAATAAATAACTAGCAAAACCATAAATGCATATGTGTAAGCCTGTCCGTTAAAAGTATCTGTGCATTAGTACTGTAGAGGAATAGACTAATTGTATAGCCTTTGAGGCATGACTTATTGAAATGGAAAGAAAGTGTGCTGCGCTTGTACACCTGCTTTTTGTATCCTTTGTTACAGTTGTAGTTGTAAAAATGTTGCTGAGATACAGCTGATCTTCATCTCACTTGGCCTTAAATGCACAGCAATTATTTATATTATTTCATACCATAAGTAAGATACTAAGATGGGTAGTATGGGTAAGGACTCAGTCGCTAGACTTTAAAGCAGTTCACTTGCCTCTTCATGTGATGCTAAGCAAATCATGTAAACAAGTTTTGATCCATTTGTCATACGTGGATGTAAAGATGGTTGACATGTTAACATTGTAGGTAGCCTTGAGTAAAGGTGCAAGTGAAATATTCAGTGAGTGCATAAGTTGCGGCAAAGCACTGCTACCGAGTTTGAATATATAACTTTTGTCATCATCAGTTTTGTTTCATATATTGTACCCATGCCAAAACACATGGTGTCCTCCTGCACGTTGTTTAGAGATATTTGTTAGTAATAAAAGCGCTGCACAGGCAGTTCAAGTGACTTTCTTAGCTTTGCACATTGTACCATTAATGGATTCAGTTTTTAATTTTATATCCAACTCTTAAATCATTTCTAGCTGAAAGTCACTGTAATTTTAAATGTACATTGAATCTAATAGTAATTTTTAACTAACTGTAGTTAATAGTTCTTTTTCAAAGTACCTAATGCTTTCTTTATTTCTTGCAGTTCCAATGATGGTGCCTAAAACCACTTCTGAAATGCTAAAACACAAGATCAATCCCTCTGCCAATCTGACATCTCCTCTGGCAGTAGATGTGTTGCTGTACACACCAGGTACATAAATCAATGATGGCTTTCTTGGATGATCGCATTATTTGACACTTGACAGTGGATTTGGTTAGAAGTCAGTATAAAGGCCATCATAAAAGCTGTTAATGTTGTTTCATTGTTGATTGTTTATTTGTTTTATTCATTTACTAAACCAGCCTACTCCAGTACAGTGTTTGAGGGTCAGAGCATATCTTGGCTGCATCAGGCAGACAACAGGAACGATGAGGCGGTGGTCTGTTTCTGGGCACATTCTGTTACATTTGGAGTTTCTTTGGATGTGGAAGAGACCCGAGCACCCATAGAAAAAACAAAGCACACATTGGAGAACATGCAGACTCCACACCAACAATGCATAGGCTAAGATTTGAAGCCACATTTCAGGAGCTAGTCTCTGCTCCCTCTCTTATTATACCACTTTTGAAAAAGTATAAGTTTTCAAAATCAGATATAGGTTTCTGCTAAAGATAAAACATTTTTAGTTATGTCTAGCTTTAAAAAAAAAAAATGATAACGTCTTCTTTCTGAAAATATGCTATTGTAAATCATAGTAAATTATTTTGTATACAGTATATCTTCATGTATATGTAAAATGGTAAGAGTTATACATCTGTCACGTGATTACTTATGAATGCTTCAGCTAGAATCTTCGTCATGGTCCTAATTGAAAGCTTTTGACGTAATCCACGCTGGTGAAGCAAAAAATTTGAGTAGCAGCAACCTCTGCGAAATTATCAGGGAGTTGCGTCTTTCTTACAGTAGACTGCTCGAGAGGGTGACATGGCAAAAAGGAAAAGAATGGTGGCAACATGTACTGAAGCTACTCATAGGAAGAAGAGGAACAGCAGCACCATCTGCTGAGCATCAAGTGCAGAATACAGAATGCACTTGTGACAAAGACGGACAAATAATAATAATAATAATAATTCATTACATTTATATAGCGCTTTGAGTACTCCTGTGCAAACTGACCTGTGCTCATGTCCTCACAGCAAAGTGATCCTTATGATGAAAATACAGTGCTACACACCATGATGGTGCAAGGAGGAAAGCGGTGACATCTCCTAAGCTAAACGCAGGATGTGCTTCAGTGACAAAGAACATGAATTGCATGCCAACAAAAGATGAGATCATGAAATACTCCCAACTTTTGCCCATATGCAAGCATTGCTTTTACTTCCTTAGATCAATATTTGATTGCAAGCACTACTTACAAAAGTTAAACCACCGATGTGCTCATTGTGGGACCATATTTTTTCATGGTCAAAACAAAAGAATGTGTTTCTGATATGGAAATGTTCTGCTTGCTATTAAAAAAACCTACAGAATTAACAAAAGATAATATAACGTGATGGAAACTGAAAGACGAAACAATTTGGAACACATAAGAGATATCTTTTATGTCAGTGTTTAATGGCTTTAATGACAACTGCGGTGGGATGGCACCCTGCCGGGGTTTGTTTCCTGCCTTGTGCCCTGTATTGGCTCCAGCAGACCCCCGTGACCCTGTGTTCGGATTCAGCATGTTGGAAAATGGATGGGGTGGCATGGTGGCGCAGTGGGTAGCGCTGCTGCCTCGCAGTTGGGAGACCTGGGGACCTGGGTTCGCTTCCCGGGTCCTCCCTGCGTGGAGTTTGCATGTTCTCCCCGTGTCTGCATGGGTTTCCTCCGGGCGCTCCGGTTTCCTCCCACAGTCCAAAGACATGCAGGTTAGGTGGATTGGCGATTATAAATTGGCCTTAGTGTGTGCTTGGTGTGTTTGTGTGTGTCCTGCGGTGGGTTGGCACCCTGCCCAGGATTGGTTCCTGCCTTGTGCCCTGTGTTGGCTGGGATTGGCTCCAGCAGACCCCCGTGACCCTGTGTTCGGATTCAGCGGGTTGGAAAATGGATGGATGGAAAATGGATGGAAACTGAAAGACGAAACAATTTGGAACACATAAGAGATATCTTTTATGTCAATGTTTAATGACTTTAATGACAACTGCGGTGGGCTGGCACCCTGACCGGGGTTTGTTTCCTGCCTTGTGCCCTGTGTTGGCTGGTATTGGCTCCAGCAGACCCCCGTGACCCTGTAGTTAGGATATAGCGGGTTGGATAATGGATGGATGGACTTTAATGACAAAGTAAACTACGGGGTTAAAGAGGACATTTCGAGTTTAAAGCTGAAATTTCCACTTTAATCACAAAATAGACATTTTCATTATGTCCTTATTTTTTTTTCTCTGTGTCTCAAATACGCCGCCGTACATTCTGATGGTGTTGTAAAGGTGCAAAAAAAAAAAAAAAGACGGCACAGAAGATGGTATGTGAGACTTGCTGTTATAATGTATCGTGTCATTATGATCGGGAATATGTAATGCTTGAATATCAAAGCACCATGAGTGCATTTGTATGTTGCCATTTTGCTTCACCGTATCGAACCATTCATGAAACATTGAAGCACACACACAGCCTAAAAGCGGCTGGAGTAGCAAGAAATTCAGGCTGGAATTCAGGGTTTGAATGTGGAGAGTTATGACGATATTCCAGAAGATGACGTGACTGTATTATTTGGATAAATGTATATTGTTGTACATGAATAAATATAGGATATCCCCTGAAAATAAGCCCTAGTGCATCTTTTGGAGCAAAAATTAATATAAGATCTGGTCTTATTTTCAGGGAAACACGGTAGATATAATGTGTTTGTGGTTAGTAAGATAGTGGTGTGCCTTAGGATGTTTTGGGTTACAAAAAGTGTGCCACCAAAGAAAAAGGCCTGGAAACACTGTTTTACATCATTGGGAGCCTCAGTTGAAAATCATCCAGGACAGGGGTATATGTGTTCAGGATTCATAATCATCTTTATGATTGTTTTGTACAGCCATGTCAGGGCCAATGTCCACCCTACAGTAATCTTTACATGATAGATCTTGATGAAGTACCTAAGCAAAGAGTTTCAAGGCCTGAAAATAAAGACAGCTCCCCTAACCTGGGGTCCTGAGTTGGTTTGCCATGTGGTGGGTGCGGCAATGTGCTGTATCAGCGTGTGCTCCTAACCTCCTCCTCCTCCTCATGTGCTTAAACAAAGCTTTTACGCGGAAGCCTTTAAAATCATGAGGCAATTTAGTTCTTAACTGATTTGATGCAAGACCAACAACGTTATAATGTCACAACATCAAATGATACCTTAAGGGTCTCTAGGTATGAACACATTTCTGTCATGATGAAAGACGATTCTCTTTAAGGAAAGGTCAACAACCTTTTTTATACAAGTAATGTACATAAAACATTTTGTAAATATGCTTGTGTTCTGTTCTGTTTAACATGCATATTTTTACATCAACTACTTTATTTCATTTGATAGGTATTGTTTAATATAACATAAACTTTATTGATATTCTCTGTTTTGTGTGTTCTTCTTTTTATTTTAGGACCAGAGGTCCATGTGTTCCATTAGTATTTAAATACAAATAAATGTCTGTTCTCATTTTAGGTCATCTGAACATGTGTGAAGCAGAGGAAGATTCCAGTCCGAAGTTATGGTGTGCACTAGATGATGGGAAGGTTGTGGTATTTGACGCTGCTAGCTGGTCTCTACAGCCAAACTGTATTCAAGTGGGATCAATGAAACTGGTAATGATAAGAATGATGTGCAAGAACCTAAGCTAAGAGTTATCAGAAATGTGCTATTTAATGTGTTTTTGAATGTGCATAAATGCGACAGTGTGGTCCATTTAGGAAGTCTGACATGCTGAGTAGTCAAATGTGTTGGAGTTTCACATCCTTTCTGAATGTCTACTAAATTTGCAGTATTCCAGATGGCCTTTAAAACAAAACAAAGACAAAAAAACTGCTGGTAGTGCTAAATATTTCCCACAATTTTGAAATTGTAAAACAATACCATTGATAAGAGCTGAAGTCATTGTTCATACCAGTGTTAAAGGCTGTATGAAATGTTGGTTAATAAGTCTACTTTCTAAATGTAGTAGTCCTATCTAAAAAATAAAAGATGCTCAACTATTAGTAAAATTATGTTTTGTATAATATTATGATCAACACCTTGAATTTTTGTATCTTCTGTGGATGCTAGCAGTTCCAGAATAAAACTGCAATATCATGTTTGAGGAGGTGGCCATCTGGCGAGAGTACCACCAAGATGGCACAGAACAGAAGAAAATCTGTAAGACCTTCTCGGGCACAGCCACACAAATAGCAAGAGAGGTAGTTTGTGAGATAGTAAGTAAAGGGCCCTCTGTAATGTTTGGGACAAAGACACATTTTCCTTGATTTACCCATCTTAAAGTTACAACTCAAACAATATGGGCATGATTAAAGTTTACATTGAAGACTTTAATTTAAAGCTATTTGCATATATTCTGGTCATACCACGTAAAATTGACAACACTTTTTCTACATGGTCCCCCCATTTCATGGTACCATAATGTTTGGGACACTTAGTCTCACAGGTACCCTAAGTTCTTGTCTATAAGCCGGACTCATGTATTAGCCGGAGACCAAAAATCATACGAATTTTTAAAATAAAATCGTATCATAGATAAGCCGGACTCATGGATAAGCCGAACGTACTATAACCTATAACTAATAGAAGGGAGGGAGGTCAGTGGTCTCACTCGCGCCCATTTAATTTCTTTAAGGGGGGAGAGAGTGTGAGATATTGCCGTCTCTCTCACTCCCCGCATGGCGCGGTTGGAGCGGCCGGAGCGCGTTCTTTCTGCTCTGGGCGTCGCCGAGTCAACACGCGCGCGTAGCGGTCATTTAAATTGTGATTTTATATGTAAGCATATTTAAATATATATCGCGGATTTCTGCGGACAATGGGTCTTTTAATTTCTTGTACATGCTTCCTCAGTTGGTTTGCCCAGTTGATTTCATACAAGGGACGCTATTGGCAGATGGCTGAGAAGCTACCCGGCTTACTGTTCTCTCTCTCTTGCGCTGACTATCTGTGATCCTGACGTATGGGGATTGAGCAGGGGGGCTGTTTGCACACCTAGACGATACGGACGCTCGTCTAAAAATGCTGAAAGATTATCTTCACGTTGCTATCTTTTGTAAAGCTGATTCCTGAAAAGACATGCTGCACAGTGCTTCGCATACTTAAAAGCTCGAAGGGCACGTATTGATTTTTGACTGAAAAACAAACTCTGTCTCTCCCTATCTCTCTCTTTGTCTGCTCCTGACGGAGGGGGTGTGAGCTGCCGCCTTCAACAGCTTTGTGCCGCGGTGCTTCGCATACTTAAAAGCCAAACAGACATATTGATTTGTTTGCTTCACTCCTTTGAAGAGGAAGATATGTTTACATTCTTTTAATTGTGAGACGGAACTGTCATCTCTGTCTTGTCATGGAGCACAGTTTAAACTTTTGAAAAAGAGACAAATGTTTGTTTGCAGTGTTTGAATAACGTTCCTGTCTCTCTACAACCTCCTGTGTTTCTGCGCAAATCTGTGACCCAAGCATGACAATATAAAAATAACCATATAAACATATGGTTTCTACTTCGCGGATATTCTTATTTCGCGGGTGGCTCTGGAACGCAACCCCCGCGATGGATGTATAAGCCGGACTTATGTATAAGCCGATATTCTATTTTTTCATTTTCACAACTTTTTTCCTTAGATAAGCCGCGGCTTATAGACAAGAACTTAGGGTATTTGTGATTACTCAGGTATGTTTCATGGCTTCACAAGATACCTCCGCTTTCTTCTACCTGTACTATATATAAGGCAAGCATCCCATCAGTCTGTAAGGAAGGAGATACATAACAATGATGTAAAATACCTCTCCTGGCCATTTGAGGACTCACCTTCCCAAAAAGATAAAGGAGTGAATGGGATTGTGCCATCCTGTTAACAGGACTGTCCTTTAGACACCAGTGCCCTTAAGAGTAACTAAAGCTTCAAGGACGCCTACAGCTGATTGTGTCTCTGCAGCAGTGACATAAACCCCTTGGGTGGATTTAAAAGCTGCCCTGTGGTAGAAGTGCAACTGTTTCTTAGTGTTTTAAATACAGTACATCTGCATCAGATTTATGAATTCATAGTAGTGTATGCTTCATTCCTGCTCTTTTTTGAGACAGGAACTTATTAAGCAAAAGTTAACAGAATGATACGGTTAGTTGAGAGTTTCTATTTGAGACAGATGCAATGTGATATTTGCAGATAGGAAAATGTTTATCATGCTGATAAACATCTGTAGCAAAGGCAATAATAGCCTATTAATAACAGGCTTCTGTTTAACGTTTGCAATTGTCATGTGAAAAAAAAAATGACTAAAGCAGTAAACTGCATTACTAAGCATAGCTATAGAAAAGTACTTTATTGCAGGTGCAGGTCATAAGATTAAACACAGCTGTTATTGTGCTATGTTTGCTTTATTTATAATTATGTAAGTAAAAATGTTCCTCTTTATTTTAATGAGCAAAAAGCTCAAAAGAATGATTTTCTGTGGAAAGAATTCAAGATGTATTAAACACTATCATTGAAAACTATGCATAGATAATTTAAGTTTTCTTTCAGTGTACTAACAGTTTAGAACGACAGATTAAAACTTAATTCAGGAATTTTGAAATTATTACTCTGTTAAAAAAGAAAAAAAAAAAAGCTTGATCGTTGCAATGCAACAATCTAATCAGCAATATCTGTCTCTGTTTAGAACTGCATGCTGGGGCTGGAGCCGAGTCAAGTTTGGATCGGCTCAACGGATTCCACAGTTTACATTGTAAACACAAGAAGCATGTCGTGCAACAAGCAGCTCACAGACCATCGCAGTGAGGTCACTGATATCGTATTAGAAAAAAGTGACAAGTTCAGGTATACTTTTCATTTTAACTGCCTTGAAAGTAGACGGACCAGGGTGTTTTTTTCTTTAAAACGATACCAGTATAATGCTACAAACATAAATTTATTTAAACTTAAGTACCGTAGATGCAATATGTTAAAATGCGATGGGATGATCAAAACATTTTGAGCCTGAATCTGAAAGTCTGTTCTTGTTCCTGATTTTTGTAAGTGGTCAAAGATTAGCTCTTGTTTACTTAAAAATACCAGTTTCTGGTATTTTTGGTTTATATGAAGTCATCTTGACAGGCCAAAAACCAGAAAATCAAGTATTGTGCTGTTATTGAATTTCTAAGACCACAGAACAACATCCCTTCAGAAATTCATTTGGCACATAGATAGTGTGCACCAGAATGGTTCCCTGTAGTGAAGACCTGTACGATTCTACTTCTCTATCTGCCTTCCTTTAAAACTTAAGAATCATTATAGTCTTCCCACAACACCATTTTGCAAAGCTCAAAGGTGCTGCAGTTTTGTGGCAAGAGCATCAGTCGTTGCCTGGTCAACTTTTCCAGATTTCCACAGGAATACTTGACGCCTGTTGGCATCAATGGGACCTATAAGTTCCAGCGCTTGCAATTCTGATTTATCTGTGTTTGGACAAAAATACTGTATGTGTGATTCTCTGATTCTGACCTCGGTATTCTGACTTTCTTTTCATTCAGTGGTTTCTGACTCAACATTTCCAGCTTGGCAAAATATGGGTGTGTCTTTTTGGTAACTTTTTGATATATTTTGGAGAAAAACTCCTTTAATTGCTAGAAATAATAAGGATATTACTCAGTAGTAACACATTAAAACTGCATGAAAAAAAACGTTAAAGGTTATTTCCACTCTGAAAGGGAAAGAAGGATAAAAGGACACAACATTTTGGCTATGTAGTCTTCATCAGGTGTGCAACAGAAAAGGAAAGAGCAGGTCACACACAGTATGTAGGAGAGAAAGGAGGGAACAAAGCCAGGGCAGAAGAAGGAGAAAGGGTGAGAGTTGGTGAGAAAAAGCTGCCAGTAGAGAAGATGAAGGAGGGATTAAGACCTGAAGAAATATGTGATCCCAGAGTCAGAATGAGATGAGTGTCTTCTGATTTTCTTTGAAAGTCCACTTGAAGAACGCATACGAGAGATCAGTGTGGCTCTGATCAAGGCATGTGAAGTGATCTACAACATGCTTTATGTGGTGTTTGATTTTAACGGTTTGGACGTGTTCTCTGAAGTGGTCTGCGTCACCTGTTTCACTTATGTAGATGACTTGACACTTCCTAGAAGAAATACAGTAAATAAGATTTTTAGGCAGGCAAGAGACCTTTGTTTAATATTGAATTTACAAGAAGGACCAGTTACAAGGGTGTTGTTGGTGACACAGCGGCTCCTGTTACAACTCAGAGAGTCTAGTGGGACATGTGGCTTTTCTCCGTGAAAATGAGCTGCGAACAAGAAGTTTGTGTAGGTTAGGTGGTCGACTGAAGGAAGTCAAGGGAGGGTTAGGAAAGAAGGCGCCTGTGGAATGATAGGTTTGCAAAATGTTGAAATTTGTGTAATTTTAAAACTGCATTGTTAACAGAAAATTATTTATTCAAATAGTGTAAATGCTATCTTTATTGAATCTACATAGAGAGCTTCAAGAGTATTATTAATTTTGATAAAAACTTCAATTTCCTCAATTTTGCCTTGTCTAGAAATGTATTTTGTATTGCAGTTATTAAAAGTAGTTTCAGACGGATAAATATTTCCATTTTTAAAGTGTGACTGGTCAGAGCACTGTCTCCACAGGTTTTGCACGTTCTTCTTGTGTCAAAGCATTTTTTGGTACTTTGGTTTTCCTCTAAAACCTCAAACACGTGTGCATTACTTTGATTGGGGATTCAAAATTGGCCCATTATGGGTGACTGTGCTCTTGAACGGAGTGGTGAGCCTTCTGCCTAACGGTGTTTTCACAGATTTAGTTTTCATCACAATCTGAAATTGGACACAGCAAGTATGAAAGGAAGTTTGGATGAGCCAAGTGAGAATCCTGCCATGGAGAATGCTGGTTTTAATCTCTCATTTAAATTCAAATCCCTCCTTAGTTTGGACTTTGCTTCTCTGTACCAGTTCTTATAGTTTATAAAAACCACCGACTGTGTTCCTTTGGACTGATGATGAGATTCTTTTTGGCTTTAATTTTAGATACGTTATTAGTATTTCATCACTTAATCACTTCAAGATACCTGACTAGAAGTGAAATTCTTTTTTTTTTTTTGGTTGGCAGTACCCTTCAGGGCATCAAGTTTTCTGTACAAAAGTTCAGGTACACATCAGGAAGGATTCTGATTGGCAGATGGACCCAATTAGGTACCATACTGTCCTTATAAAATCATGACTAGAATGAAAATCTGCTTAGACTACACTCCAGGAGGGTCCCAGTTTGACATCTTCCCATTGTATAATGATTATATCAAGAGTATAAATTACCATATGGTGCAATCTTATTTTTTGCCCTCAAATTAATTCTGACATGCTGTTAAATTCTTTTTCAGCCAGGCACAGGCATACTCATCCAGCATGGATGGTACTGTAATCATGTGGGATATATACACACTTAAAGTGAAAAATCGCTTTCATTTGGATTGTCGTGGGCTCACTGTGCTTAAACTGTTCAATGGTACATTATGGTGCTGTAAGTACAGATTTTCTTCATATGTTTAGTTATTTTAAACATTGATGAGAGGCCGTGCTAGTTTAATATATTTTGGTAAAATTAATACATTTAGACTCAGTATTTGCTTTGAAATGTACAGCATAGTTACAACGTGAAAAGGTGCAATAATTGCTTTAAACGCTTGCTTCAAAACAAAAGTAGCCAAAACCTTTGTTGCTCATTAATTCTACTAAGAATTTAGGAAACTGTTGTTTCATTTAAGCTATAATATTAGCGATTTTGGTCTAGGTTTGCATTTCAAAAACTTTACATAGTTACTTTTCATACCTTTAATTAGATTTTGATATAGAAACATACAAGAAATGCACAAATGTGCTCTTAGCTGTTTAAACCTCAGCAAACTAGAGATGAATTTAGCTGCTGTTATCATTCACGCAGATTTCAGCAGCGTTTTTGTTCCCTGCAGTTTATCAAGTATGGCAATGATGCAATGTACATGTATTTTTATTAGAAAGCACCAAGATTGTAACTTGAGCAAGGCTGAAATTCCCTTTGGACAGAAAGCTTTGTGTTTATGTAACTTTTTCATTTGACATGCTGACTTGTTTCTAAATACATTCTCAAATTCTTGGTGTTTTGGGCATTTGCCGTACAGTCTGCTTCACACGTGCTTAATTTTAGAGGGAGTCAGGCTATAATATATAAACACACACTTTCACACTGGCTTAGTCCGACTCGAGGCCACAGGGGGCTGGAGCCCAACAGCACTGGGCACAAGGCGAGGACCAGCATTGACCAGGGTCGAGTTCATCATCGCACACACCTCATACTGTATATACTGTGTATACAATACTGTGTGTATATATATATATATATATATATATATATATATATATATATATATATATATATATATATATATATGATTGATGTTACACGTGGTTGTATTTTGTATGTAACTGCAAAAGAGCAATCACATCATCTGTTCTTAACATAACTGTTTCATTTTCTAAAGGTGGTGTTGACAGTATTTTGGAACTAAGAAAAAATGGCTTAGTGAACCGCAGACTACAACACCTGGATGACAGCAGAGAGACTCCTTTGTTTTTCAATTGCTTTGAACTGTTCATAGAGGTCAGTGAAGACAAAGAACATGGGAAGAGAATTCCTGCAAAATACTGCATGATGAAAATTTTTTCAAGCATGCTGTTTTATAGTGATTGTGATGCTGCATTGCTGATTCTTGTGATGTTTAATGGCAGTCAGTAATTGTAACATCCGAACAACAATGCAGCAGAATGTTGAATGCACATCGTAATAATTAATCCTTATTATTAGTATTTTATAAGGCATTTGTAGTCAGGGACTAAGCCTTAACTATACCTAAGAACAGCACTTTCGTTGTGATATAAGTGACATCCCTGTGCATAACAATTTTTCATTAAAGTTGTTTTCAATATAATGTGATTTAAATCGCAAACATTTATCTTAACCTTTCTAACTTATTCTCCATTTCAATTTTCAAGAGGGATCAGCTGTGGACTACTTCTCTAGACTCGGCTGAAGTTTGTATCTGGCATATTAAAGATCTGTCAAGACCATTTCATAAAATTCAACTGCAGGATTGCTTTGGAGTCAATTGTATGATAAAAGTAAAAAATCAGGTACATGGTTTTCTTGCTTCATAGTGGTATATAAAACAAATACAGCAAACACCTTATATTCGACTTAATACAATTTAACTGTTCTAAAATATTTTATATAGAATATGTAACTTACCTGTTGCTTGTTGGTTAGATATGCAAGTAAGAATTTAACTGTACTCTCTAAACATTACAATATTAATACTACTTGCACTACTGCTTGTAATGAATAACAAATTCTTTTAATCCATTTTAATAAAAGGATAAGTGTCCATATGTCTGTCTGTGATATGCCATCTTTTGGAATGACAGGGACATAGCAAATACACGGATATGAGAACATCTTTAGTAAAAATTGCTTTGTCATTTATCTTTCCAACCGATTGCGGATAACAAGCACTAATACTGCTTTTATGAATCCCATATCAAATTGCATATAACAGAGATGTGTGCACTGCATCTGTCATTCCAACAGATGGCGTTTCACAAACTTTTTTGTAATAAAATGCATTACATTTGTCATTCCAATAGATGGTGCATCTCAAACATTAACACTGGTTTTACAAATTGCATACCAAATTGCATGTAGCAGAGACCTGTGCATTGCATCTTTACTTTCAACAGATGGTGCATCACAAACACTAACACTACTTTTATGAATAACATACCAAATGGCTTACAACAGAGACATACGCATTGCATGGTGTACTGCTGAGGTCTATGCTGATTACTTAGATTTCAACCCGTTTTAGATAGGCAGCACAGCTAGGCTCTCATAATGAAAAGGTTTTGAGCAGAAACAATACTCTGGTAAAAGCTTATAAGAATATAAGAGTATAAGAAGAAACATTTTTAATATTTAATTTTCCATCGTTTTAAATATGTACATATCATTGTGTATCATATTTCCACAATTACAGGAATTATCCACACTTCCTTATGGTATTTTGTCAAATAATCAGTCCTATTAATTAAACATAGCATTGTCCATCTGGTTTTAATTGCAAAAAAAGGTTGCTGGACCGTGAATGACATGTAGACTGAGTCCTGTGTGAACACCATCTACAGTTAATATGTATTTCAGCTGCTCGTTCTTCTTGTCTCATTTTTGACATGGAAGCCAACCTTGTTAATTTGATTAAATGTTCCAAGCTGATTATTTTTAATATATTTAAAATGTCAACTTCTAAGCTAGAAGTGAACTGTATATTGTATCACACACATCTTATAACTGAAAATGTAATATGAATAGTAATTTATGACTTTTTGTTTTAATTAAAATTAATTTTTTTCATTACTAAATTTTAATGAAACTTGCTTTAAACTGAAAAACAAAAGTAATTTGCTTAAAATATTCAACTTTTCCACCCCGAAATAATAAAATCTCAAATACAAAAAGGCAGAAACCACACAGACATTTTCTGAGATCTGCCATAAGTTAAAGATCAAGTTGAAGATGTGCTTCTCAGTGCTGTCCTGCTTCTATCTGTGGACTTGTCTCTACGGCGTTTTACAGAATACAGAATACCACATAATGCGTTGTTATCAACTACTATTGATTCTGATGGTGCAAGAACAGTAAAGGTTTTCCTGGATGCATCCATATTGGTTTTCCAAATGTTTTACTGGAATACAATCAACTCGAGTGTGACGTCATTCCCAGCTCTGACATCCGACTTCTGAGGTAAATGGAACGCATTAATAATTACACAGTGTTTACTGCTAAGAAGATGGCGATTTGAGACTCGATTTGTTGTGCTGAAGGAATTCTTGACATTCCATGAGTGGTAGCAGTCACACATAACAACAAGCCAGGCACTTTAGAGATGGGAACCCAGGCATCTTCAGTGAGCCAGCATCTACTGATTCAAACAAAGAAGGCACTTGATGAGCTTGTACAGTATCAGTGTGTGACAATAGCAGAACAGAGTGGAGTAAAGGAACCTTGTGGTCGTGAGAAATTCAACCATTGCATATTGTAATAATGTGTCCTTGTCAGTCATATTCCTGAATGGCTGAAAATCATTTTGATTCATGCATGAGAGATGACACTACTAGTTACAGGACTGTGCATGTCAACATTAGCAGGCGTTTCTTGGTCATTTAAAAATGCTTATAGCTTCTGGTACAGATCCTAAAATTAATGAAAGTTGGGTCTAAGGTTAGTGGAGGCTCAATTTAATGAGAGTTTGCCGATACAAATGATCAACCAAAACCCCAGCATCCATCCATCCATCATCCAACCCGCTATATCCTAACTTCAACTAAATTTCATTTAAATTTCAAGCAGTAACTTCTATTTTTTATTTACGAACAAAACAACTAGTATTGACGTGGATTGTCACATAGTCATTGTCACTGAGTTGGCGGTTTAGAACAGTACAGTTTGTACATCCATCCATCCATTATCCAACCCGCTATATCCTAACTACAGGGTCACGGAGGTCTGCTGGAGCCAATCCCAGCCAACACAGGGCAATACAGGAATAAACCCCGGGCAGGGCACCAGCCCACCACAGGGCACACACACACACGAAGCACACACTACAGACAATTTAGAATCGCCAATGCACCTAATTTGCATGTCTTTGGACTGTGGGAGGAAACCGGAGTACCCGGAGGAAACCCACGCAGACACGGGGAGAACATGCAAACTCCAGCGAACCCAGGTCTCCTAACTGCGTGGCAGCAGTGCTACCCACTGCGCCACCATGCCACCCAGTTTGTACATTTGTCATTCTTTTCAATTACTTTGTGTTGTCGTTTGCACATCACTTAATGGAACTGGTGAGTGTGACTGGCAGATAGTGAATTCCCACAACGTCTCCTCTCACAGACAAGCAGCTACATTGGTGTCTGGTGGTTCAGCTGAGTAAGTGAACTTGCTGCCTGTAATTCCCAGTTCCTGAGCGGGAATCCCAGTTGTGTTATCTTAGGGAGTCTAGTCAGTGGGAACAGCATGGTGTACAATTTCTTAGCAGGCACAGCACATGTCACAATCATCAGTTAGTGTTGGATTTTTATGGCACGATAACGCATTTTCCAACTCAGTGAAGTCAAATATCATCACAAACTGTAGGATGTTTAAGCATGAGGTCAACATTCTGTACATACTGTGGTTCAGACTTTAAATTATTTGGGTTTTATGATTTAAAGTACAGTGTTATTGTTGATTTGTCAAGTCTGAACAGTATTTTTTTCTGTGAAATAAGTCATTAAGCATTATGCATTTTTCCCAATCCTTTTATATGTGCGTGTCTCATGGATGACACTTTAGATTTCACAAATTACATTTATTCCCAAGCAGCATATAGCAGAACAAGCAGAAATGAATGCAGTGAACGGGTAGACAGTAATAAACACACACTATAAAACTGCCAATTGGACAACCCACAAACAGAATAGAGATTTTAAAGCTGAGGCAGGTGTCTGTGTGCACTTCTAACCATATTACTGCAATCTTGTTCTACATTTCGGCTTTTAATCGTGTGCCTTTTCCTCCATCTCCATTACAGGGTTAACTTTAGATACTTTTAGTGTTTATTTATCTCTGTTAGTTTTTACACTTGGCCAAAAATGTTACTTAGACTGAGGCGTCCTCAAGAGCAGAAGTTAAAGTTCTTGATACAGAAAACCAAGGAAAACTAATTCCTGATGAAGACAGAGTTTTTACTCAAAATATTGTGTATAAGGAGGTACTTTATGCTTAGATAATTCAGTAAAGAGCATAGAAGTGTATATACAACAAACATTTCCACATACAAGTTACATGTATACATAGAAGCATTGTTTTGCCATGGTGGGGTCCTACGGTGACCCTAATATCCCCTTTGAACTCTATTACATAGACCTGACCAATATGCCCCCAAATCCCTGCTACAGGCCTCATGTGTTACATTACCTTTATATCTTTGACTGTAGGCCCTCGTTAGTATAATTTTGGTATCAGTATTGATACCAGCTTTGAGACCTCGGTACTGGTACCAAAATGGTTTTAAATCAGGAGCGGAGTGGTGGCTCTGAGGCTAAGGATCTGTGCTGGTATCCAGAAGGTTGCCGGTTCAAATCCCCATCACTGCCAAAAGAGATCCTACTCTGCTGGGCCCTTGAGCAAGACCCTTAACCTGTAATTGCTCCAGGGGTGCTGTACAATGGCTGACCCTGCGCTCTGACCCCAAGTGGTATACGAAAACTAACAAATTCCTAATACAAGAAATTGTATAAGGCGAAGTAAAGAACAAAAAAAAAAAATCAAATAATGGAAATCTCATCTCACAGCTTTATACATTCAAAGACCAAGGCGGGGTGATTTGCTATAATTGTAATGCATATAGTTGATTTAACAATTGAACGGCGGGGGATGAATCCCTTGGAGTTTCGATCACGGAAAATAACGACTGAGCGTGAGCTGTTTGAAAACTAACTTTTACTTCTAGTACCAAAATTAAATAAATGCTGATACTTGTTTGGTAATTTTTTAGTACCGGTATACCATGCAGCCCCACCTCAGGCAAAACATTAGAGTACCAGAACAGGCAGAAGAAAAGGTGAGACAGTTTCATGGATAATATATAAAATACCTAAAATACATGCGGAGTACATTTGTGTTGGTTAAAATAACACAACCTGATAATAGGCTACCAGAGGGCTCTTTGTTTTAGTGTCTTTATTAGTCTCTGATCTGATGTTTTCCAGCGTATCCTTTGATCCTTCATTGAGCTACAGAAATGGCCTCTCCTCAGGATGGAAAATGGCAAAGAGAGAGAGGCTCAGTCTTAATGTAAGGGAATCCTGTGGCTTCTTGACATACCTCATGGATCAATAGGGTCATCATGGTTCAGGGTAACTCCTGACTCAGTAACCAGTCCTGCAGTCATATCAAAAAGTTTGGGAACCCCTCTCCGCCTGCATAATAATTGACTCTGCTTTCAACAAAAAAGATAACAGTGGTATGTCTTTCATTTCCTAGGAACATCGGAATACTGCGGTGTTTTCCGAACAAAGATTTTTAGTGAAGCAGTATTTAGTTGTATGAAATTAAATCAAATGTGAAAAACTGGCTGTGCAAAAATGTGGGTCCCCTTGTAATTTTGCTGATTTGAATGCCTGTCACTGCTCAATGCTGATTACTTACAACAACAGATTGGTTGGGTTAGCTCGTTAAGCCTTGAACTTCATAGACAGGTGTGTCCAGTCATGAGAAAAGGTATTTAAGGTGGTCAATTACAAGTTGTGCTTCCCTTTGACTCTCCTCTGAAGAGTGACAGCATGGGATCCTCAAAGCAACTCTCAAAAGATCTGAAAACAAAGATTGTTGAGTCTCATGGTTTAGGGGAAGGCTACAAAAAGCTATCTCAGATGTTTAAACTGTCAGATTCTACTGTAAGGAATGCAATCTGGAAATGGAAGGCCACAGGCACAGTTGCTGTTAAACCCAGCAGGTTTGGCAGGCCAAGAAAAATACAAGAGCGGCATATGCACAGGATTGTGAGAATGGTTACAGACAATCCACAGATCACCTCCAAAGACCTGCAAGAACATCTTGCTGCAGATGGTGTATCTGTACATCGTTCTACAATTCATCGCAATTTGTGCAAAGAACATCTGTATGGCAGGGTGATGAGAAAGAAGCCCTTTCTGCACTCACGCCACAAACAGAGTCGTTTGTTGTATGCAAATGCTCATTTAGACAAGCCAGATTCATTTTGGAACAAAGTGCTTTGGACTGATGAGACAATAATTGAGTTATTTGGTCATAACAAAAAGCACTTTGCATGGCGGAAGACGACCACCGCATTCCAAGAAAAACACCTGCTACCTACTGTCAAATTTGGTGGAGGTTCCATACTGCTGTGTGGCTAGTTCAGGGACTGGGGCCCTTGTTAAAGTCGAGGGTCAGATGAATTCAACCCAATATCAACAAATTCTTCAGGATAAAAGGTGAAAAGGTGAAAATCCGCGAAGTAGAAACCATATGTTTATATGGTTATTTTTATATTGTCATGCTTGGGTCACAGATTTGCACAGAAACACAGGAAGTTGTGGAGAGACAGGAACTTTATTCAAACACTGCAAACAAACATTTGTCTCTTTTTCAAAAGTTTAAACTGTGCTCCATGACAAGACAGAGATGACAGTTCCGTCTCACAATTAAAAGAATTTAAACATATCTTCCTCTTCAAAGGAGTGCGCGTCAGGAGCATAGAATGTCAGAGAGATAGAGAAAAGCAAACAAATCAATAGGGCTGTTTGGCTTTTAAGTATGCGAAGCACCGCGGCACAAAGCTGTTGAAGGTGGCAGCTCACACCCCCTCCGTCAGGAGCAGAGAGAGAGAGAGAGAGAGAGAAAAACAAAATCAAAAATCAATAGGCCTATGTGCCCTTCGAGCTTTTAAGTATGAGAAGCACCGTGCAGCATGTCGCTTCACGAAGAAGCTGCACAGAAGAGAGCAAAGTGAAGATAATCTTTCAGCATTTTTAGACGAGCGTCCGTATCGTCTAGGTGTGCCAACAGCCCCCCTGCTCAATCCCCCTACGTCAGGATCAGAGAATGTCAGCGCAAGAGAGAGAGAGAGAAAAGTAAGTTGGGTAGCTTCTCAGCCATCTGCCAATAGCGTCCCTTGTATGAAATCAACTGGGCAAACCAACTGAGGAAGCATGTACCAGAAATTAAAAGACCCATTGTCTGCAGAAATCCGCGAACCAGCAAAAAATCAGCGATATATATTTAAATATGCTTACATATAAAATCTGCGATAGAGTGAAGCCGCGAAGGGCGAAGCGCGATATAGCGAGGGATTACTGTAAACTTAATGTCACTGCTGAAATACTACTGTTTCCATAAGGCATGTCATATATTAAAAGGAAGTTGCTCCTTTGAAAGCTCAGCAAATGATAAACAAAAATCCAAAGAATTAAGAGGGGTTTCCAAACCTTTTCATAAGACTGTATTTAGTTGTAACAGCCCTCCAGTCCAACCCATGCTTTGCTTCTACATATAAGCATTTTCTCCAGTTTCAAAGGATACACAAATGTAGCGTCCAACAAACAAGAAAGAAAGGATATGCAGGTAATTAAGTCGTAATCTGCCTTCTCAAACCTGCTTTTCAGTCCAGGCTACTCTGGAATATTAATTGCCTTTCATTTCAGTTTACCTGTATTCCCCCAGGCTAACTGACCTGTCTGATTCTGAGATTTTACCTGTACTGTTCCTGTGTTAGAAACAGCAATTGGTTTTTAAAGTATTTTTTTTTCTAAGTATGTATTTTAATATAATTTTATTACACCTTCCTTATGACAAGCATGGAAGTGTACAGATTATTTATACATTTTTTCATTAGAACAATTTAGATGAGACCCTTCTACCGCATGAGCCAGCATGATTATAATACAACCCACTGATCCCTAGAGCAGCAGCTAAAAAGTGAAATAATAAATGAACCGGAGCGTGAGTGGCCAACACTGCTTTCCTACTAGTCACACCATGCAAGCTCAGAACACACCAACAGAGGTCCATGTAAGTGAGGAAATAATGGTGTCATTGTAGAAAAAAAAAAGAATTATACACATACACTCAAAAAATAATGTGTTACTTACACAACATGCTGATCTTCTCTCTTTACACAAACTCCTGACAAATAAATCACTAATACGTAAATAACAGTTATATAAAAAGTGATTACATACATAAATTACAAGGACTTTTTTTACATTGTAAGTTTGACAATTAATCCCTTTAAGTTCATGGTAGAAAGTATTTCGCTGAGCTATATCCTTAGACCAGCTGAATTAACAGTCACAGTCCCTTTTCACAGGTCCACCCCTCCCTCTCCAGAGTTCCTCGTTGATCCTCCTCTAACCATTCATTAACCTTTTTCTCTTCTGTATTGATGTACCCTGGTTCATCTAATGGTTTCCCACAGGCAGTGTATTTTCTCAAAGTCCGGCACTTTCTATTTCTTTCTCTGGCGCTGCCCTCTCTTATTTATGCCTCTCGTTGGGGCTCAGAGTTAGGTGGTGCCTCCAAAGCAGCCCATAGGATTGAAAACCCCTTAAGACGAAATACATGTATTTTTATAAAAACAGTGAAATATACAAACAGACAACGGTTACAACAGGCCATTCAGCCCAACAAAACTCACCAGTCTTATCCACTGAACTCCTTCAAAATAACATCAAGTCAAGTTTTGGAGATCTCTAAAGTCCCACTGTCTTTCACACTACTTGGTAGCTTATTCCACGTGTCTCTGGTTCACTGTGTGAAGAAAAACGTCCAAATTCGTGTGTAGAATTTACCCTTAGCAAGTTTCCAACTGTGTCCCTGTGTTCTTGATGAACTCATTTTAAAATCTCGATCCACTGGACTAATTCCCTACATAATTTTAAACATTTCAGTCACGTCACCTCTTAATTAATCTCCCTTAGCCCTGGAATCAGTCTTGTTGCTCTTCTCTGGACTTCTTCTACTGCTGTAATGTCCATTTTGTAGCAATGCAGACCAAAACTGTACACAGTATTCCAGATGAGGCCTCACCAGTGCATCTGAACATAACCTCCTGCACATCATGCTACATAACCTAACATTCTGTTAGCCATCTTAATGGCTTCTGAACACTGTCTGGCAGTTGACAGTGTTGAGTCCCCAAAAACCCTCAGTTTTACCTGTCCATAGGAGAAACCTGTAGCTCCATGACACACTCTCTGCACTAGCAATGGAGGCACTGGTCAGAGGTGGAGCTGCTAGGCCTCTCCTCTCATCTCTTTTTCTTTTCTTCACACTCAGACTGATAAGAAAAAGGAAAAACAAACACACACCTCTAAGTCCACTAAACCTATAACCCGTTTTAGTTATGTGCCCGGCGTACCTATTACCTATTAGACCTCCCATTGAGTAATCAGACGTTACATTTTTACTTCTTCCTGTAATACTTTACATTTACTGACATTAAACTTCATCTGCCACAAATCTGCCCAGGTCTGTATGCTGCCCAAGTCCCTCTGTAATGATTTAACAGATTATAGATTATCTGCCAAGCCACCTACTGTAGGTTGGTATGATCTGCGAACTTAACCAGCTTGTTACTTATATTCCTATCCAAATCATTTATATATATTAAAAATAGCAACGTCCCTACCACTGACCCCTGCTGGACACCACTATTAATGCCAGCTACTTCTGATAAGTTTCCTCACAACATAAATCTCTGCTTCCTGTGTCTGAGCCAACTGCTTCCTCCTCCAAGTTATAAGAACCCGTCTAACATTATAGCCTTCTTTCCAGGGATGACAAGACATGCTGTTACGACTGTTAGTTTCCTACTAAAAGACATTTTTTACTTCAAATTACAGCTTATAAAGGCGAGACGAGAATGTCTGCATAAATGGAACTTGAGATCCGTTTGTATATGGCATAATATGGAAAACACTTTTTATTCTTTATGAACACTGGCAAAGAAGAATATTTAGCTGCAGACTTACAGTAATGAGTAAATGAGTAATTCTTACGTTATACTTTGATGGTTTTTAGCAAATAAATTTAATGCATTTTAAAGTCATAATAATAACATAATAAAAATGTAAGAAATAAACCAATTTCCTTCTTATATTGTTTGCAGGTCTGGATTGGCAGCAGGGGGATATCTCAAGGAAAATCCAAAGGGAAGATCTACGTGGTGGATGTAGTGAAGTACAGCGTGGAGAAGGAGCTGGTGGCGCATACAGACGTCGTGCAGGCATTGTGTTCTGCAGAGGATCGTTATGTGCTCAGTGGCTCATCTAGCGAAGATGGCAAAATTGCCATCTGGAAAGTTGAATAGTGACATGTAACTTGTATATTATAAATTATTTTTGTAACATGTGACATTAAGGTGTTTCATACATTTTAAAAGTGTTGAACAGAAAAAAAAATACTAGTGTAATATTTATAGAATTTTGGAGAAGATGACGTTGTTGAAGAGAGATCAAGAGATCCCTTTGACTTGCGACATTCACGTCTAGTTTTTAACGCCCATTTCTGTTTTTAATAACTGCCATGTGTAAGTGCTGCCGTTTCCTTTTAGCATAAACGCACTACAGAAGACTGTCTTAAGATATTCAGACATGAGAGGTCTTTTTTGCCATTTTTGCACAGCATTACTGTATGTTCATCTTTTATACTTTTATGACAAAGTCATTTGCAGACAGTGTTTGTGTTCAGTGGATCTTTGGAGTGCTGCATTGTCCACCCTTGTATTGCTGAAACTTCCTGTGACTTTTGAAAGATTACTGAACAGTAGGTGGACAGTCACTGCAGCCATGCTTACCTGATAGAAGTGGTCTAAATGTTCTTTTCCTACAAGCCATTAAAGCCAGTGTTAAATTCGCAGTGCAGTTTTCATTTGATCCACTTGGACAAAGGAAACCTGAAGTACCACGACCTGGCATTGATCTTCATATTCTCTGGTGGTCTTGTCTTAGTTTTCCACAGAATAGCTTCTCATCATTAAGGCTGTTGACCGATAGTCTGATGGACATTGTGAATGTATGGCACCATCCACACTACCACATTTTCGTTTAAAAACACAGACAAGTCTCCATTGTCATCTGTCAGTCACATTACCCCGGTGTTTTCAACCCATGAAAATGGGGACTTTTGAAAACGTAGCCTCACTGTTGTAGTGTAGACGGGCAAAAACGCAGGTTTTCTAAAACACGACTCTAATTGCACTCTGATTTGTTCATGTTTATCACATGGCCCTTCCCTGATTGGATCCTGCTTATCACAGTGTCTCATTTCCTGATTGGTGATCTTTCATGAAAGAAACATAAACTGCTCAAACACATTAAAGGAACACTTTGAAAACACATCAGATCTCAAGGGGATAAAAGTCATGCTGGATATCTCTACTGATATGGACTGGGAAATGTGTTAGGAACGAAAAGATGCCACATTGTTTGATGGAAATGAAAATTATCAACCTACAGATGGGCTGAATTCAAAGACACCCTGAAAATCAAAGTGAAAATGAGATGATGGATGGTGTCCTGGGGGATCTCCTCCCAGATCTGGACCAGGGCATCACTGAGCTCCTGGACAGTCTGAGGTGCAACCTGGTGGTGTCAGAAGGACCAAAACATAATGTCCCAGAGGTGTTCTATTGGATTAAGGTCAGGCGAGTGAGCACGGGGGCCAGTCAGTGGTATCAATTACTTCATCATCCAGGAACTGTGTGCATACTCTTGCCGCATGAGGCCGGACATTGTCGTGCACCAGGAGGAACCCAGGACCCACTGCACCAGCATAGTGTCTGACAATCGGTCCAAGGATTTCATCCCAATACCTAAAGCCAGTCAAGGTGCCGTTGTCTAGACTGTAGAGGTCTGTGCGTCTCTCCATGGATATGCCTCCCCAGACCATTACTGACCCACCACTAAACCAGTCAAGCCTGAACAATGTTACAGGCAGCATAACGTTCTCCACGGCTTCTGCAGACCCTTTCACGTCTGTCATATGTGCTCAGGGTGAACCCGCTCTCATCTGTGAAAAGCACAGGGCACCAGTGGTGGGCGTCGGGCCCTCAGGCCACACATGAAGTCTGTTTCTGATTGTTTGGTCAGACATTCACACCAGTGGCCTGCAGGAGGTCATTTTGTAGGCTCTGGTAGTGCTCATCCTGTTCCTCCTTGCCCAAAGGAGCAGATTCCGGTTATGCTGATGGGTTAAGGACCTTCTACGGCCCTGTCCAGCTCTCCTAGAGTATCTGCCTGTCTCCTGGAATCTCTTCCATGCCTTTCAGACTATGCTGGGAGAAACAGCAAACCTTCTGGCAATGGCACATATGTGTTGTATATGGCATATATTGATGTGCCATCCTGGAGAAGTTGGACTACCTGTGCAACCAACCTCTGCAGCGTCCAGGTATCGCCTCATGCTGCCAGTAGTGACACTGACTGTAGCCAAATGCAAAACTAGTGAGAAAACAGATGAGGAGGGAAAAATGTCAGTGGCCTCCCTCCACCTGTTAAACCATTCATTCCTGTTTTGGGAGTCGCCTCATTGTTGCCCCTCTAGTGCACCTGTTGTTAATTTCATTAACACCAAAGCAGTTGAAACTGCTTAACAACCCCCAGACCAGATCAATAGCCCAGAAGTTTCACTCACTTGATGCTATACTCGGATTCAAAAGTGTTCCTTTAATTTTTTTTGAGCAGTATATATTCCAACAAAGTTAAAATAGAAGAGTTTCTTTCCATGGCTCTTTTATTATTGCTTACCAGTATGCCACTAAATTAGGTTTATTACAGTTTGAAGGCTGCATTTATGCACTACGCCTGTAGTCAATAATCTGTGGGAATCCAACACACACCATCTATTCCCTTACCTGCGTCAGGTAGGGTGGTCCAACCCACCACCGTCCGCTCCTCCCTCTGATTGGTCCAGATGGGGGTGTGAGAGACCAGGTGTTCCTCCTCCAGTGCTCGTCCTTCGGAGAGCAGCAGGTCCAGGCCTTCGTCAGCCAACTCCTTCAAGCTCGTCTGATCTACAAAGTAGGTGTAAGGGACAGACGAGTAACCCTCTAAGGGCAATCTGTCCCTGGGCCCGACACCTACCTCAGGGATTCTGCCTTTCAGAGCGTGCTTCTTCCGGGTGGCCTCTTCTCCAGGTACACGAATCTGGGTGCCACATGCGAGTCGCCTGCAGCTTTTAGATTTCTCTTGGGCTTCTTCTTCCCCATTGGATGGGAGTGGTGCTTCCGTGGGCCTCAGTGGTTTCAGTGTGGTCTGCTGCCGTGTGTGTACGTGTGCTCACGCTGCTGTGTCAGGTTGAACCACAAAAAAATTATTTAATATGGGTCTCCTTGCTACCAACGACCAGGAAGTCCCAACTGGGCTGGGATGCCACTTGTGGAACGCCGGGGGTGCTCCAGCCACTCTAACCCCAACAGGCAGGCAGCACATAACACCCTTTTATTCAAAGTTGGGGAAGCTCAGTACATCACCAAAATATACAAAATAAAAGACTCTGTCCCGTCCTTTCCCTTGGGTCACTCTCAGTCCTTCTGCTTCCACTCCCTCACTGGCAGACTTCATCCTCCTCCTCCCGACTCTGCCTCCCCAAATGGAGTGAGGTGGCTCCTTTTATTCATCTCCTGGGAGTGCTCCAGGTGGCTCATCAGCATTATCTGGAATCACTCCCAGGTGTGATGGAAGTCCACTGTAGGGCTCTGCAGCTCCCCCTGGCGGCCCCCACGGAACCCAACAGAGCTATAACAAATGCCAAGTCCCAGTGTGCCCTGCAGGAATTTGTGGTGCCACAGCCACCCAGGGGGGCTGCCCTCTAGCATCCCGGGGAGGGTAGTGCCCTATGGATTTGCTCTCCCCCCCCCGTCCTTCCATGCAGCTGGTATCCCAGTCAGATAATGGCTGTGGCCGCTCGTCACACTATTTCTATCTCATTCAACTTAGTCATCCCTAGCATTATTACCGGGACTCCAAGTGTGTGATGTGACCAGCCGCACCGATGTAAGATACTTGCTGGAACTGCCATTCAAGAAGTTGGCTGCCCATTGTAAAAAGCGCAAAGAAGCCACGATTTGATTCGCATTCGTGTTCTGCAAAATTTAATATTAAAAATGTGTTCCTCAGGCAATTTGACAATGCGAAACATGAAACTCACTAAAAAAACTTTTTTGAGGGTTTTCAGGATTTTTTGGTGTAGAATGCAAGCATTTTGTTGTTCACACTTCCAACGCACAACAATAAAATGTATTCAGTGTATGTCTCTTGTTCACACCGCCGTGGAGGAACATGGGACATTTTTAGAACAGAACAATCTAGAAGAGAACAGGCCATTCAGCCCAATAAACCTCGACAGTCCTATCCACTAAATTCTTCTAAAATAACATCAAGTCGAGTTTTGAAAGTCCCTAATGTCTTGCTGTCTACCACACTACTTGGTAGCTTATTCCAAGTGTCTCTGGTTCTCTGTATAAAGAAAAACTTACTAATGTTTGTGCGAAATTTCCCCTTAACAAGTTTCCAACTGTGTCCCTGTGTTCTTGATGAACTCATTTTAAAATAACAGTCTCGATCCACTGCACTAATTCCCTTCATAATCTTAAACACTTCAATCATGTCACCTCTTAATCTTCTTTTTCTTAAACTGTAAAGGCTCAGCTCTTTTAATTTTTCTTCAGAATTCATCCCCTGTAGCCCTGGAATCAGCCTAGTTGCTCTTCTCTGGACCTTTTTTTATGTTGTTTTTGTAGCCTGAAGACCAAAACTGCACACAGTACTCCACATAGCGTCAGGTCAGGTTGGGGAGCATGCACTGGTACATTGTGTTGTCGCACCCACCTCATGATGAAACAGCTCTGTATCTCGGTTGGCAGACACATAGTCCAATCCCATCACCTGGAAATGACCACCTATCTGCCACAGCCAGCTGTTATCTGGACATCCCCTTGGCCTGGTCCAGCCGCTCGGATCCTCAGCGATGATGATCTTATGAGCTGGATCACCCTCAGGGAATTGCGCCACATGGCAGTAGTGCCGTAACTGACGTTTCCTCACAATGCAGGTAATGTGCCTCATTCGGACTCCCATGAGCAACCGCTCATCCGACACAAAGTCAAACCAATGGTACCCAACGATTTTCCAGAGAGACAAAGTACCAAAGGAGTCCAGTCTTCATCTCAGGTCACTGGATAGCGTCCATGTCTAACAACCATATAGCAAGACAGGAAGCATCAGGACTCTAAAGACTTGGACCTTCGTCCTTTTGCACAGATATCGGGAGCACCACACACCACTTTCCAGTGACCTCATGACCCCCCATGCTCTCCCAATCTGTCTACTGACTTCATAGGAAGAGTCACCAGAGACATGAATGTCACTGCCGAGGTAAGTAAACCTCTCAACAAGGTCGATACTCTCTCCACAGACAGGCACACTGCTGATGGCCATACCCAAGAGGTCATTAAAGGCCTGGATCTTTGGTTTTAATCAGGACACTTGCAAGCCCAGACACTCAGACTCCTGCTCAGTCTCTCGAGCGCCCCGATCAGAGCCTCCATTGACTCCACAAAGATCACAGCATCGTCAGCAAAGTCAAGATCCGTGAATCTTTCTTCACCAGTAGATGCCCCACAGCCGCTGGACCCCATGACCTTGTCCAACACCCAGTCCATACAAGCATTGAACAGAGCAGGAGCAAAAACACACTCCTGACGAACTCCAGAATCAACTCGGTCCTGCCTCCACTCCACTACAGCATTATTTCTCATAATTTGGATGTGCCGCATGTTTTCCACACCCGGCCATACTAAAATTGCGCACGCTACTTTGTTTTTTCACAGACAAACTAACTTTACAGGGAGCCACCATCACCCCCCAAACCCGGCCATTACCTAGAAACTGCCTACTCGAGTGTCCTGATTGCTGCAGCGGAGGCTGAGGATGTGCAGATTTCAGTTTCTCATGCAGTGTGAATCGTGGGACCCTCTATAGCCCGGTGTGTGCCTTCTTTCTAAACTCAGCTTCCCACCGGCGGACTCCAGTCGAGTTCTGGACACATCTCAAGGAGGATGAACCTGAGCACAATATGGAGAGCCACAGCAAAAGGTCTGACTACTTCTACGAATCAGTGATTTCAGTTTTAGATTTGTAATAATCTGTCATTAAGGATTATAGAGTGCATGGAAAATTAAATCTACAACACAATAAAGTGTGCAGCAAGGGAATGAATACTTCCTGAATTCATTTTAGAATTTGCAAGCTGAGGCCATTTGATGGCCAGCAGGTGTCCGTTTCGCATAATCTGCCCAAAGGGACAGGCGGACACAGGATTGCCACCTTTTCTGATGCCCATTATAAGAAATTGAGAAGTCTCAGTGGTGTTGCCTCAGACGCCCACTGGAGGGCAGCATTGTACAACAGGAGATGTCATTGTAGGATTTTTGTGTCACTTCAGTGCTGCTGTGTGTCACCCTCCACTCCAGCAGCCCTCCAAATGGTGGTGTGCATGCAGTGAAAGGGTCTACCCAAGTCTGGAAATGGGTACAGCAACATGGAGGACACAGAAGAGATGAAATGGTAGCGAAGACCCAAAGTGTGGGCAGGGAGGACCAACGCAGGTTATGTTGACGGTCGAAGAGCAACTCTTGGTAGCCTCATTTAGAGCATCACAACCTACGCAAAGTCATACAGAACTGAGATGAAATCCAGCAGATCCCCTAATTAATGATCACATGACAGAAAAAAAAACAACACAATGGGGGGCTCAGTGGTCCACCTTCAGGCCGATTCAGGCCTTGGGGAAGATGTGGTGAATCATAAAGTGCCTTGGAGCCAACAGTGCCGCTTCACTTCACTTTCATGGGTCTATATAGCCCCTTTCAGCAGTTTTACTTTGTATAGCCACATGCACCAGACCACCAGCAGGGGTCCATAGCATTGACTAAAGGCTGTAGCAGTTCATCTTATTGCTGCGTCGGTTATGTTGTGGGGACATTTAAGGTGTGAATATGGAAGACAACATTAGCTGTCACAGCCAGGAAATGCTGCAGGTGGCACTTCATGTCTCCTCGGGTGTCAATGTCCACTCAGGACTGCAAAGTGTAGAACAGGGGACATGGAGGCTTCTGGTTGCAAATGGCGTGACGATCAAGAAGTGGGCAGAGGAGTGTGTACCATCTGAGACATTGGCTCTGCCAATCAAACCAGAGAACTTGGAGACTTTTGAGAACATCGATGCTGCCAGGTGTGATGTGTGTGGCACCACTAAGGAGGCCAAAGTGACATCTGTGACATGACTGAACATATCAGAGGGTGAGGCTGGTGAACCTTGGAGGTGAGCAAGAGGAAAGTGACCACTGAGGCATTATGAGCACCTGAAACTGAAAAGAGAGAGCGTAAGTCGATACGAAAAAATGTGCAGAAGAAAAACAAATGCAGGGCATTGTGAGAGCAGAGCCGCTCATCTGAAGATTGAAATGTCAAGAAGACAGTGAAGTGAATCTTCTTACTCCATTAGGAGAGGATCTGACTGCTGATCTGACATCCACTGCTGAGCAGAACCATTTTAGAGCTACCAGTCAGCCTAATATGAACATTATAGGATGTGGAAGGAAACCAGAATTACCGGAGAAAGTGCACACCGACACACAGAGGTCATACAGTAAGTAGGCCAGAAAGCGAGTCTGATGGCATCTACACACCATGATGTTCGTTTGGTGGATACTCTGATCCGAAGAAGCCTTCAAATGATGAGTGGAATCCTCAAGTCAGGAGACACAAGCGAGGACCTGAATCGAGAAAGGTCCAACTCTACCGGTCCACGTCTATCGACGTCACTTGACTCACCCATTGCCATCGTCATCACAAGTTGAATTAGCGGCTATCAGTTATTAGAATTAAAAGAAGGGTCAATACAAGAGAATTAGAGTAGGAGTTTGGAATTGCGATGTCGAGGAGTTAGTTACAACTTTCACTAACACTGGATATCAGTTCCATTAGGCGAGAGTTTTACCGGGTAGGTAAATCAGAATGTCCGTACCGAAATCAGGCAAACACAACATACGCTCTATGTGTTCGCGCACTTCATTTATGTGCACCTTGTACCACACCCGTGTAACTGTTAATGTTATTTTGGTGTATTCAGTGATTTTTGATTATGTAGAATCTGTTTGAATTTCAAATTAGTTTAACAAAATTTAATCCTGATTTTTCCTACCGTGTCACATGACTGCGATTGTCACATCTTTGACATCACACAGGAGTTGATGGCATAAATGTGATGATGGGTGCTGATCGGTGAAATTCAGCAAAGCGTTTTTCACAGCAAATTTGCTGGTTTTGCCAGTGACCTCCATCCATCCTTTATCCAACCTGCTATATCCCAACTACAGGGTCACAGGGGTCCGCCGGAGCCAATCCCAGCCAACACAGGGCACAAGGCAGGAAACAAACCCTGGGCAGGGCGCCAGCCCGCCACAGGCCAGTGACCTTGTTCGCCAAATTTTTCCTGAAAAGTCGATCTGCGGCTGGCTTAGGTAGACATTTTTTCCCACTGATGCCTTGCAAGCTGGGAGAGACATCACAGAGATGTAGCAGCAAATGTCGTATAAAGAGATCGCTGCCTAATTATGCGTACCGTAAGGGCCGGTTTATACTTCACGTTCAGAACGCTTACATGCACGCATCATGGCTGCCATGCGCTCCCGGTATTCTTTTGATGTCACCTCTGAGCACGTTGTCAGAAATTAACGTGACACAGTACCAGCAAAAATATGGATGTTGTGTGTGTGACGTCAGCATCGTTGTTTAGTATCAACACGAGATGGCAAGCCAGATTCCAACGGGGTCAATGTGCGCACTTTGATGTTTGATGAATGGTTCGATGTGGTGAAGCAAATCATCAAACTAACATGCTGTCATGCGAGTGTATTTATGCTGCTTTTCTTCATCTATTTCTAACGTAGGTAATACAAGCATCGCATATTTCCCATCGTAATGACGTGACACGTTTAAAGGTCTCACCATCTTCTGGGTCGCTGTTGCCGCCTTTTTTTTCCGTTTGTTTTTTTGCACCTTTGCAACAGCATCAGAATGCAAAGAATTTTTATCTTTAACATCTTTCTTCTCTCAACTCACAACACAGCAAAACCGGACGTTGTTTTCTCAACGTGATGATTTCTCACACTGCCACCTGGTGGAATCCTCCAGATTTACGTAAAGTATGCGCACAAGTATAGTCAGTGCACTACTTCCGTAGCACCAGCGTCCTCCGTGTACTTCGCACTGTACTCCGATGCCTGATCTGCTTTGCGCTTGTATGAGTAATTTAAGGCCTGCAAGTGTTTAAAAAATAACCTAAACAGACCATATTTTCATTTGAGGGGTACATTAGCTGACCATAATGAGAATATTATAAAAATACTTCATTCTTCTGCATAGATCATTGAACGTTGGGTCTTCACTGCTGGACTAAGCATGTTATGCTCCTGTCTAAGTAGTTCATATCGGGTCATGACAGGGACGGGACGGGACGCGCCCCCAAGCCCCCCCAAGTATGTAACGCTGGTCCCTTCCATCAGCAGCCCTGTCGCCGTTAGTTCGTTGTAGTGGTAGGAGCTCAGGAGACACACGGAGAGATAAACAACTCGGAGTGTAATTTTATCTCTGTGGTTAGCGTTGCTGCCTCACAGCTCAGGTCACATTTTTGGCATCAAAAGTCAGTCCAGCATGGTTGGCAAACACTTCCCTAACCCTATGGGATACTTAAAAAACCATTTGCGCCATCATAATCCACTCAGAACGAGTTCCATTTCTCCCGGTCCATTGGCTTTGATGCGTTTCACAAAGTTCCAGGAGTTTCCGCATATTCGCTCATTTTCACTAAACTCGAGGTGAAGCCAATTCAGCGGGATTTGCTTACCAATAATTAGAACGTTTCCCCGTTTACTTTATCTCTCTGTGGATTCACGTCTTGTAAATCGAAAGCTTCTAGGCCAAGCAGGCCCTGGCATCAGGTTTTGTTTCTGATGTAGGAGGAGAACGGGTGTTCTGGATGGGAAGGAGGATGGATTTCTTACCTGGATGGGAGGCCCGAGTCGAATGACAGATGGAGTGGCCAGCGGGACGGAAAAATTATTTTGTGTCCGGCTGGCATGATCTAACGGATAGACCAGTGGAAGCCGAGAGTCGGGAGCTGTTCCATTCCCTCATACACCAGGTGGCAGTGGTCCTTGTATGGCAACACAATCGGGACACCCGTTGGGCTGCTTGGCAGTTGGGGTCCCTGGGCACCAAAAGAGGGCGCTGCTGGTAGGCCCCGTAATTTATGGCCTGGAAGTGCTTCCAGGAAATAACAGCATAGCACTGGAAACATTACTAAGTCCGGCTTCAAAGGGCGCCCACTGCCTCACATTAATAAGTCAGGGTCGGGAGGCAGCGGGCAACACTCTGACTGAAGAAATGCTTATTTTTGTGATTGTGTAACTGGTTTTTTGGAAGGTTGATTGTTGGATTTGTGCTGAGGTTTAATAAAGTGTGTCATGTGTTACTGTGTCTAGGGTTTGGGGCTCCATGGCGCCCCCTGGTAGTTATACTGGTAATTTTCAAACTCCATTTTTGACTTTGGTTCTCATTTTTTGTTTGCCTTTTGTTTCAGTGCTCCTGGCTTTGACCTTTCCTTCCTAGATTTCAGTTTTCTGGCTCACGTTAACATCTCCTGGTTATTTGCTTTCCATCTTGCGATAATCCGCAGACACCTTCTGTTTTACAACTGCCTCACGTTATTCCTGTAGAGAGAGCACATTACACATACAGTGCATCCGGAAAGTATTCACAGCGCATCACTTTTTCCACATTTTGTTATGTTACAGCCTTATTCCAAAATGGATTAAATTCATTTTTTTCCTCAGAATTCTACACACAACACCCCATAATGACAATGTGAAAAAAGTTTACTTGAGGTTTTTGCAAATTTATTAAAAATAAAAAAACTGAGAAATCACATGTACATAAGTATTCACAGCCTTTGCTCAATACTTTGGCGATGCGCCTTTGGCAGCAATTACAGCCTCAAGTCTTTTTGAATATGATACCACAAGCTTGGCACACCTATCCTTCGCCAGTTTCGCCCATTCCTCTTTGCAGCACCTCTCAAGCTCCATCAGGTTGGATGGGAAGCGTCGGTGCCATTTTAAGATCTCTCCAGAGATGTTCAATCAGATTCAAGTCTGGGCTCTGGCTGGGCCACTCAAGGACATTCACAGAGTTGTCCTGAAGCCACTCCTTTGATATCTTGGCTGTGTGCTTAGGGTTGTTGGTTCATCTTTCAGCAGGACGTCGCCCCAGTCTGAGGTCAAGAGCGCTCTGGAGCAGGTTTTCATCCAGGATGTCTCTGTACATTGCTGCAGTCATCTTTCCCTTTATCCTGACTAGTCTCCCAGTTCCTGCCGCTGAAAAACATCCCCACAGCATGATGCTGCCACCACTTTGCTTCACTGTAGAGATGGTATTGGCCTGGTGATGAGCGGTGCCTGGTTTCCTCCAAACGTGACGCCTGGCATTCACACCAAAGAGTTCAATCTTTGTCTCATCAAACCAGAGAATTTTCTTTCTCATGGTCTGAGAATCCTTCAGGTGCCTTTTGGCAAACTCCAGGCGGACTGCCATGTGCCTTTTACTAAGGAGTAGCTTCCGTCTGGCCACTCTACCATACAGGCCTGATTGGTGGATTGCTGCAGAGATGGTTGTCCTTCTGGAAGGTTCTCCTCTCTCCACAGAGGACCTCTGGAGCTCTGACAGAGTGACCATCGGGTTCTTGGTCACCTCCCTGACTAAGGCCCTTCTCCCCTGATCGCTTAGTTTAGATGGCCGGCCAGCTCTAGGAAGAGTCCTAGTGGTTTTGAACTTCTTCCACTTACGGATGATGGAGGCCACTGTGCTCATTGGGACCTTCAAAGCAGCAGACATTTTTCTGTAACCTTCCCAGATTAGTGCCTCGAGACAATCCTGTCTCAGAGGTCTACAGACAATTCCTTTGACTTCATGCTTGGTTTGTGCTCTGACATGAACTGTCAACTGTGGGACCTTATATAGACAGGTGTGTGCCTTTCCAAATCATGTCCAATCAACTGAATTTACCACAGGTGGACTCCAATTAAGCTGCAGAAACATCTCAAGGATGATCAGGGGAAACAGGATGCACCTGAGCTCAATTTTGATCTTCATGGTAAAGGCTGTGAATACTTATGTACATGTGCTTTCTCAATTTTTTTGTTTTTAATAAATTCACAAAAAGTAAACTTTTTTCACGTTGTCATTATGGGGTGTTGTGTGTAGAATTCTGAGGAAAAAAAATGAATTTAATCCATTTTGGAATAAGGCTGTAACATAACAAAATGTGGAAAAAGTGATGCGCTGTGAATACTTTCCGGATGCACTGTATGTGTGCAATGAAGTGAACCTCAGTGAGGAAAATTTCAATTTCGATTAAATATGGTGCATTCAGTATCTTGCTACGGTCAGTTGACTTCAATATTATCATTTCACAATTTCCTTTACCGTATTAAAGCGTGAGTATGTAAGTGCGATTTTTTTTGTCGATGGTTTTGCAGAAGAGGTTATGAAATTTTCATTCAGACACGGTTGCAAGGGAAATTAGTAGAAAACTAGGAATGTATTTTACTGGGAAGCATTTGTTAACTCTTTTAGGACGGATGTTGACTTTTGTCGACATGAGGGGTAGAGGATGATAATCAGCTGTAAACGTCAAAAACAATGCACCGTTATGGTAAAGGTGGGCTCTCTTTGCTTGGAGGAATGATAGACTCGTTCACTTGACGTCTAATCCCTCCGTAAGTGTTAGTAGTGGCGATCAAACGACGGAAAAAATGGCACCGTCATCTGGCAAGAGAGCAAAGCGAATGCGCAAAGCAATTTACTCAGTGGACGACGTTTTAAGTAAAATTTATTATTTTGAATTGGACTCCGATTTTGGTGCAAGTAATCTGGGGAGTGAGAACAAAAACAAAAGTGAGGTACCGGCATCAGCTGATTGGTTCCCAGCCAACTGTGGTGCTGAACACGTTTGCTCGCCTGGCAAGACCGCCACTTACAATGACAAGAGGTCCAAACCAGTTTGTGTCGCACTGTGATCTCCTCCGCTGCCTCCACCAGCCATCCGCCGTCACTGCTGCCGCCGCTGAACACACGACAAGAGTGGCCTCAGAACCGGCACCAAATGTTTTATGTTGACTTACTGTATGTGTGACACCAATGTATTATGTGCTTTTCAGAAAACTGTTTTTTTGGAAAAATATTCAGCCCTGGGAGAAAAGAAAAGAAAAATAAAAAAAAATCAGCACGAAAAGAGTTAATTCTGGAACTAAAAGCCAGCGGTGACTTACCTTGGAAGTACAAGGCTTGTAGGGCAACACACCATTGCAAGTCCACGTCCTCTGCCTGGGGTAAATCTTTGGAATTTGCAGTAAAAACAACTCTTGCATCAGCAGACATTCTGTGTGCCACGGGCTCGACGCATCACATTTTACTACAAAGGTATGAATTGTACCGGAGTGTGAGGAGAAGAAACCAGAACCGTCTTTAAGTGGTCCTCGTGGCGGCCAATACCCTTATTGCCCAATCCCCCTTCCCAAACCCATAAAAATATAGATAGCGTTAAAACATTTTAATAAATCAACAAACAAAGCTTTTATTTGTACTTGCAATGAAATCTAAATTTAGGGAGAGAGAAGATGCATTAATCCAAAATGGAGATCTGCACTAAAATGTCCACAGCGTTAACTAGACTAGCGAAGAAGAGGAAAGCCAGCTGGTGGAAAAGCGGCAAACACAAACAGAGACGGGGACAAATTACTGGAGTGGATATGAGAAAAGACAGAGAACAATGATGTGGCCATCTAAAGGGTCTTTTGAAAAGTGTAGAAGTGAAGAAGAAAAGACACAGGTGGTGATCTCGACCATTCACGCAGCGTTATCACCCATTCACGGCTAGGTCTCCACACAAAAATCTGACAACACTCGTCCTGCGACAGCCACCCTCCACTTGAGACAGCTTCACAAGGAACATGCTAATGGCTCAATGTTAACTGTTGATGGAAAGAAATTACGAGGATTCAAGCTTACAGTGGGTGTTGAAATGGGTGTGCTGAGATTGACACCAAGGAGTAGATATTTCAGACTACAGTTCCACCAGCAGTGTTGAGCTATATGATCCATCCACTAAGGCCGACATGGCACACATCACTGTCTAGTTACAGTCAGATCTTCATTCTTTTTGGCAAGTTAACGAGCCGTGTGTCACATTACTGAGACCTGCGCAAAGAGACACTCCAGAACACCGGCATACTACCTGGCATCATCACTTCTAATTTTTACTGAACTTCCCTTCTAGTAATCGAGTTTCAGGCTCCCACCGAGACAGCACAAACTGCAAGAGGATGCTTTAAATAAATCTGCGGCACAAAGACACAACTGATGTTAAGAATACCTTGAATGCCCAACACCGAGATGAGCTTACCAGACGGATGGCAAACAAAGCAGCGGCCAAACTGACAAGTGAGGGCCTTAAGGTGGTCGAGGGCCGTGCCGAAGTGTGACCTCACAGGGGCGCAGATTTGAGTAGCTGAGGGCAAGGCAGAGAATTCTATGGTGCCCAGAATGATTCACAAATTGAATTCAACAGCACCATTCACCATGAAAGGTGTCATATGCACCAAGGTGACCACCTGCTCTTCTCAACTGATACATACAAAGCTTTTCAAAGCAGGTAGACAGGCAGTGAAAAACTTGACTAATGTGTGCATTGAAGTCACTGGGAGAATGTTAAAAGGTTAAAATGGCAGTTAATGTGGCAAGGTAGTGGGCACAAGATCTGCCGGCATTTGTGTATAGAGAACAGCAACCCTGGCGGGGTCCTCCAGAATAGCAACGGAGCAATTAAGAGTGTGTGCCACCACAACGGCAGCTCCACTGCTGAAGGCCGCCCCAATTTGTGTAGAACAGCAGGGACCCCAGACTGGAGTACGATACTGGCAGGGAAAGCAGCAGTTCAGAATGTCTGACTCCTGGTACCTTGGCACAGATGGCGCACGGCAAGAACCCAAGTAAATTTCAATCCTGTTGGCAAAAAACCAGAATGTGGATGTGGAACGGCATTAACACCAGTGGCACCTCAGCAATGAACACTTCATGAATCCCAAGCACTCCCTGTCATGTTACAGTGTCCCTCGTGTTTGTTTTCCATTTTATTGCTATTTTTGGATGATTATTTCTCATGTATTTTTTTTTGTATTGGTATAATAATTGCTAATATTATGTTTAAATGGTTTTTCAATTCTGCAGTTTGGCTTCGTTCCTTTTTAGTAAACCACTTTTCCTTTCCTTTAATTAATTGCTTATCAAGATTCTTTGTTTGTGTTTTTCCCGTTAAGCCAGATGTTTTGCAGTTTCCTCTCCCATAAAGAACATTTTTGCTTATTTGGGACATTTGAAAGTATTTTAAAAGCCAGTGCAGGCCTGAAAGTCTGCCACTTTAGTTTGGGGGTCTGACTGCCTGGGGTGAGTCCTGTTTTTATGGCAGACTACTCAGGTCCTGATCTGCCCTTTTGTATATTTTGTGGCCTACACTATCTTCTGCCATATTGTGTGCTGCTAAACTATTTACTTTTGGATGTTGAGAAAGAGCTCAACTCTATGGATCCAGCCTGCTGGGTGTCAACACACAGATGGTGCTGGCCTTGAGAGGAGTTGGAATAAACAGTTGAAATCATTGAAAAGATAATCCGTCAACATCTATGGCACACTTTAGTGTCAACATGGGTGATCACCGCTATGGTGCACTTTAGATGCCCATTAAATTCAGATTTGCCAACCTGCTCTCACAGACATTGAGAGGGACGGCCGGTGTCCTTATCTGGCCGGGATGCCCTCAGGATGGAAGGACGGGGAGACGGCTTACACAGGGCTTTGTCTCTTCCAGGATGCTAGATGGCAGCAAGCCCAGGCTCAAATCCCTGAATGGGTGCCCACAAGGCATGTCGGTTTATTGTAGTCCCAGGGAACAGCTTTGTTGGGTCCTATGGGAGCCACCAGGGGAGCAGCAGCATATCAGGGGTCAGTGCTAGGGCCGCTGCTATTTTTAATATATATAAATGATTTAGATAGGAATATAAGTAACAAGCTGGTTAAGTTTGTTACGAAGATACCAAGATAGGTGGATTAGCAGATAATTTGGAATCCGTTATATCATCACATAATGACTTGGACAGCATACAGGCTTCGGCAGATTTGTGGCAGATGAAATTTAATGTCAGTAAATGTAAAGTATTACACATAGGAAGTATAAATGTTAGGTTTGAATACACAATGGGTGGTCGGAAAATCGAGAGTACACCTTCTGAGAAGGACTAAGGAGTCATAGTGGACTCTAAGCTATTGACTTCCCAACAGTGTTCAGATGCCATTAAGAAGGCTAACAGAATGTTAGGTTATATAGCACGATGTGTGGAGTACAAGTCCAAGGAGGTTCAGCTCAACCTTTATAACACACGGGTGAGGCCTCATCTTGAGTCCTTTGTGCAGTTTTGGTCTCCAGGCTACAAAAAGGACACAGCAGCGCTAGAAAAGGTCCCGAGAAGAGCGACTAGGCTGATTCCAGGGCTACAGGGGTTGAATTATGAGGAAAGACTAGAACAGCTGAGCCTTTACAGTTTAAGCAAAAGATAATTAAGAGGAGACATGACTGAATTGTTTAAAATTATGAAGGGAATTAGTGTAGTGGATCGAGACTGTTATTTTAAAATGAGTTCATCAAGAACACGGGGACACAGTTGGAAACTTGAGGGTAAATTTTGCACAAACATTAGGAAGTTTTTCTTTAAACAAAGAACGATAGACACTTGGAATAAGCTACCAAGTAGTGTGGTAGACAATAAGACGTTGGGGACTTTCAAAACTCGACTTGATGTTTTTTTGGAAGAAATAAGTGGATAGGACTGGCGAGCTTTGTTGGGCTGAATGGCCTGTTCTCGTCTAGAGTGTCCTAATGTTCTAATTTGGGAGTCCCTACTCCTTAGGGCTCTAGCCTCACCTGGAAGTGTTTCAGAGCTGCAGCATCATATTACTAGAAGCACTCCTGGGGATTGGAATAAAAGGAGCTGCCTTCCTTATATCAATGAGCCAGAGTCGAAAGGAGGAGGAAAAGGGCAATGCTTGTGAGGAGGAGTGGAGAAGGCAGTGAAAGACAGAGAGAAGGAAAAAAAAGGGTTGCTGTGTGCTAAACTGTGCTTATTGTACTTGTGGCAGTGGTGGGAAACAATTGCTTTAAAGTGTTTCCCACAATAAAAGATTATTTAGCCTTTTAACTGAGTCTACCTGAGTTGGATGTTTGGGAAGCCGAAGCAACCTCTGGTGTCCACAACATCCACACCTCATTTGAAACAACCCTTCATCAAAGACAGGGAGGAAAGTCACCCAAAGAAATCTTCAGTACACGGGATAGCAGAAAACATTTCCAAGGTGAAGAGGCATTCGACACCCCAGGAGCTGCTCCAAGAATAAATGATTCCTGTATCGGTCGCACTGTTGGAATCACTTCAGTCTCACATACTCTGGATTTGGACACCAAACACTTCTTCGGGTGCTTTCCTGGTTTCCTCTGAAGAATGAATGTGGTGGAACAATTCAAGTTTTTGGATCACTTTGCCTTTAATTATAAATTAGAAGCTCCAGAAAACAGAGGCACAATGAAAGATCAGCATTACGGTAGGGTGTAATGGCGGCAGGTTGACCAACAAGGACAGAGACACACTAGACACTTGTTTCAAGTAAGGAGCTTTTATTTATTGCAAATGGAATTTGAAACAATGCCTTTATACACACTGTCCAAGGAAGAAAATATCTTGTAAAGTTTATTCTTCAAAATATCAAACCAAGTGATCACATAAACTGAAAACAGCTGAAGAACAAAAAAAAAGGATTTTGAAGCATCATTCAAGGAATTTATTGAAAACGCTTACAGCAGATAACCAAGGAAAATTCAAACATAGCACGAAAACATCATTAATAGCTGGTGTGAAGACTGGCCAGCGCCGGGATGAACAAACAGGAGGACACTTCTACTTTACCCAACACTCTTCTGTGACCATGCTGGGTGTTGCACTTATACAGGGGAATTGAAAAAGAGCTGATCACTTTCAAGAACAGCTTACTTGGTGGTAACTAAGTATCATGTGAACATAAAGTGCGCACACTAAATTGTCGAGTTACCTTTCATATTGTTTGGCATGCCATGTTAACCATCGACAGTGCTATGCTACACAAGGTCAGAGGTTAACTGGACTACAGGATTGACTTATGCCAGCTGCATGCTAAGAATAAAACAGAGTTTCTTCGCAAGTTGGTTTACTCTACAAGTTCATGTGATACGTATTTACCGAGTTCTGAAAGTGTTCCGTTTTTCTTTTTTCAATCACCCGTGACTTTCTATGTGTGCGGCCTAAGCAGCCGTTGTTCGACTTTGTGTTTCCGTAAGCCCATTTCAGGGTCTGCCATCACTGATAATCTTCAGACTGTGGTTATCCTGACTGTTGTATAGCATTAAGAAAGTATCAGTGCTGCTTGATGGCAGAGAAGCTCTGTGGCTAAGATGTACGACTACTCAAGAACCATTCGGCCATGTCAGTGGTCCTGCTGGGTAAATATCCCAGCATGCTGGACGTGTGTTCACCATGAAAGAAGTCCCTGAGCCAAGATGAATAGCAGTAGGGTTGCCAACCTCTACCGAGTTGGTTTCTGCTGCTTGGCTTTCTGAGGTTAATGAACAAGACGGTTTAAAAGAAAGCAAGAAATGGCTACTCCATATTGTAGCTCTGCCACATCAGCTCCTCAAAATACCAAGTTGGATCTGTTTGAAATTCAGCCGCAGTGAAGCCAGTCTCCATCGGAAATAAAATTACAGAACAATGCCATCCTCCCAGCTAGTAAGGACAATTTATTTCTAATAATCCTTTTTTTCCCCCCAAAAAATACCTTGTGTTTTAACACACACTTTTAAAAACTGTAATAATATTGCTATACTCAGCAAGCACTACAACTGTCCCCCAACTTAATAAGTTGATAAAAAACAGATGTCTTATGGTCAGTTCATTACAGAACCAAATACATTAAAGCAAAAGCAGGTGCCGATGTGAATATGCTTTTTAAAAGTCTGACCCATAAACACATTTGTTAAATTTCCGTGACCCTGTGGTCAACATTTCCACATATTAACTGAATTGATGGAGGTGCAGCAAATGGGGCAGATCAAGTCGTCAATGTCTACAAAGGGGACGTGCGGCCTTGGACCACAGATGACCGAACAGCAAGCCGGCTCTGAGCATTGTCTCAATTCATGACACGTTAACAAGTGCAGGCCAAAAGCAAAACATTTTCATTTCTTCATTTATTTATGTAATCAGTGTTCCCCAACCTCCAAGCAATGACAAACTAAAAATATTTGTTGTTTTTAAAGGCAAATTTTAATAAATACTGGTCATCAGGTTTAAAAATATGATCAATGAAATTTCTCAATTAAAACATCAAAATATTGTCATATTTAGTTACGTCATCACCTGGTTTGCTTTGGCTGTACTTTTGATCAAATATGCATATTTATTCCAAACAGAAAATGTACATATTCAGGGTGAGTCAAAATTATGTTAACACTAATGGCATTGCTATGTATAAACTTATATACAATTTTTACGGACAATTTATGTGCCACATATGGTACATGTGTTGAACATGATGGCGAACATTCCTGTAAATCATCTTGCACATATGAAGAATGTTTGGTGAATAAATTGTTTCTGGCATTTAAATGTTAACATAATTTTGACACACCCTGGATATGCTAAGATTAGCAAAAAAGGACTACAGATCCTATGGCATTTATTTCCCATTTTAGCCTACAGGGTCATGCAGTTTCATAAATTTTGCCGCGTCAAAGTTGAGAAAATTGCAGGGAGATGCTGCTTTTTTGAATACAAACTCTATGGTACGATGCGTTTCTGTGTCTACTTTTGGGGTAAACTCAGGTTTTTGTTTCTCGTCTTTTTTTTTTTTTTATTAAAGATTTTAAACTGTCGATCAAGTTCAGTGTGGATGTTGGTACAAGCACAAAAATGAAAGGCCGCATTCGGGCCTCACGCTACACACAGCCCTAATATTCCTTTCCAGACCAAGAACTTCACCCTGTTCCGTGTTACCTTTTACAAAGACGGCAATTAATGGCATAGCAAAACTTTTTACTGTAACAAATTCTTAACAAGTAAACTAGAAATCTGATCATCAAATGTAAAGAATAACACAACTTATATTTTTAAGATCCTGGCCTGATGCGTCACTTTTTCTGCTGCATTGTATAGATGGTGTACAGGGCTCCCCTTCTAGCCATTGTGAGCGTCCCTATCTGTTGCCTTTCCATATTCAGCCTCATTTGAGCAGACCGCTCAATGATTTAGAAGCAGTTATACCCCAGTAAAAGCCTGCCTTCTACGTCCAAGCAAATGTCCGTCAACAAGGGAGATGGTGCCCTACAAGCAGCTTCGAAGGCACTTGAAACAAGTCTGCCTGAACTTCCAAGAAAATGCTTTTGTCTTTTATTATTTATTTATATCCATTGCAGGAAAACAAAGTAAAGCTTTAAATTCAATGTACTGTACATTTTAAAAAGAACATGGACCTTGCTAAGAGTGCTGTACTCTTCTGGCCTCCAGGACGTGTGTATATTTTTCTTATTGCACAGATCTAAGCTGCACTTAAAAGACAAATACGCCTGTCTCCCGTGAACTCAAAAATTCAAATGGATGAATGTGTCTTAGCTTCAAGGGTGTCATCTTTATATCACAGGATGACACTGATCAACATTTCAGCCTGGCCCTATGAGACATGTGTTAAAATAGCCTCTACATGACCATGTATTTGGAAAATTACATCTTTAACCACATTTACACAATCTTGATTAATAAAGAAAAGAAGAAAAAATAAATAAAGTGCGGTCTGCAACTCGTGCCAAAAAAACTGAAAGCACAGTGTCACGTTTCACTACCAGTGAAACCAAGCAGTAGAAAAAAGAAACAGATCAGCATGTAGACAGTTAATAAAATAATTTAACCCTTCATAACAGAACACAACAAATAACCTTTAATCAGCCAACATTGTTAAAGAACAATTTAAAAAAAACAACTTAATCTAAAGCTTTTGGTTTCACACTGCTCTCCCTGATCTTCACATCAAACATTACTGGAATACATAATTGGAAATCATTACTGAGGACAATTATTGCTAACATCGATGTTCTCGCAAGTACCTGATAACGTTTGATTACGTGTCTTTTGACAAGGACAGGGTCAGTTTGTTGTCCAGTGGACTACTCGTAAAGAAGAACAGACGCTAAAAGAGACTGTTTTAGGCAAACGGGTTGCGAATGCCGGGGTACAATGAACCATAACAAATGACCAAATGGAACTCATTTTCGGTAAAGAGGGATTGTATATTTGCACTCTTTCCCCTGAGCTGCTATCTCAGGTGTGTTTTTATTACTAAGAGAGCATACGAAGCTCACATATTGACAGTTAACATCAAATTCAAGGCAAACCAACCCTGAAACCAAGGTACAGGAGATATTTTGTTGCATGATTTAGAAATAAAACTTCTGCCCCTTGGGCTATGGTACATATAATAAACAGCATACCTTAAAGTTCTGCATAAATCTCTGTGCTCAAGTAAACGGTCTCCACGCTTGCTTTGGGGGGTTGGTGTGTTGGAAAGCAAAATGTGTCCGCCAAAAAAAAATAGTTTTGTCAGCAAAGACTTAGTTGTGAAATCTTATTCCTATATTTATACATTAAGGACTTGATGTACTAAGTACAGACAAAAAATATATGCTTTGGTTTCTCAAAGAGCATTTACAGATAGCCGTCAGATTTCATTTGCTACTATTATTACATTATTTGGTATTTTAAATAATATGTTAAAAGAAATGAAGCATCTTGTGAGAACACAATAAAACTTCAAGTGTATCTGTACAGCATGAACTTCAGAAATGTCAATGCAAGTGTTTTCCTTGTTTAATGAGGCCAAACAGCACATATGAGAAGAAAACTGGGACTTTCATAAGTAGACAGGTAACAAAATAAATGTTGTCCACAGTGAGTAAGAAAACAAGCAATTCTATAGATCAGGGGTTGCCAACTACGGTCCTGGAGGACCACCGTAGCTGCAGGTTTTCATTCTAACCCTTTTCTTAACTAGTGACCTGATTTTGCTGCTACTTCACTTTTTTTGAATTAATTTTAGTTGACTTGTTTAAAGATTCGTTCCCCTTAATTTCTTCCTCGTTCCCCTGAATTGCTTCATTTCTTTCCTTAAATGGCACCCAAACAGAAATGAAACGTGAAGTGAGTGAGCCAACAGGAGACCAACTAAGTCAGGGCCTCAAACTCCAACCAATTTCATGCCAACCACTTGCTTAATTAGGCACTGATTCTCATTAATTAAACCTGTTCTTTAATTCCATGGCTGGTTGCTGCTCTCATGGTGTAACAGCAGACATTTCTGAAACTGTTGATTTTCTCTTTTCTAAGAGCACTGTTCAAGTGTTTTGTGGACCTGAGCAGATCAGCATTCCTGAGACCTTCATCTTTCCTTATTCTCAGATATTGCATGATGGATACGGTTTGCTGAACATGTTTTGGTTCATTTTGTATCTCATTGTTTGGCGGACAATTAAAGAAAAAGAAACAATTAAAGGGGTCTTAAGTCTTCAAGTACAAGTCAATTAAATTAAATTCAAAAGAAGTTAATTAACAGCAAAACCAGGTCACTAATTAAGAAAAGGGCTAGAATGAAAACCTGCAGCCACTGCGGTCCTCCAGGACAGGAGTTGGCGACCCCTGCTCTAGATGACAGTCAGTTACCTAAAGTCCCTGAATTATACAGTTGTTTCAGATTTAAATGTAATGTTATAAATGTACTGAATTACCTTACACAAAGAAATTTCAATAAGTTCAATAAGTCAGGCACTCATAATTTTGCTGTAAGACAGAGAGGAGATTTACCTCTAGAAATGTACATTTAAAAAGTACACATAAGTGCTTCAAAAGTTTCCTCTGTGTGTTAAGACCACTTCATGCTTCAGTTATCAAGGCTCCCTTAGGAGACTCCTACAGCATTCTTGACTCTTGGTCTGTCAGAGGAGCTGCAAGTGTAATCAATACGTGTCTAATATAATAGGTTACATTTTAATTAAGAGTTAAAGCAGATGACTTTTTAATTTAACGTTTAAACATCAAAATAAATCTGCCAAAATTACATGTCGCTCCATGAACAATTTGCAGGTGACATCACTAAAGTTAATTACACACATCAAATTACTAATTATTTTGATTACGGCCATATTTGTTTATGGATGTTTATAAAAATACTGTGATCGATACAAATTATATTATTATCATCTTGTAGGCAGAATCGAAGACAAGCAGTCAGTCTAATTTCCAACTGTGCAAGGTTGGAATCCACGATCACTCCCAAAAAAAAACAAGGATAATGGAAACTGTCATATATGAATTTCCAGAAAGCAGTCTGTAAAAGTGCCGATTTTAATTGTATTTTAGTTAAACTTCCTGAAGTTCTCAATTCTCAGTCACCAAGCAGTGTGAATGAGAAGTTGACAAATTACACCAAGGTTTATGTAGCTTTCACAACAGTAATGATCAATGCTAATTTTGGTCAATTGTCTCATCTATTCTGAGCACAAAATCGTAAGAAGTTTTCCTTAACAAAACGGTAAATAGAATAATCAGAAAGTGTGTCACGAAATTTAAAAACCGAAAACAAACAAAAAAGAGGAAACTCACCCCTGGAGGTCACTTTCAAATGAGACGCTGTTGCTATAACAGACAGAATGAAAGCTTTTCTGCCCGCTGTATCAGTCAGCATTGAGCTTAATGTTCTGCAATTACATTAGCTGGCGTGACAGCCTGTGCATTTGTAACAGCACAATTCAAAAAAGATGGATAAAATAAATAAATAAATAAACAAAAATCACAGCACTAGTATTTTAGACAGTTATTTTGAAAGTAAACAGGAAAAAAAAGTATTTTCCTTACAAAAAATTATACATACTATCAAAGCATGTAATAAAGTATTTCTGAAAATCAGAAAGTATGGCTAATAGGGTGTGTATTGAAGAATTTAAATTATATGCAAATAATTCTAGAAAAACACTAAGTACATAAATTTTACCAATGTATACTTCATAATGAACGCTTATGTTGAAAAAATAAAAATTACAAAAATGTTACCAAAAAAAAAAAAAGGAAAAAAAAAAGAGTAACATCATATAGCAAATGTCTCCAGACTCCAAACAAAGAAAATGAACGGCCCACTGCTTAAACGCCACACTCTGATTACTAGCATAACACTCCTTTATGTTCTGAAGAATTCAAAAAAATATCTGCACATATATATGCATATATATTGACATATACATATATCCATACATACACACATATATCTGCTTCAATGTTTATATGTTAACAAGCACATTCCATTTCACATACAAACAACTGAAAATATATACAAGGAAACAATTGTGTTTCTTTTGTTTCTGCTGTAATTCTATTGGATAATTTCAAAACTTTTTTGTTTTTTTAAGCGTATAGAAAATTCTGCGCAATTATTTCTAAGATACTACAGAATTAGATTTAAATAGAAAGATTACATTCATCTTCAGCCCATTTACCCTGATGGAAATTCAGGCTTTACAGCCTGCAGCAGAGGCATTTCTTTTGAGGCGAGCTGTATCAAAATGCTCAGTTTTCACGCCTTTCTCTGCATTTCAAACTCTCAAAATTGCACTTAAAAAAAAAGCAACAAGTCAATTTTAAAAAGTAGCAGTGTGTCACTTTGACATTTGTACTATATACAGGGGTTCAGCCAATCTGGACGCACCACAGTAGCGCATGCATGGTAAATTACCCCCTGGTAACACATTCTTTAAAATGACAATACCTACAGGAATGAGGCAAGGACATTATTGCAACTTTCTTTAGATTCTTGAGGAATTTCAAGTGTTTTAACTTAAAATTTACATTCTAAAAATATTAAGATTAAGTTACACTACTTTATGTAATATATACATAAATTTACTGTGCAGGTATGTATGAGTATACACACACACACACATTATATGCACGGACTCTCACGCAAAGATAGGGTGTCAAAAAATACATAACACTTCAATGATTGCTTATACTTTTTTTTTTTCCCCAGGGGAAATAACCGATTTTTACATAACTTATATAATTTTATAATAGCTAATTCGGGCGTATTCAATAAATATGACAAAGGACTAATTAATTTAAGTGTTCACAATTGGCATTCATAACCTGCTGACGCTGTCAAATAAATGAATTGAAAACATTCAACGAGGCATCTGATGGGACAGTTGCACAGATCTTTTCAATCGCTTGCCTTAGCTCTTCAAGAATTGCAGGCTTTATACTACACTTTCTTTCACTTAAATTCCAAGGGTATTTTTTATGTTTTGATGCCCTATATATACATACTGGATCTAAATTTTAATTTTTCATTTCTATAAATTGCACTGTGTGCACACATTCTTAAAGATGCTCTCACACATACTGTTAATGTGTAAATTTTAGATTGTGTGTGTGTGTGTATATATATTTATTAAGTAGGAAAGAAACAGAACATTTATTTTAGGATCTGGAATATTATTTGAAATACTATTCACAAAACAAAATTTTAAAAGGCATTTAACATTAGTATGCACACCAGGAAACTTCTAGTGTCAAAATTCTTCTGGAAATTTCAAAATAACTAAAAGAAAGAAAACACAAAAACAAATAGTAACTCCTAAACAAGAGTCGTTTTGAATACCCACAATAATAGTGGGTTAGCTAAGATTGCAAAATGGTGTGCACTTTAGAATTACAATACTGCAGTGTTACAGTATAATAAAGCAGACATTTCCAGTGTTGAGCTTTATAGGCATTCCAGACTGATCCATAATGTTACCTTTTTTGAATCCATAAAAAAAAACCACAGCAAACCAAAAAGGTGAAGGCTTACTGGTGCTCATGAATTGTCACTGGAAGCCATTATAAAATGCCATCTATTCAACAGCTGCCTTAAGACTATGTGAAATTTTCACTTAAAAACTAAGAACTAAAAAGACTATGATAATAAGGTGTACAATTTTCTAATATCAGCTTAATGGATTTCCTAAAGGTAAGGTACAAATGTGCAGAAGTAGCAAAATTGCCCCTACCTACTGCAATGTACTAACAAACATATATGCAAATGTTAAAACCTATTTATCAGCAGTAGTGTTCTCTAACAAGAACATAGACGATGCCGTGCAACATTTTATCATCTCTGACCTATTATAAAAGGCTGAAAGTGCAATTATTGACAGTAAGTACTGCCGCTCCTGCCACTTCACACTCATGATCAGGCCCACATTTGGCATTGATCTTTAAAAAGTACTAAGCCATAATGACCCTTTTCTTGCTCAAGCAGAAAATACTTGATTCTCTACTATAATTTTTTTTAGGTTCTCCACGGAAAGGAGATAAATTCAAAACAACCATCTCTCAGAAACATGGAAGCAGTCTACAATTGATCTTTTTAACAAGATATTCTCTTTTTTTTGCAATTTCATTGTGGCTTTTAGAAAAGCACCAACCAATCTATACCTAACAGAAAAAACTATACATAAAAATTGTATTCAAATATTTGAAGAAAAAGTGCACACTGTAGTCATATTTAGGACAGAAAAAAGTTCAGACTGAAATTTGATAGAAGAAATTTCCATTTAAGGTCTAAATACCTTCAACCTACCCTAATCCCCCCATCGGGAAAAAAACAAAAAACAAAACAGTTTAGTGAAATCAGTTTAAAATACAATGGAGGCCCAAGGGTGCAGAGCTGAGCTGAGTCAGTTGTTCTGCTCTGTACTGTCCAGCACCCCCAAGTAAAATGTGGCAACCTGAGTCAGACTACAGGTAAGAGTCAGAACTCCCATGCAGCATGTTAGGATGTGATTCTTCAATCTAAAGGGTTTCAAAACCCAGATACATGCTATGTACAATTCTAAAGATTTATACTGTATACATATGTGAATATATATTTATCATTTTTAAAATACATTTAAACTTTAAATGTAAAATATAAACTTTTAATATTGACAGTCATATTTATTAGTTAATGAAGACTATTTTTGATTAAAATGCATGCATTAGATATTATTTTCCAGTTTATTTTTAAAGATCTTAGATTGAAGAACTTTTTTCTTTTGGTATGCTATCACAAAAACTGAAAAAGCAGTATGAAATGCAAGTAATTATACAATCAATCTCTGTAGGATGCACTGTTCTCTTACTTAATCACTGACATTATATTTCTGACACATCATGCCTTACAGAAATATTAGCTGATGCAGCTACATTAAAGTCACCAGAATGGAAATCATGCCATTATTATTTGTATTGTTTCTTTCTCAGGTAGTAAATCACCAAATACTATAGATATTTACTTTGTCAAATTTCTTTCAAGACTGGAATGATCTTTATCCTGTCTGCTGCCCTAGTAACATGTCACAGTGTTGATTCACACTGCACTTCTGAAGTCACAGCAGATGCCTTACAGCTGAGCTGCAGGACTGTAGGCTTCTCTAAAGAATCACCGTCATTCATTTTGCTTTCAGATGGAGTCAGTGCTTTCTGCAATTCTTCCTTTGAGTCCTCCATATCTTGAGGGTAGATGACTAAAAAGGCAGAGGTGAGAAAACCCAGGAAAGAGCCTATAGATGCCACCACCGGAATGACTCTCACACTGTTTACCGCCTCCACCACACCACCCAGTGCTGATGCCACCAAGATCTGTGAGATGTAAACTTGACAGGACAGGATAGCACAATCAATTCCAAAGCCTCGCTTTGAGTTACCAGGACTGTGATGGATATACTGAAAAAGAAAATAAAAAAAACACGGGTAAAGAATGAATGAGTTATTTTGTTTTATGATGGAAATTCCACTTTATCGTTTTTTTGGATAAAATTACAGTATATTACACATCCACAGGGCCATGCGCTCAAGTTCTACTACATTGAAATTGCATTTATAAATTCACCTCTTCTTACTTACATTTTAGTTGGCTATACGGCTACCTGTACAATGTCCAATTTGAATCTTCTATGTCAAATGCACTAATCCTAATTCAACAATTTTGTTCTTATAAATTGTTCATTTACCTCATTGAACGATCAGTATAGGTTTACAGTAACAGATTCTTTAATGCCCGATCCCTTGTGCTATATAAATTTACGATTTACTGAATGGGGTACAGTATGTGGCAAATCTAAACTGGATAAGATGTGTGTGTGTGTGTATGACGCAATGTCATTTTGCAGCATTTAGCCTTACCTTGGCTATAGCTTATATATGCTCCATATAAATACAGCTTTTCAGGAAAAACACTGAAAAACACACTTACCAACTAATGTGTACATTTTGGTTTAAAAGACCCTCTCTATTCTTCTAAAATAAAAAGCTGCAAATGTTTTGAAATACTCAAGTTTTAATCTTACACACTTTTAACAGTAAATAAAGACGGAAATATTACCTCTTTGATTTCATGGTACTGTCCCAAGAGTGCGTAAGGGCAATAGGAGATGCTCATTGAGATGATGCCCATGGTACTAATCATCACCATGGAAACATACACATTGGGAAAAATGGCCATCACTGCTGTACCAACTGAGAAGCACAGCGTTCCCAGAATGTAGATGACTTTAATGCCAAGATCATAGTTATCAAGGTATTTTTGTAACACAGCTGTAAAATGACAAAAGTAATGAGATTATTTCCTTTATATTAAAAGCATCACCATGACTTCAAATAAAGCAGAACACACAAGGTTAAATTCAGGCACATTTTTACCACAAGGTGTTATATTGTCATACACTTGAGTATGGTCTTCTGTACATTCCTTTCAAAATAAACATTTTACAAGCTACTGATTATGCGAATTAATGTTAAAATCTGAAAATAAACAGGAAGGCATAATTTGTCTTTCTTTGTCCCTGTTCACTCTTGCTGAGATGCTTGCTTATGAGACAAGAGAGTCACTCCAATTCAAGAATCAGCTGTAACTGTAAAAAAAAAAGTTTTTTGTAATAAAGTAGTAGATACCACCTTTACCTCATTGATTCACAGCTACCTGACTGGACGACTGTAGCTTGTCAAACTGGGGAACTGTGTCTTCTGGACGGTAGTGAGCAAAGTTGGGGCACCACTAGGGACTGTTATGGTCCCATTCCTATTCACATTATACACAGTAGACTTTAAACATAAGTCAGACATTTGCCACATTCAGAAGTATTCTGATGATACACCTATTGTGACATGCATAGGGATTGGGCAGGAAGGGAAAAGTAGGGATATGATTGGAGCTTTCAGTAACAGGAGCAATAAAAACGGCTTGATTCTGAACACAACGAAAACCAAGGAGATGATTGTGGATTTCTGCAGATCTTAGTTCCCTCTTCAGTCTGTTAACATCTGAGGTGAGGACAATGAGGGGGTGCAGACTTAAAAATATCTAGATGTCCACACTGATGACAGACTAGACTGGTCTGTGAACCCAGATGTCCTCTACAGGAAAGGGTAGAACAGGCTTTTTTTCCTCAGAAGACTCAGATCATTCAACATATGTAATAAAATGTTGTTCTATCAGACAGTGGTTGCCAGTGTCTTCTTTTTTGCTGTAGTGGGTTGGGGAAGCAGTAAGACCGATCTTCTTCTTTCGGCTGCTGGCTGGCTCAGTGTTGGGTAAAACTATGGACTCACTGGGAATTGTGGTGGAAAGGTGTATGGGGAAGAAGGTACAGGCCATTTTTGACAATAGCAGTCACCATCTCCACAACATTTTGGTGGGTTAGAGAAGTAAACATAGTAGTCGTCTCCTGTCACTGCACTGTAGAACAGAACGGTCCTACTGCCGTGATTCATGACCACTGGAATAAATGACCCATTTGGATGCTTTACTATTTATTTGTTTACTCCTTGATTTTTAACATTTTTACTGACGTGTTTAAGCCACAGAACGACAGAAAGAAAGAATCTATCTGTATTTAATAGATATATAGCAAAATCAGGAGAAACCCATTGTTGTATTAGTTAGCTCGAAAATGTTGTAATCCACAACACAAACATAACTGAGTGCATTATTTACTCCTCAGAATATCACTTAAATCACCTATCTGCACTCTTTAATCATAATGAACCAGGCAGATAGATAAAAGCTAAATTCAGACATTATGGAATTCTACCACTGTAATAACCAATAGCAATTCTAGTTCCCATATACTACATCATCACTGCACTACAAACATTTCTAAGCCAAAGATAAAAAAAATGAAAAGAAAAAAAAAATTCTGATATTAAAAGGAGAGAGGCTGCAGTGGCTGTAATATCTTAAGATGCACTTCTGCATCTGTATCACACTTGAAACCATGTGTCTCAAGCCAAGCCAGAAACAGCTTTTAAAATCTAATTTGATTATTTCATTGTATGGTTACATTTCAAAATGCAATGTACTGGCTTTGTGCTTAGACCTAAGATGGCTCAAAACCAGTGGTTTATTACATATTCAACATATAATAACAGGGTGTCATAATAAATATAGTATATTCTCACCTGAACAGACAGCAGCAGTAGCAGCATAGATAACCAGCCCCCAACATCCCATCTGAACACCAGTATGATAATTCTGCAGCTTTGTGGAATTGGTGGATGCCTGAAACAAAGAATACCAAGTAAAAATAATTTAAATTTTAGATCTGGCAAAAAGAATCTCTTATTATTAATTGGAGTGCAAACCATACTACTTCTGGGCAGCACGGTGGCGCAGTGGTAGCGCTGCTGCCTCGCAGTAAGGAGAACTAAGTTCGCTTCCCAGGTCCTCCCTGCGTGGAGTTTGCATGTTCTCCCCTTGTCTGCGTGGGATTCCTCCCACAGTCCAAAGACATGCAGGTTAGATGCACTGGCGATTCTAAATTGTCCCTAGTGTGTGTGTGTGTGCTTTGCAGTGGGCTGGCGCCCTGCCTGGGGCTTGTTCCTGCCTTGCATCCTGTGTTGGCTGGGATTGGCTCCAGCAGACCCCCGTGATCCTGTGTTAGGTTATAGCGGGTTTCGACAAGGACTGACTGATATACTATTTCTAATACTACTTTCTTCCATGTTTACAGGTTGAATTTCAGTTCTATCATTCAGTTTAAAACAAAGATTAAAATTTCTACACATCATCTTTTAAAGTGATATCAAAAAATGTACATACCTTTGGATCCCCTTCATAAATGACTTGACCCATGAAGTCGGTATAGAAAACAGCTTCAGCAATGATTGAAAACCAAGTTAGAAGATGGCAAAGGCACAAGCGCATTAATTCACGCGGCATCTTGAGCATTGAAAGCCAAAGCAGACGCACAGTGGTTTCAGTCTCTCCTTCTTCACTCTCTGTGTCTCCGCTAGAATTAGTATTCCCACTCTGGTGGCGCTGTCTTTGCCGTTGCTTCTTCAGACGCTTCTGTATATCATAAATATCATTCATACTGCGAGAAGACTTTATAAGGACAACAGCATTGGCTCTGCGAAAGCGGTAGCGGTGTGAGCCAACTTTGCCATAGTAGGAGAAAGTGCATGATGGCTGGCGATAGAACATGTGTCGACGTCGGCGCATAGATGCTGATGTATTTGACTGTTTCATGCCAATGTGGGTCAGTCCACCATTAATGCCATTATCATTAGTGGTTTCAGAAACTTCCTTGCCACTGATAGGAGCCTTGGCTTCATTGAGCTGATTATCTAGAAGCATTTCTTCTCCATCCTTTTCATTTTCATGGAGAAAAGCTGACAAACGGTGGAATTTTGCCTGTAGTAGATCCCGACTGCTAATGCTGCTACTACGACGATGTGGAGTGCTGTGATAAGAGGATAAGTGATCCTGAAAGATAGATGGCTCAATCTCATACAGGAACTGCAGATCAGGCTCCATGTCTAATGTAGCATCTGCCACATGAAGTACAGAATCACTCTTGCTACGCACAATTTCCACTTCAAGAAAATCCATGTCTAGATTGTGTTCTGAACGCACTTCAAAGTATCTGTAGGGCTCTTCCTCTCCTATAATGTTCAAACGCGGCAAAGCAGGGACAGCCATACCTCTATTGGCCTGAGATGGAGGCACAGTGTCTGCCTCTTCATCCAGTCGGTCCTGTTGTGGACTGTATTGTTGCTCCTCAATACTAAAAAGGTGCAGTCCCACAGACCCTGTAAACAGGATAGCAGCAAAGAAGAACAGTACTTGCTCTTGAGACTTGAAAATGTGACCTAGAAATGTTTGAGTCCAGTCCAAACCACCAAGCATATATCCTACAGCCCCTCCTAAACCTACAATAAACAAAAGGAAAATAATACATTTCTATGTACTGTCAATCATCCACATAAAAATAGAAAGTTTAAAATGTAAAACACAAAACTAAGTTTTGGTTAATGAATGATACGCTAGATGTAGTCTCATAGGCTACTTAGAACCTAGAAGTTCATTACACAAAGGAGATGCTGTTTAGTCATTTCACTTGATAAGCTCATATGCTCCAATTTACAACCAAGAGCTCACCTGCTGAGAAAGCGTGGATATTAAGAGCCATGTCTTGCTCCTCAGTGTCTGCCACATCCAGCAAATAGGCCCGAATAGGTCCTTCAGTAGCATCTGCACAAAAATCCAGCACCACCACTCCCAACACTGTAAGAACAATTCCAATGGGTTGCTTGTTTGGAATATCTCCAATAGCTAAACCTGCAATAAAAACAATCAATAATCAAGAAGGGAAAAAAAAATCACATAAATTTTTTCTGAGTTTGTATCTGCAGAGTGCATTCAGTAAATTCCTGATGTCAGAGGTGATCCATGGTTTCTTGTTAGGAAATCTGCTGATTGTTTTAATAGTCACACAGGTTGTCTTCTTTTTTGTTTTTAATGAATCCTGCAGCAACATTTGCGTATGTATCCAGATCTGATAAGGAGTCTCTAAAGTTTACACAAGGAGTATTTCCTAAGCCTCTTTTCTCCTACATTGAACTAAGCTTCTTTTCTTGTGGTGGTACATATTTTTTATTGAGGCATAGCAGGTGATCCTGTGTATTAGCTCCACTAGTGTAAGATGTGGCATGCTGATTTCAGGCTTTGTTGAAATCCCACGAAAAAAAGTACGTAAAAATATTCTGTAATCTTTCTCAGATTGTTCAATGTGTTGTTCGTGTTGGCTTTGCAAAGAAAAACATACAGCAACCAGAGGAATGCTGGAGAACTCCTTCAGAAGATAAAATGCACAACACTCGGTGCCTGACAAGGAAATACTTAAGTGCCGGTAATCTCTGGTTGAGACCTGTTCAAAGAGTTGAGGGATTTCCTTTGGAGTTTTGAGCATTGTGTTGTATTAACATTAGAGTGCTGAGCTTTTTGTGTTGGCCCTTGTAGTTTTGAGAAAGCTGATGTATCGTAACATGATTGACGAGATGTGGGGACACTACACTATATTTTGATCAACTAGCACTGGGGGAAGTAGGCTTCAAAACACTTCCAGTACAGAGCAAACACTGCCAGTAGGAAACTGCTAAATGCTGAGAAGTGGCAGTACTCTGTACTGTACCAGCCCACTCAAGCACAAATGACATTTGATCAATAAATATTCCAGATCAGGTGAACCTATGCACCAAACATTGTTTACCATAAAATACAAGCCTCCACCCCAGCTTTACTTGACAGTTCAGTCCAATCACCATGAATGACAGTAAATCCATTTCAACTTTGTATTGCAGCATCTGGTGTCTCAACAGTTGGTCATCTTTCAGAGAAACAAAAACACTGTAGTTTGATGTTTCTCCATGTTGTTAGTCTTACCTGAATGACATCTAGCTTATCATCTAGCAACTGCATTTGGACAGAAAAATTCTGGGCAAAAGAAGTCAGTTGCCAGGGTGTCTTTGTCTCACTTGGATGCCTTCCTCTTTGTTCTACTTTTTTAGCTCTCCTTGTTCAGTTATTCTTAGTTGAGTCATAATCTGCTTAAGAAGCTAATGGGCAAATTCTAAACACTTGGGACCATGTGTTAAAAGGTTTGTTGATCATAATCAATAATCATTATAGCCAACTTTAAAAATAATAAAAACAACAAAAAGATACAAACATACGAAGAAAATGCAACATATCTCTACTGTTCAGCGGCATGAGACATTTTGTGAAATGTACAAAATAACATTTTATCTGAATGGTGAAAGTGACTGTATTCTTTCATGAAGTGTTCCAAGCTGTGGACAAATAAAGTCAAAGATGCAGTGGCTCCCCTGTAAACAGTCACTTGCCAGCAAAATTTTACACTTTTTTTTCTAACTAAAATTATTTATGTGAAAAACACTAAACTTGTAATGGTTGCTGGATTCTTGTTTTAAAACTGGGGTTTCAGTTGTGATCCTTAAGAATCCCTTAGTCATGAAGGCAAGACAATATCAGGAAGACTGACTAAGTGGTACACATCACCGTTCACCTAATATTTGTAATGGCCAAAGAATGACTCTCCAGGCTGACGTCGAAGTCAATTGAAAAGAGAATCCTGCACAGTGACCAATAAAGGAGAAGGAGATGGGCAACCAAGACAAGTTAAAAGGAGAGGGCCAGGAAGGAAAAAAAAAATAAAGGTCAATACTAAAATACTCGGGTGTGGCCTGCAGTGGAGCTGTGTTTTTCTTCCAACCTAATTGTTTTTGGTGAGAAATACCAGCCTGTCAACTGCCTTCTGGCTTTGGGATGCTCTGTATCAGAGCACCTTACTGTTTTCAACACAGGTTAAAACATCTTAGGGTGGGTGGCTTTGGGGCTGGGGGATAGAAAGGCACAGCACTGTTTGGCCAGAGAAAGAATCAGAAGGATTCACCAAGGCTGATCTTTTATTTTAAGCAAACTATTATGAACGAATTCACATAAAAAAAAAGAAAACATGAAAAACAAAGTTGAATACAAAAGTAATGTGATATGTACAGTATAAGCTCAGAAATTTATTCTTTATATTTAGCAGTATTTAGCCTAAGATGCTGCAAATAACTTGAAAGTGGTGTGATGAAACAAATCTATAAAACACCATTAATACAATATCCTACACTGTAAATGTACTTCTGCGGTGGGTTGGCACCCTGCCTGGGATTGGTTCCTGCCTTGTGCCCTGTGTTGGCTGGGATTGGCTCCAGCAGACCCCCGTGACCCTGTGTTCGGATTCAGCGGGTTGGGAAATGGATGGATGGATAAATGTACTTGGATATTGTATTGCTTTTTAACCACTGCCATTTTCTGATTGACTCATCATGACAAAAAACCACAATGTAAATAAGCAGGACTGTTACTTACCTGACACCCTATAGCACTAACCCTTCACTTCTTTCTTCCCTGTTGCTAGCTAGTTAGCAAACATGACTAAGTTTGACATACAAGGTGTATTTCACTAGAATCTCTGTTAGCCAGGTCTGGCTTTATGTGAAAGTAAACTTAAGGGACCTGCCTTCTCATGGAACTCAACTTAATTCTTCACAGTATAGTTATAGGGGAAGGCTGAATCAACATTTGAATTAAGGTAATTCAAACATTTTTTCTAACTTGATGAATACATCTTTTAAACTGGAAACATTTAAGTCAAATTTACCTTAATGACAATTTTAACTGAATTAAATTAACACATGCAATCAGTCATGTGACAGTAATTGCCAGGGGCCATTGATAAGTGAAGACACCAGCTGCCAGTTACTTTGTGTGATATGTTTAGATTTTAGCATGTCATAAACTGAAAGTAAGCCACTGTAAAATAACAAAACAAGCTAACATTTACAATAAGCCCTAAAAGTCAGGTAAATTAAACATAAATAAAATTCATACATTAATTTTGAATGTGTCATGAAATTGTAACTGTTTTAGACAAAGCATTTTATTGAATTTATGCAGCATGTGATTGACATTTAGATGTCCATATCCCAGATGAAATCCCACGAGGCTTTCACAATCTGTCTCAATAATCCACAGAGTGAGACACAATTTTGCTATGGGATGAAAGTTTTAACAATGCCCATACAAAATAAGCAAAATAAAACTTTGGTTTGAATAATGCATTATTTGCAGATGTGTCAAATTGCATTTCTAACACTGAAACAGCAAAAAAAAAAAAAAAGAACACATGTCACAGTTAATGCCAAGGAAACATGCATTCTTAATCAGTTTTGGAAAAAAACATCAGGCTGCATTATGTAGTTAGTTTAAAAACAAACACATTTAATATTCCTTAGAACATTGATTAAAATGATGACTATGACTCTTCTGATAAAGGAGAATTTACTCTGGTTCACGTTCATAATCTTCCTTTTTTTTTTTTTTTTTTTAAACAGAAAAACGGATTGCCTGCTTGCCAAGCACCAATGAATGGAAGCACACATTGACTGACAGCAAGCTGTGCGGACCTAGGTGATGCTGATTTTGAAACGGGCTAGAGACAGGAAATGTTTCCTTGATAGGCAAAGAAAGGTAAAATGGTACAACAGGAAATATTTTCCTGTGAACTGTTCTCTACTCTTTTCCCATGTCCCACAGACTGACTCAGTTTGACTAGCTCAGCTCATTTACTATAGCTGCTGACGTCTGCATTACTCACCGACTGTTAACACAGTTCCTCTAGGTGAGATGATGGACAGAGGGGAGCACAACTGAAAAAACACGCAGCCTAAATGCTTACTTGGTCTGTGTCTTTTCATATTCAAGAAGATGCTTTTTCATGTTCAAATGAAGAGGGCTTTTAACACTTGGGGAACCTAAACTTCCTATTTCCTTTACCCTGATTCCCAATCAGATTGATCTGTTTTGATTAAACACTTATCATTTAAAAAAAAAAACACTGTAGCCCTCTCTTAATTTTAGCTTTTATTTTCAATAAAGAAATGAGATGCTCACTTTTCAAATTGCTGCTATAACTTTTAACAGCAGACACACTTGTAGTTTGTTTTTCACTTTGTTTCAACTTCCGAAATTACCACTTTGCTAGCTGACAAACACAAAGGTATTATTTATTGTTAAATTTATTTCACACCAGGGAATTTCTAAGAATGGGAGGTAGCAAATGTTGCCCCACCATTAAAAAAAGCAATTGTGCCACTATGGGCTATTAGTCAACAGTTACTATCCTTTTACAGAGTTTTTCAAATATCAAGTAAAATAAGTAGTCAATATGGATGGTGGAAATCATGTTTCACTAATATACTTGAATCATATGACAAGATGCAGTGGGTAAAATGGGTGTAACATCTCAAGACACAATTAACAACAGGGTAACGTGCAATGAACTTTGAGCATCTTACCTGTTGTTAAAAGTTGAGTCCCTCAGGAATGAATGCCAGGGTCTCATTTATGCAAATGGTCTTGACAAAGATGTAACTAACAAAGCGGTTAAGTGTTCAGGTCACACAGAGTAATTTATAGCTGAAATTTTAGAGATTCTATAAAATTATTAGATATATACCAGACTAGGTCTCCTGGGGAGATATTTGTCAGGCAAAGTTTCATGAAATTAAACTTAAGTATTACAAAGATCAAGTAAATATACTGCTCAAAAAAATTAAAGGAACACTTTTGAATCCGAGTATAACATCAATCAATGAAACTTCTGGGATACTGATTTGGTCAGTTAAGTAGCAGAGGGGGTTGTTAATCAGTTTTAGTTGCTTTGGTGTTAATGAAATTAGCAACATGTGCACTAGAGGGGCAACAATGAGACAAACCTCAAAACAGAAATGGTTTAACAGGAGGAGGCCATTGACATTTTTCCCTCCTCATCTTTTCTGACTGTTTTTTCACTAGTTTTGCATTTGGATACGGTCAGTGTCACTACTGGTAGCATGAAGCCATATTTGGACCCTACAGAGGTTGAACAGGTAGTCCAACTTCTCTAGGATGGCACATCAATATGTGCCATTGCCAGAAGGTTTGCTGTTTCTCCCAGCACAGTCTCAAGGGCATGGAGGAGATTCCAGGAGACAGGCAGTTACTCTAGGAGAGCTGGACAGGGCCATAGAAGGTCTTTAACCCATCAGCAGGACCACTATCTGCTCCGTTGGGCAAGGAGGAACAGGATGAGCACTACCAGAGCCCTACAAAATGACCTCCAGCAGGCCACTGGTGTGAATGTCTCTGACCAAACAATCAGAAACAGACTTCATGAGTGTGGCCTGAGGGCCTGACATCCTCTAGTGGGCCCTGTGCTCACTGCCCGGCACCATGGAGCTCAAATTGCATTTGCTATAGAATGGCAGAATTGGCAGGTCTACCACTAGTGCCCTGTGCTTTTCACAGATGAGAGCAGGTTCACCCTGAACACATGTGACAGACGTGAAAGGGTCTGGAGAAGCCATGGAGAATGTTATGCTGCCTGTAACATCATTCAGCATGACCGGTTTGGTGGTGGGTCAGGGACGGTCTGGGGAGGCATATCCATGGAGGGATGCACAGACCTCTACAGGCTAGTCAACGACACCTTGACTGCCATTAGGGATCAGGATGAAATCCTTGGACCCATTGTCAGACCCTATGATGATGCAGTGGGTCCTGGGTTCCTCCTGGTGCACAACAATGCCCAGCCTCATGTGGTGGGAGTATGTAGGCAGTTCCTGGAGGATGAAGGAATTGATACCATTGACTGGCCCCCACACTTGCCTGACCTCAATCCAATAGAACACATCTGGGACATTATGTTTCGGTTCATCCAATGCCACCAGGTTGCACCTCAGAACTGTCCAGGAGTTCTGTGATGACCTGGTCCAGATCTACTGAGTACGATTTGGAGTTGATGCAATAAAATTTTGGCAAAATGGACTAGCCTGCCACATCATTTTTTCACTTTGATTTTCGGGGTGTCTTTGAATTCAGTCCTCTGTAGGTTGATAATTTTCATTTCCATCAAACAATGTGGCGTCCTTTCGTTCCTAACACATTACCCAGTCCATACCAGTATAGATATCCAGCAGGATATTTTTTTCTCATTGAGATCTTACGTGTTTTCAATGTGTACCTTTAATTTTTATTTTTATTTTCTGTTCAACATGTGAAAAACAAGTATTTTTTAACTGAAATTAATGAAATGAAAAACCAAAACATATTATCATGTCAAATAAATCAGTAAATATCAAGATAATTCAAGGTACGATTATTTGTAAAATCTAACTTAAAGAACCTTTTTTAAAAAAAATGAGTACTGTTGTCAAAGCATCATTGTGTCAGCTTTATGACTTTTTCTATTGTGAGAATAATGATTGCACCAGTACCCACAAGCAGTATTAGTTTAATAACATTTGTGTAGTCTAATGAAAAATGGGATTTAGCAATGGCTCTGAAATGCATTTAAAAATTTGAAAAAAATGCAGCAATGATCAGAAAGAATCCTTTTTAAATCTTTTCTATATTTCTTAAGTAATTTACTATTAATACAAATGGAAAAAATCAAGTAACAAAGATCAATTAAATAGAAAATTTATGGATAAAAAGAAATGCTGTTAAAATATTATAACAGACTGATTAAATGACAAACTTATCAGTTTAGAGAAAACAGAAGAAAAAGAAAGTGAGAATAGAAAGGACAAAGAAAAATAAGCAAGAAACAAAATACCTATGACAGCTCTTGGCCTTACTGAAATGAATCTTGGACTCCAGTCTATCTGGCTATGTTGGTATCTCAAAAGTATCAATAGGCACTTCTTCACACATGCATGTTCTGTTGCTTTCTGTTGTCCATAATCATTTTCTCCACCACACTAGTCAGGCTAAGAATCGCTTCAGTATTTCAGAGTTAACTTATTTTTGCCACTGGGACATCAAGCTACACGACAGTTCCCATGGAGCAAAAATGTAATATGATGTAAAGCAAGAGATCTTTCTTAAATTTAAACAGTGGCCTGAATTTTTAGATTAAACCTGAGAATTTTCTAAGAGGGGAAATTTAACTCCATAAGTGTGCCCATTCTATTTTTTTTTTAATGTAAGGTAAAAACGGACCAGATAACTTCCAGTGCTGTCACCACTGGCAGTTTAATGGAGTACTTTAAGGAGTCAAAGAAGATTTGATGCCACTGAGGTGGAAGTCACAGCACTACACTCCAAGCCAAATTCAGTACCCATTTTATTCTTTGCAGTATGTATTTTTACTCAGGTAGTATGTAGGATATTCTCATTCATGACTAGGATAGCTTCTGCTGTGCTATATGAAACTGGTCACATGCCAAAGCACCACAATGGTGGACTAGTTCTGCTCAGTAGTATGAACATTTTGATCTGTAACACCATCATTTATACAGTACTACAGTTCTACTGGTAGTGCACTCATCTCTAGGTTCTGTCACTTTGCCATCAATGAGAAAAAAATGTAGCATTGCTTAGCCTGTCATTCTGGCTCATGCTTACTTGACATTTTGAAAAGACTATCAATGCACCACAGAAAGAGAACAATTTAGAAAATGTACACATGGCGCAACATTCCAGCGTGTTCAGGGACTTTGTTAACAGGCATGAATTTGGAGCATTTTTAGTTACTTCAAAGAGTCAGTTATCATTTTTGTTTAGTATGTTGTAACAGTGAGTCATATTTAAAAATAACTGATGGTAGAATACAATTGCATATGTTAGTAGACTACACTAATTACATGCTTTTAAACAGCACTTTACAATATCAGGTATTTAAAAACTCAGCACACATAGACTTGAAGGTGGCTTAATAGCTTCCATTGAGAGCAAATTCCAACAAAAAATGGAAAAATGGCATTAATTGATATTTTCTGGTTAGTTATTATTTGGTTGTAGGGAGTATATGTCAAATTGTAGCTTAAATTTTTTAAGCATTATGTTTTTGACATATATTTAATTATTCGGGTATGTAATTCGGAAGGTGAAATTGTTGAGTGGTTTGTTCCATGATGTACAGCAGGTGGTCTGGTGTTTCACCAATTATAGCATCAGAAAAACTGAATCATTAGAATGTGCACAAAATGCAGACAGTTAGTTACATAATCCTTACCACTTTCATTTCTAGGTAAGCCACATTTTTTTTTGGAAATTTTATTTTATTTAATGTCTACTGTTAACTTATCTCAAGTGACAGAAGAAGAGAGCTGGTATACAAGTAATTTGTGCTGACGCATCTCTCCCAAAGTTTCAGTAACTTGTACTGGGGATTCATTTAGCATCGGGAGTGGTTGTCAGACGCGTCAAAGAGGAAAATTATACAAAATATACAAGATGAGGTGACCCCTCTCAAGGTAAATTTTAAAGAGTAAACTAATTCATAATTGTCTGCTTTAAGAAAATAGGGTTTTCAAATTTGCCAATACTTTTCAGTGGGAGATTTTATAATTTCAAGTATTTGTACAGCATGCTGTATTTATGGTATCTCAAAGAAAATGAAACTTTTTTTGAAGAATAACTGTGCCAAATTTCAACAAAATCAGTCCACTAGCAGCTGAGTTATTTTATGCAGACAGACAGACAAGATGGTCATAGTAGGTGATTTTCGCACTATCTGCAAACACCCCTAAAAAATGGTCACAGTGCTGAATGAATTGATATGAACTACCACCACATTCATAATCACGGTATTAGCATGCTGTCCGGGAAAGTTCAGAATAACACAAATAATATTGTACTTGCCTATAACAGATCCATTAAGAAAAAGTGCCACTCCTAAAAGGACTCCAACACAGAGTGCAAGGATGAATGGCCGCCTGCGGCCCCATCGCAAGGTACAGCGGTCGCTTGCTGAGCCAATGACAGGAGTGAAGATCAAACCCAAAATAGGACTAAGGAACCATGTCAGGCTGTAGTACTGCTCTGGAAGACCTGAAAAACAAACAAAAAAACAAAACAATAATAGATAAAAGACAAAAGAAAAATACATTCATAATTTATAAATAATTTTTGACAACTTGAAAAAGGAACCCTTAACTCTGACAGTAAAGTGCTTCAAAGATAAACTCTTTTAACACTTTTATCGGTTTAAACATTGGCATCAAAGCAATTCTATAAAGGATATACAAGTAAGAAAGCAGTCACAAGGATTAGCAGAATGAGAGACAAATTTCCCCTAGATCTTTAGGTGTCGGGAAATAGCTTCTGCATAGAAAAAGTGGGACTCTGCTGTGCATCTTGAAGACCAGGTACAACCTAAGAGAAACGAAAAGTGCTCTGCCCACTACGACTGCAGTACTACGCCTCAAGTTTCAATCAAAGGACAATTGTGACCCTGGACTCTTGAAGACTACAGAGGTTGAGCTGGAACATGTGACGTGGTTTGATGAGATGCATTTAGAGGAATCATCTTTCTTGTGTGTTTTTGTGTAACACATTGGTGTTAGCAAATATATTTATAGAGCATGGATCTCCTGAATGTTCTCTTTATTTAATACACCACTTTGATAATCTTTCTGTTTTGACCAATCCAGTCACTGCAAAAAAACATAATATTATAGCCTTTTGGACAATTTGCCTGGTGGGTATGTGGTTACAAAGGAGGAAAGAATGACTAGAGAGGTACAAGACTCAGGAAGTCCCCATCAGACACCCAGGACCGTACCTCAGCACACAATACAACAATGTGGGTATACATGGAGGGCTAGGGATTGATAAACTCTGCCAGAATATTAACATCCCTGAAAGGCAATGGGCAGGAACACCCTTTCAAAAGAGAGTTGCAGCCTGGGAGAAAATGCAATGTGTTGTAAGGATGCTAGGAGTCTGGTGATGCATCTGGTAACAAGAGTACTGTATCTGATCCTCTTCGAAGAGTTAAGGTCTGTGAATAGTTAGTTGCCACTTGTCCATCAGATGGCAGCATGTGGTGCCTGTTTGAAAGGAATGCGCCAAGTGGCCCTAACACCCAACTTTTTAAAATGGTGACTACACAGAGCTAAGGAGGTTATTATAAGCACAGACCAATAAGTTAGAAGATATCTAATATTTATGGCACTAATTTTCCTAAAAGTATGTTTTCTATATACAGCATAATTATATACAGATACAAATAATGAACATATATGTGTTCAAATAATGAAATGTTGTTGTCAAAATAGGAACAGCTCTCAAAGAGAATAAATGCAACACAATTTAAATTCACTGAACCACACATAATAGGATTGGAAATAATCTCTTCATCAGCTTTTAAGACTATTATCAAAGCCCTCAGATGTCAAGTAGCTTTGCTGTCTTACACTCCTGCAGACACAGTGAGCTATTACATAAAAATCCAAAAATGTCACCTTGGCTAAATAGGTTACTGAGCAAGTACAAATGTAATGGTCACCTTTGCTTTTTGGTACTACTGCCTTAACGTATAGCACCAAAAGCTATTGTGATTAAAACAAAACATCCATATTTTTTTTAACAGTTATTTGTCCAGTGACATTATCACTACCTAGATGAAAATGCTTTGGCACACATTCATGGTACATATTTCTAAATAGTAAAAACAGAAATTCACAACCTAATGCCACCACTTTAAAAGGCTCATGGTATCTGTGGATGTTCTGCAGCTGACTGTAGCTTACATACAGGGCTTACTATATGCAAAATGCTTTTCTACTAGTAGACAGTGAGCCAGCATGGATTCAAATGCATTCTGCCTTCATGCGTTTTACTTTTGAAAAAAGTCTGATAGTTTGTTGCATTCAGGTTCTATGGGATTTTTCCACTTGTTACCACTTGTGATGTCTAACCTTTCCCCACTGTTTGAATGTACTGTATGCAAAAAACAAAGTCACTGTTGATTTACTGCTCATTCAGCATAAAAAGTGATTAACGATTAGCTCCTTTTTTAGGTAAAAATAAAAAAGCAACTAAGCGTATTAAGCTGGTACTGCTTTACTCCAATTACAAGTAACTGGCTTGAAGGCAGACAGGCTTCAGCATACAGTGGGATGACATAAATAATCTAGTGATTCATGTTGCTTCTTCTGTAATGTACTGTACCAATATGATTACTGAGCAAAATGTATCCATTTTAGATATCCTGGAGGCATTTGGTAGTGGTATCTTTCAGAATTTAAACCAGGGAAGGAAGAGTCAGTCACAGGGCACACATACAAACACACACTCTACATAAGAGAACAGGAAATGTTCATACCTCCAAACAACTGTTGTTAAGAACAATGGTTAAAAAGATTTATACTGTACACATATAAAATAAAAACAAATACAACAGCTTTGCTTCTTTTACAGGTCTATGTGCACTGAAAATCATGGGGTGAGATTCAAAGTAAGTATTGCTTTGTATATCCTGGACAAAAAGCACAGTAAGCAGTTTATCTGGTGGGTAATTCCATGTTAAATCATCACACTTTTAACAAAACTTGCCATGCTGATTTGTTCATATGAGTAACCCATGGAACTGAAATTGCATGTGTCTTAGATCAATATTAAGGGAGATTTAACTGACAAAGCTTGAACTTATTTTAAGGGGGGGGGGGGGGGGGGGGGTTGGTGGTATGCATTTGACTGGCTATATCCCCTTAAACATACACTGCAAATAAATAGTTCTCATATCGTTTTAAAGCTCTTTTCTGGCTCTATATTTTGCATAAATACTACGATATAACCAAAATGAAAAACTACCATGTTATGAGTGATGATAATATTAAAAACTGAACAGTGAAAAAACGTATATAAAATTGGTCAATTCTTTGCTAAAAGCTAGTTTATGTCATGAACATCTCCAGAAAATTTGGTCTTTGGTTTTTGAGTCATTGATGTGATATTATTACTCATCTGAAGTGTGCATCAAAACCACAATTCCTTACATGGCCGTTGAATAGTTAGTGATCACTGAATGGTACAGGATTATTAAGGTTCATTAAAACTAAGACTAAAGCCAGAATTAGCAGTGAAAATATAATTTTAATTGAAATAAATTAAAAATTACATTTAAAAATTAATAAAAAAGTCAATAATAATAAGTGGGCGGCACGGTGGCGCAGTGGGTAGCGCTGCTGCCTCGCAGTTGGGACACCTGGGGACCTGGGTTCGCTTCCCGGGTCCTCCCTGCGTGGAGTTTGCATGTTCTCCCCGTGTCTGCGTGGGTTTCCTCCGGGCGCTCCGGTTACCTCCCACAGTCCAAAGACATGCAGGTTAGGTGGATTGGTGATTCTAAATTGGCCCTAGTGTGTGCTTGGTGTGTGGGTGTGTTTGTGTGTGTCCTGCGGTGGGTTGGCACCCTGCCCAGGATTGGTTCCTGCCTTGTGCCCTGTGTTGGCTGGGATTGGCTCCAGCAGACCCCCCGTGACCCTGTGTTTGGATTCAGCGGGTTGGAAAATGGATGGATGGATGGATAATAATAAGTAATTAAAACTAAATAGAATTAATGTTAAAATCAGAAATGTTTTAATTTTTCTCTTTAGTTCACACTTTTGACTTCCTAAGTGACACCTGTCTACTAAAAAGAGCCTTGCATTAAGTAAATCATATTTGAGATTATGCAATCTTTCATTGTATGTTTTCATAACATATAGATCAAGGCTTTCCTCATAAACCTGAAAAACTAACACAAAAACTAAACTGAAACCAGATGGGCTCTTAGACCACTAGAGTGAGGAAAGAAATTCAACTTTGGTGGAATCATGAATAAGTTCCTTACAAGCTGCACCGTTTGAATTGTAAGGTGGGAACGTAAGAACTCTAACAATGACTACACTCTCAATTTATACTCTTTCAGAGCCTCTAATGCAGCAATTGTTCTTTGCTTGAAATTGTGAATGCCCATTTTGTTACCATCACAGGTTCAACTACTAAAAGCACATCCTGATGATCCATGACACGTGTATCAGGATGGTATGGGAATGAGTAGAATGGAGATGGTCTATGAGGCTGTAAAAAATTCAGTCTCAACTCTCCAGTACTGGACAGTTTCTTCAAAACACCCTAGCTATGTACCTTTATCTCAAGATGCTGAGGGACCAGCCATAGGTTCTGGATCGGGAGGGTCTCCTAAGTCACCACTGGAAGAGTCAGACTGACAGATCCGTTTCTTCTTGGGTGTAAATTTTGATAATCTTACACAGTAATCTCTGCAGATGCGCTGACCTGACCTTAAATTGAGACTTGGGTGATGTTGTTTTGCGGTCTTCGGCACATCTCTTAAAGCACGGGTTATCTTCTTGAGATGACGTTTGAAAGGGTCACAACAAGATTTCTGATTGAGTCTAAACAACTTCTCTACCAAAGGCATTGTGAAAATGTATGCTGCTGCATTAGCAAAAACAATGCTTTTATCTCCTCCAGGTAATTGATTGATTACACCTAACTGATTTTCACACCTCTCTCCTCCTCTGATTAATGCAGGGAGGAGCATTGGCATTTATTAGCCACACTGAAATGGGATCTTTTCACAGCAGACATTTTGACGTGAATTAGTATGGGCAAGCCCAGGTGTCACTAATGACATTAATAAAGCTTCTGTTCAATTTCAGTGTAGCATAATTGGAACCTTAATTAATGTCATTACTTACACCTGCGCTTGCAATACCATTTGATGTCAATATAACTGCTATGAAAAAGGCCCATTAGTGATGTGAAACCATGTAATGCCACCTAGAAGTAATGATAGCTCTGCAACGACTCAAAAAACAAAGACAAAAATCTTCTGGAGATGTCCATGACATAAGCTACCTTTAGTAAAAAAACTGACCAATCGCTATTCAATTTTTAATATAATAATCACTCGTAACATGATAATTTTTCATTTTGAAAACGATATGAAAGCCATTTCTGTATAACTTATATTTAGGGAGATATAGCCAGGCAAAGTCAAGCGACCAAAACAAGTTCAAACTTTGTTAGCTTAAATCACAGGCAATTTCAGCGTCATAGGTTACTCATATGACCAAAGCAGCAAGTCAAGTTTTGTTACAATTTGTGACGATGAGGTCCAAAAGTGTGATGATTTGATGTGGAACTGCTCTGGTTGCCCTAAATCAGGGGTCCTCAATCATGGTCCTGGTGGGCTCACAGTGGCTAAAGGTTTTCAATCCAGCCAGTTTTGTAATTAGAGCTCAGTTCTTGCTGATAATCAAACTTGGTATTTTAACTATATGCCTTTTTAGTGCTTCCATTCATCAAAGACAAAGTTTAGTTACATTGTATATCAGAGGTCCTCAATTATTTTCCTGGATGTAAGCAGTGGCTGCAAGTTTCCACTACAACCAATTTCTTAATTAGAACCCATTTATTTACTACTAAAACAATACATTTTTGGGCTTAATTTTAGTTATCTTGCCTGTTACAATTCAGAACCCTAAATTGCCTATTTTAGTTTTTAGCAGCTGCATTTAAGTTTTAATTGTTGCCCGTTTTCTTAACCAGACATTAGTTAATAATGAAATGCAGATAATCAATAAACCAGCAATTCTCCAGATAATGTCCTTCTTTTTAAACCTGTGCATGTGCACCATGAAGTTACTATGTAAAAAATGTTTAGAAATAAATGAGTGGGGAATTGAAAGGTCCGTTACGTTTAAATCTTCTCTGGTCCACAAAACACATGGATAATGTTCTCAGAGAAGAAAAGTCTACAGTGCAATTTAAATTTCTCTTGGATGAATGAAAGCACTAACAAGCCAAATAGTTAAATGCCAAGTTTCAATTTCAGCAAGGACTGTCTTCTAATTAGGAAATTAGCTAGAAGAAAAACCAGCAGCCACTGAGGCCCTCCAGGACTGTGATTGTGGATTCCAGGTCTAAATCACCAGAGCTTTGAGGGACGTCCAGCACACCCACAAAAGGCAGTCAATAAAAAAAGAGCATCACAGGTACAACATATCTAACAAACAGTTGGACTTACCACTACAAGCAAATGTTCATCTTTAACAGAATCATACTGTTTAAAATTGTTATGTATGGTGTATATACATTTTCAGACATTTGTTGGTTGTATGTTTTTACACATTTTAAATTATAAAAAAAGAATTCGGACACATCTCACAAAAAGTAAATGTTTTCTTTTTTTGGCCACTGTTAAACTATGCTTGAAGCTGTTGTGCTGAGAGGCGCCTATCATGCAAGCGGGAGACCCTCAGAAACTTGTCTTCTGATTGGGTTGTGAATTTGGGTCTGCCAGATCTCTTCCTATCAGAGTTTATTCTTGTGTCCAATCACCTTTGGATTGTGTAGGACACCACTGTACTCACTGACAATGTTTTTGTTTTTTTTTTTTTTTTTTTTGCAATTTCCCTAAATGAAGGGCCTATACTTCTAAGGATAATAAAGCCTTGTCTCATTTCATTTGTTAATTTTGACAGATAGTGTATAACCAAAAAGTGTTATGAGTTAAATTGTGTCTAGCCTTTCATAGATATTATATTGAGTTTATTGTAAGCTTCGGCCTTTCACCTTTTCATTTTACATGATGTATTTTATGTAAAAACGTCATCTGATTTTTTCTTTTTTAATGAAATGGATATTCTAAAATAGATAGTGTATGCCACAATTGTAGTGTCATCTTCCAGGTCTCAGCTGTTAAATTAAAGGCTACACAGTATATTGATTTTATAACTTAATCAACAAAGCTGTCTCTATTCTCAGGACAAGCTGGACTCTCAAGAGACATCAGTAGGCAGATGAATGCTGATTAAGCTGCTGGCTGTCATGAACAATGCCCCACACCTTCTGCATGTCATCCATTAAGCTCCTCTAGCACAAGACTGATTTTACAACAGTATTTTTCATGTTCAGAAGAATCAACGTTTATTATAAGGAAGGCACATCACTCTCACAGTTGTTACTGTGTTAATAGTTCTGAGGTTTTTGCAGTCTGTTACACACTAAGTATAAGAGGTGTACCGTATATCATCATTAAGCACTTTGAAATTACACTGCATATTGGTATATGTAACTGGGACTTTATCTTTAATAAATGGTAAGGTCCTAGGCCTACAAAGGTGATGCCATCTAAACACCAAGTCAGTGACCAATGGCAGGATATTGTGGCTGTTTGAGGGCTACATTTTGATGCAACAAGTTGATTAAATATGCAGCTCTTATTTACAGTTAAAGGGCCATTAAAGGGACAAGCTGTTAACCTGTAGGAGTAGGACTGTACCATTTCTTAATTTCCGAAACTGCTAGATTGAAGGGTAACAAATGAACTCCTACTAGTCCTTCTAAAAATCGAACCAGTCCCCGTTCTTTCAGTCTGAGATGATGTACTGTGCTATGTTTTCCAGTAAGCTTTCTACCCAATTTTTCATCCTTAAAGGATCAGGCCTTAAGAGCAGCAGCTGGCTCCTCTAGGCTCTAGAATCACAGATTTCTCCTGGCTAGACCTTTTTTTTCTTTTAACATCGGCATCCATTTCACCTAAAAGACATGCTACCCTGTAGCAATGCTGTTTGTTTTTCTCTGACATGACAACAAGCATCACAACCATTTTAGCACATCTCCCTCCTTCTGGACTTTACTGTCATTCACTGGTGCCCAGTATCAACCTTTTCTTATATAAAGTATATCTGTTGGTCAAGGGTAAGAAAAAATATCACGATGATATATGATCAAACTGTTATTGTTCTTGTTACATTGCTAAGGTCCCACCTAAATCATTAGAGATCGTATGGATTGCAGCTGTTATTATAATTCAGACCAAGTAAGGTTTACAAAGGTGCTTTTCAGAGTAACAAAACATCCAACTAAGGTGCAGTTCACAGAGGTGAGTGAATTAGCCACCACCATGTTTAGTGCATTATCACGAACACATGCAACAGTATTCCCAAGAGTACTATTTCTACAAAGAAGCAGTCAGTTTTTTTGGCCAGGCTGACACCTGCACAGTATGTCTGGCTGAAATATTTTGGTTCTGTTGTAGCACCAATTTCATCTGTCCTCAGCAATATACTGCTACATTATTTGTGAAACAACTCTTGGCTGTTAGAATAATCCCAAAGTCAGTTGTAAGTGGAAACTGACTGGCTATAGCCAGCTGGGTTGACAACCTTCTTCTTGGGAAAATGGTTTCCTTTATGGATAGTGACAGTGCAATAAAACACAAGGTAGTAGCCTGGCTGAAGATTTTAGTTAATTTGAGTAAATGAAAAAAGCATTTACTCTCAAATATATTTATTGGTAACATGTCGCATTCCAACACTGTACACAGTGGCTGTGTGATTTCCTCTAACCATCGTTCATTACTGTTTTTCCCTTACTAGTTCTACTGTGAAGAAACATTTTTGCATCTTTATATATATATATCTTTATATATATATATATATATATATATCTTTATATATATATATATATATATATATCTTTATATATATATATATATATCTTTATATATATATATATATATATATATATATATATCTCTTTATATATATATATATATATCTTTATATATATATATATATATATATATATATATATATATATATATATATATATATATATAAAATCTTATATACACACACACACACACACACATTTATATCTTTATCTGGCAGCGATTTATTAGTGCGAATCCAAGACACAGGCTGTGGGCCAAAGGGGGGGGGGGGGGGGAATTTGGGGGGGAGTGTGACATCAGGTGTAAGGAGCCAGATGAGGCCCTCCTCTCTCATGCACCAGCCTCCGTCGCTGTACGTCTCGCCACGTGTTTTGGTGCATCCTGCCTTGCTTAACTAGCGATGCCTGTTTGTATAGCGGACATTATCATCTAGAGATTCTTAAGGAGTAACGTTTCACGTTTTGAGAGAGAGAGAGAGAGAGAGATGTCAGCTATGTGTGTTTTACAGGGTAGCTGCTGATTGCAGGAGACATCACGGTCACATGCTCTTCTCCCAATGCAGGGTATGCTCTCACATCAGAGATCAACACGATCACATACAGTGACAACATTTGACGTTGGAGTGTACCTACCTTCCGCTTGGCAAGATATACCTTCCCAACTTTTTTTATGTTTTTGGCAAAGAGATCACAGCTACATTCTCGTTCCTGATAGCAAAACCAAAAATATTGTATATGACGATGCCCTCAGATAAGAAAACTATCAACAGAAATTCTTCTCAATTCAAATTACATTTTTTTAAAATTGATTTTTAAAGTTTGTCCTGTTTCACTACTACGCGGCCAGAGCCACAGGGGACAGCTAGAACAGTATATAACAGTATATAAACTCATACATATAGCAATAAGACAAAGGATTTCCTTTAGCCTCACCTAAAACATGGCATACATTAAATCTTTAACTTTCTAGTCTACATGATGATTTACTACTTTTTACTTGTCCTTCTTATCTATAACTGCATATGCCTACTAATCTCTGAGTGGTGAAAGGAAAAGTTAATTTTCTGTTCACCAACAGATCTATTGAACGAATGAATAAATTAATAAATACTGTACACACACTGAACTCTTTGCAAAGTGACTTCTTAGCGTTTATTTAAAAGTAATCCTTTACACTACTGATATAGTAGATTTCTGTGGTCTGACCTTGTATTCAGCATGCCACCTTTGGCACTGCAGGGGTGCTGCTTTTGTATTTCGGCACAGAGTAAAAGGTTTGCCTCAGACTTTTTAGCTTTAGCTTAAAATGGTCCCACACTTATTATGCAGGAGTATTTTTTGCTTCTGGATATAAAGCGATCTCATAAAGTAACATAAATACTGCCCGTATGTTTCTACAGAAATGAATAACACGTTTCAAAGTAAGAGTATATCATATGTCAGAAGGATAACACAGTAATTTCCCAAAGCAAATATAATTAATCCTAAAAACTATTAATGTAAATTAGTTGAACAGTTAACAACTTACATCCCTAATTTTAAATTTAAGCAGGCACTACCAGGCTCTCAGGTGAGTACTTTATGGCAGAATGAGCTCATTGCTTCACTCATTATCTTATTTATCACTCATTATCTTATATAAGTAGTGCAATGTGATTTTTAAATTGAAATGACTGCTTTGTACAGTTTAGTGATATAAAATTGTAAGTTAAAGAGCTGATAAATAGTTTGGTATTAAAGAAAAATTAGTATCTTAATATAGAAGTGTATAGTTAACTTGCTGAAACTGAAGATATTAATAGCAATATCCCAAGAAAGATCCCAGCAGTCTCTGCAACTCACACCTTGTTTTCACAACTTGAAAACAATCAAGACTGACAGGAGAAAATTCTTTTGACAAGTCAGAACATAATAAAAGTATTGCTCAGAAGCAATTCAATCTGGTACATCTTGCAGATTCTTAAAACACTGGCACGTGGTTCTAATTCATCACCAAGTTTTTCTGTGGGAAGCGTTTATCAGCTTCACTGTGAACAATATATGTATCCTATATGGACACCAGATATCAGAATTTCAGTCTTGCTTTGTGTTCACTTGAAATAACAATCAGCATTGCTACAGAGCTTGCTTGGGAACTTGGTTTTTTATTATATTTTACGCTGAACCTTTTTCCGGGTGTAGTGACAGATCTCCTGGATTTCTTGTCGACTATTAAATTTCCTTTTCCTATTTTTACACTACTAAAATATGGGAAAAAGTAGGTATTTTCTTGCAAACCTATCTTTCAAAAGAAAATGGCAAAGATTTAATCAGTATGGCACTTTTTCAAGCAAACCTTGTAAACATCCAAACAGGACATAGAATTATAGTAAATAAAGCTGTTTTTCCATCAAGGCAAAAATTAGTAACAATAGTGAGAGCAACATAAGTCATACTCTCCAGGAAATGCTTATTGTACCACATGAAGTTTAAAAGGCGGGCAAAGGGGTTTATCTTGGGTCATTTAAAGAAATTAAACAACATAATACAGTCTACAAAAAAGGAAGTCACTCAGAGATTCTCCAATTTAAATAAGAAACTGGAAAATAAAATAAGAGCAAAATAACATGTTTACTTATTGCTGCTTCAATAGGGTGCATTCCTAAAAACATGCATGATAGGTGAGCTGGCAGTTCCAACCTGGCCCTGTGTGAATGGACCCTGAGATGGGTTCGAGCCCTTTCCAGAGCCTTTTATTACCTTGTGCCCACTTTTGCCAGGGTAGGCAAATTGAAAAATGGAAGGACAGATTGTTGCATATAGGCTGCAAATATTATTGTCTATCTAACACAGCAATTTTAAATATGGGAACTATGAAGCCACTAACCTTTTTTTTTTCATAAAAAATATATAGCTGAAAGTGCTTTACAAAAACAAAGGAAAAAAAGTATTTTTATGTCATGCACAATACTGGTCAAAAGTTTTAACACCCCAGTTTTTATGGAAATGCACACAGTTTAATGTCTTAATATTTCATAAACAATGGCAAGCAAAAAACAAGCCAAGGAATTATTAACTGTACAAAATTTTGTTCCAGTTTTTTAACTTATCAAAGTAGCCACCTTTTACTGATATAACAGCCAAACAGTGGTAACCCTTTTAATTCAGAATGCCTCCCACTCTTGCTGGTGCAAAGAACTCCAGACCATCACACTTCCTCCTCCATGTTTGACAGTTCGTGCCACACTGGGGAACCATCCTTTCACCAACTCGATGGCATACAAACACCCTGCATGATGAACCGAAGATTTCCAGTTTTGATTGATTTTTCACTTAGAGGATTTGTTCAAAACTTTTTTCAAAACCTGGCAGGAATTAATCAGTAACATTTTAGAATAAGCATTTTAATTGAGGAAGTAGATTCTCCGCCCTCTTTTTTCCATTTTTTACTCTATTTTTAATTATTTATTAATGTATCTATTTACTTATTTTTAATAGCTTAAAGTTTCACTCTGCTGGCCTAGCTCTCTCTCATGGGTGGGGGTTGATTTGTTTTGAAGCAAGTCTTGTAAAACTTAACTTATTTGTATGGAATGTTATTTGTTATTAAAATCAATAAAATCCCCCCCAAAAAAATCAATAGCAGATTTTATTTCATTTTTGTCTATAAAGTCTTCAAAAAAAAAAAAATCAGAAAATTTCCAGGAAGACGTCTTTTAGGAATTCACCATCTGAAAATGCTCTTTTTGCTAAAAGATAGCTAGCTTTGAATGATGAGACAGTGACTCATTTTGATTTTGTGCCAAATTTCACTACCTGTTTTTGCTATACTGCTAACAGAGACTTTCATCTTTTTGATTTTGATTTTCCTCTCTTTGGTTCCTAGGGAAAAATTGCAGTGATACTTGCTATGGAAAGATATAACCAGTCTTTCCAAATTTGTAGCACCTCCCTTTTACAATAGTGAAGAAGTTATGCAAGCTCACATTCTTCATGAAAGTAATACTTTTTTAATTTTCTTAAAGCACTCATTTTAGGGTTAGAAGAAATACAGTTCAAATTCCACAAAGTATTCAGTGCTATTGCAGCATCTATGAGTGCATACATTTGTCTCTTCAAAATTGGTGACATAACATAACGACCACTACAACTAGATGATCATGAAGATATTTCATTTAAAGTAAGAGCCAAGATGACTGACACTCGATAACTTCTAATCGAGACTGAATCTAGCCCAGAGGTGTATGTACCAATGCTGAATTTTAGAGATGTTCAGTTTATACAAGTATCACGATCATGCCTATATTTCTGCTTGATAAATGATGTACTTAAATGTTGAATACAAAAACAAACAGTAGACATGAATAACTTCCAACAGAGGAAGCATGAAGAGTTGTCAGCTGTCAGATCTGCAATCCTTTTGAAAAGCTGTAGCAGGGTTTGCGAACTAGGACCAGGTAAGATTTGTTATAACAATGGATATCAAACTGCTGTGTTATACTGTACAATATATCTAAGAGGAGGTAGTGAGAATTAAGTGGTTACAGAGAACCTGCATATGTAGCAGTAAACGAGTTCTGAAATGGTGTTCAGATGTATCATGGTTATATTACCCTACAGTACTAGTGGAAATTGCTAACACAGTGAATCAAAATACTCCTGTCCTTTACAAAACAGAATCTCTACAGCTAGATGGTGTCATCTTAGTAATAGTGCCAAGTGAGAAACACTGAGAAATCACAGTGTAGGTATCTGTGGCTATGCCTCCAAATTATAAACCACAAGAACTGACTCACTGTCACCCCAAGAAAGTGTTTTTACTTCCCTGTTGTCACAATATGTAAATATGTAAAACACTACTTTTACGGTATGCAAACCATGAAATTCAGCAATGGCTGCATAGGCTTAGACATCTATCTGTGTTTGATACCTTCAATTAATAGGAATTGTAACATCCATGATTTACATTAATCATACTGCACTTTATCAAATAAACACTGCATCCTTAATAATATATTATTATTTTACCTATCAAATGTCCACAAAAAAAATGAAGGATGCAGAAGGATAAAATATAACAAGAGCCCTATCTAATAAACCTGAGCTTCTAGGACACAGTGAACAATCAAGAATGGCAAAAGCACACAATGTTTTAGACTTGACATCAATAAAATACTGCTCTGTACATTTAATTAGAACAACACAGTTCAGATTATTGCTTTAGTACCTCTCTTTAAATCCTTCATGACTGAAAACAGGAAAACAAGAATGTGCAGATCCAGACATTCCTATCGTGCTCTCCAATCTGCAATCCATTGTTTTTAATGTTTTCACACTTTTTTCTTTGTGTAAGAGGTAAACATTCCTGGAAAATATATCCTCACTGTTACAGGAAAAAAAGTACACACACACACACAAACACAAAGTTCAAAATCACTTGTTTCTGCATGTAGAGCAACTAAGTTCCTGCAAGTAAATATGCTAGTGGATACACCTAAATTAAAATTAAATTCATGGCCATTTCAGGAAATATGTATGTCTTTCAGAGGACAAGAATGCATAAGTAAAACTGCATAACTCATTAATTGCTGTTGCCACAATAATAAAGTCAACAAAATGTAAAAGCATTACGTTAACGACTGCGGTGGGTTGACATCCTGCCCGGGTTTGGTTCCTGCCTTGTGCCCTGTGTTGGCTGGGATTGGCTCCAGCAGACCCCCGTGACCCTGTGTTTGGATTCAGCGGGTTGGAAAATGGATGGATGGATTATGTTAACGAATGCCTTCTGAAACTAATGTGAGCACTTGTTGCATGAAACATATAGAATCTTCGATAGATAGATAGATAGATAGATAGATAGATAGATAGATAGATAGATAGATAGATAGATAGATAGATAGATAGATAGATAGATACTTTATTAATCCCAAGGAGAAATTAACATACTCCAGCAGCAGCATACTGATACAAAAAAAATATTAAACAGTAATAAAAATGTAGGTAAAAACAGACAATAACTTTGAATAATGTTAACGTATACCCCCCATGGGTGGAATTGAAGAGTCGCATACTTTGGGGGAGGAACGTAGTAAGCTATGATGCTTGTTTTTGTAAAACCAACTGCAGTATTAGCAGGTTTCCACCCATTATCTTCACAAAATGTACACAGCAACTCTACGCAGGGTTACAGTGATCCAGAGCCAATGGCAGTAGCAGTTGGCAGATAAGAAACCCGACTATACATGATTTTTTTCTTTACTTACGATTTTTAAGACAAATCTATAAAAATAATAGTATTGATACATTTTATTTATATAGCGCTTTCCCATGTTCAAGGCACTTGTGAAAACGAATCCATCATGTGGAGTTTTTATAGGTTATTGCATTGATAGCCACATTCCTTCATGCACACACATACCCCAAACACACACACACACACACACACACACACACACATACTTACTTTCTCATTCATAAAAGAAAAAATGGGGAATTGGACAAATCCAGACATAATGTATTTGAAAAGTGGTAGAGTTTCACTATCCTACTAGTTAAAAGAAAACAAAGCTTGGCTTGGTGCTAAATTCCCTAATGAAGTTTTTGACACACAAGCCTGTCAACAAATACTGAAAATATTTCAAAAAGTTAATTTATTCTTAATACTAATACTAAATAAAATTCCAATCTATGCACATCTTTCTTTTTTTTTTTTAAACTTTCAATTAGCAAAAAAAAAATCAGCTCTCCGTCCTGGTTGTTGGGGTCTACTCTGAAAGCTTTTTCCCCTCACTTATTCCATTTCTCTATACAGTACATTGACAATTTCTGCTTTTAATTTCCCTTGCTAAATTTGATATGTGTACTCAGATAGGAAACAGTATAATGGGTTTTCTTTAAAAAAAAGAAGCAGACATTAAGCTGTATATGAAAATTTAATGCAGCCCTAAGTATTCTTTATGCTTATTGCTCAACAGTTCTATGTGTCACTGAAAGATCATTTCGTATGTTAGCACACCTTACTATTTAAAGATTTTTTTTGCCCCTTTTAAGCTAGGAGAATTTAAAGAGAAAGCTTTTATCTAGGAGCAGATTTAAAATGAAGATTTATCAACTGTAAATCAACATACAAGCAGGAAAAAAAATACCTTTGCTAAATTTTCTATAGCAATGACTCATACTGGGTACAATGAGAAAAGAAACAAGAGGCAGTCTAATTTTCAATAAAATTATGCCATTTACTATAGCGTTGTTGTGGTGTGAAATTTTGCATATAAGTTGATAAATATTTTGTATGTCTTTATTGGTAACTTGTAACACTAATGCCTATCAATGATAAGAACAGCAATGGTTAGATGGTTAAGAACCCCTTTCCCCCTTTTAGGAATGAGTCTCTTTGAATGTCATGACAGGGTTGGGGGAAGTGCCTCAAACAAGTCAGGCAAATGTTTCTCTGCAGGGCTCTCTCATTCAACCCCCACAGGAAAGCCAGACTGCCTAGCTGGCAAACTCCAACTCAACATGTGGTTTTGGGGGTAGGTGTGAAGGTATTCTATGCCCCATTGGTCTTAAGTATGGCTGTTTGGAATTGTCTTGTATCAGAAGCCTTTAAGTACCATGACACCCTATTGGCTGTAGGGGTTGGACAGAACATCTATAAATTTGCTTGCTTTACACCACTCTCTCTCTTACCAAATGATGAAGAAGCATCTCACACACCTTGAACTTGCTTCCTGTTTTGAAGAAAGCTGACCACAAAATGAGGACTTAACTAGAGACATTTTAAGTAGCTAACAAGTCTGGGTGCCGCCTGAAACTACACATCAGCATTTATCAGGATGTATGGTTGCCTATATTCACTTGTACTTTGCATATTGTTATTATTTATGAATATTATTAATAATACATTATTCAAAGTGTAACTTAACTCCTGCTTGTGTTTTACTACACCTAATTGCCTGAGGTTATAAATGTAGAAGGGAAGGTGGGGAGAGGTTATATGGCACAATGCCTTATAAACAGTGGTAAGTCTGTGAGATCTGAGGCATTCTGACAAAGGCTACATATTATTAATACAAAAGGGGAAAGTACAGTAAAATATTACTTTACCAAGACAAAACAAGCATAAAACAATTTGAAACTAAAAATAAATTCTACACTAGTTCTCAAGGACCATGTCTGATAGCATCTAAATTTGTACCAAGAAATTTGGCATAAAAATCACACAGCTATGCATTCAAAGATCACCAATAACTCACAATTTTAATGCATGTTGTACATATATGTTCAAGCAAAGTGAAAATTAAAAATGGACTAAAACAGTGGATTTAATGTATTTGGTCATGTGGGCCATTTGTTATCTATTTAAAATGATGTCTTTACTGATGTGATGTACTCATTGTTTTTTTTTTTTCCTTAGGCTTGGATCATAACCATTTTTCAAGACCAAACCATGAGTTCAGCACAATGTCTTGGTTGTAGTTTTGCTCTGTTACAGCTTATTATTTATTGGATGGTGGCCCAAACAAAGTAATTTTCCATAACAGAGAGATGGAAAAAGAAAGATAGAGACTGAGTTATGAACTGTATGTCCAAGCAGCTGTAATAAAGCCTCTTTCAAATAAACAGAACTTAAATTTACTGACAACTGACATAAGGAACTCCGCCACTTATAGTCATGTTTAATAATACAAAACATACAAGAAACATCCAAAGGATTTAGTTTAAAGTTATTTGCCACCTAAAAACAAACTAGTTATTTATTAGATGGCAGTTTTTTTTCAGTGTTCCTTAAATGATGTCAAGGTGTTTGTTACCATAATGTAACTGGGCAATCTGTATCAGACTCCTAATATTTTAAGTGTAAATAATTACTTTTTGCTTTCCTCTCTTAATATGCTTCACTTTATTTTACCTACTGGTCACAGTAGTGCCCAGTGCCGCCAGGATAGGCCTCTAGCCCACAAGGTCATGAATATGCACGCTTGAATATGGATCGATATACCCTTTACTGCTTATTTGTGTTATTAGTTGATTAATACAAATGATTCCCACCTTGTTTTGGTTGATGTTATTCGTTTATGATTGAGGGCTTACGGTACATAATGAATCTTGTACTCATATATCCATTATCCATGCCTAACCTTAGCAAGGCACAAAATAAAAACAGCAATGGAAAGTACACTTAGTACACTTATAAAACATGTGCTGAAGGAAGAATAGATCCTTTTTGATTCATGCCGTTTATACCAAATTCTTGTTGTATCATTTGCATGCTGTTTGTTAGGCCAGGTGATGTTTTTCTAATCTTCAGTTGTCTAGTTTTGATGATCATGTGCCCACTGTAACCTTATCTTCCTGCTCTTAACTGACAAAAGCTGAACGCAGCAACATCTTCTGCTGTTGTACTCTATCCACTTCATATTTTGTGCAAGTTATCTACAAAATTTCACAGGAATCAGACCACTCATTCGAGTTACTGTGTTCACAAAATGTTTAATATGGATGCACAAAAATATGGATGTGTATCTTTCCAAAAGTGCTCAGAAAGTGTTCTTAGGATATCAAAATATGTCTTTCCATTAAAAATTAGCAGTCTGCTTTTTTCATGAAAATAATAAATAATATATAATACGGAGAAAACAGCCGATTTTTACATGTTGTTAGTGGCATAGCAGGGTACAGACATTCTGTACTACTTGGACCTGGAATTTAAACACAAAGAAAAAGAAAAAAAACCAGCCTCATATTTTAAGATCTAATCATGACAAATTACATGTAAAGTCAACACTCCTTGCTGCAAAAAAAAAAAAAAAAATCTTTGCAATAATGAAAGAGTTGACATCACCTTTCACTATAATCACTATAGAGGGGTAAATTGATCAGACACCTGATATATTTCTGATATTAATATATTAAGTACATTAATCTTCTAAAACCAAATTCTTCTGGAACTTAAAACTATAACATCTTATAGGGATGCTCTGATTGATCGCCCACCAATTGGAATTGGCCAGTTTTCACTAAAAAAAGACTCGATCAGTCACCAAAACTGATATTTTTAGTCCCTGCTTTTCTAAGCTTTACGGTAATTTAGTTTCTGTGCTGCTTTATGCAAGGTAATACGGTAGTTGAGCCAGATCGCATCTTTTTTGCTTTGCGTCCTCCTCCACCATAACTTATCATCTATGGGGGAGGAGTGAAAGCTTTAGATTCGTCAAAAAATTTTGATCTCCGGTTTTTGACTTATCTTGATGTTTTAGGGCACCCTGATACAGAAAACATCAAAATCTCGATGATGTGTATGTGTCTGTGTGTGTTACAGTTTTTTGAGGACAGTCTAGAGCTAAAATTGGCTGGATGGAAAAATATCAAACTCAAAACATTAAGCCTGTTATGAGAGGGTGAAGAACTGATTAGTTTTTGAGCAATACCATGCAAGAGAAAGAGGCACTCTAGAGAAACCCTCAAATACCCTAATTCTGCAATTAATTATGAATTCTTCCCATCAATTGCTATTGCCATGAGCTATTTTATGATCAGAAAGATCAGCATCACAGCGGTAAATAATTACTGAAATGTTACAGAATAGTTCAGGTAACTTAGTTTCTAGGGCGCTATGCCTACTTGATGCTTACGTCCAGATTTTTTTTTCTTTTGCAGCAAACGTCCTGCAGTGTAAACATCAGTGAAGAGAAGTGATTGGTATAGTAGCCTTTACATTAGAGAAAGTGAAGTAATAAACTGAAAAATAAAATGTAAAAGTAATCAGAGAAGTTGTCCTTTGCAACTAGACAAAAACGACAGGAAAAGCTACTTTAAGGAATTCAGACCTTCATTTTATCTTTTAAATTAAAACAGACACCACCTGAGTTTGGACAGCATGCTTGTTTAAAATGCACAAGCTTATGCTTTAATTGGAAAAAGAAAAAATAAAGACAAATTTGATATTGTTGCTTGGAAAACAATAGGCATTTTTTAAAGATTTGTACTGTGTTTATTTTTTGTTACTGTGTGTCATACAGGTTATGTTTTGGTAAGAAAAAAGTACTACATAATTAAAATCATAATCCATATTTTATAATTACACCAAGAATTTCAAATGTCTAGCTGATACACCAAAGAAAAGGAAGCACATCCTTATAAATATAGTAAGTATAGTACTAGTTACTATAAGTATAGTAAGTAATTTAAATGAAAAAAGCTGTAATGCAATTAATTATTTAAAATGATTAAAACCTATAAGTGCATTGATACTTTCATTTAAGCAGTGTTTAATTGCCAATGTCAATTAATTGTGTGTAAATAAATATACATATATATTTTTACTGTTAGAAAAATGGTGAAAACTACTTTTTAATTAAGCCTTGTTTCAGATAGGTACATTACAGAAAAAATGAAACCAAATGACAACTTGTAATTATGATAAACATTTTACTTTCTTTTATGCCATATGTGTTATGGATAAATATTTTTGTACATATTTTATTAGTTAAAGTATGTATTTTAAGGAAATTTTATTTATTTTAGTATTTTATGGTCACTGAACAATAAACCTACATAATTTAATTCTATTAATAAAAATGAACAGTTAATACCTGTGGCCTATAGTTTAATTATATAAGTACACTATAATATAGGACATAAGACTTCTATTTATCTGGTTATGCAGGAGCTTAGTGTAAAAAGTTGTTTAAAGGGATAAAGGGAAAAAAAATTCTAAGTAACATGAAAATCGATGATCGGTATTGGCCTTAAAAACCTGATCAGAACATCCTTACTTCTAAGATTAGCAAGCAGAAGACTTCCTTTGGATGATCTAGTACAAACTCAGCTGAAGATATGCCATCTCAGATGTGATCTATATAGTAACAATTTTAAATCTTTATAATCATAACTTTTTTTCCTTAACTACTGGTACAATGCAGTTCAAAAGTAAATATTACTAGATAAAAGAAAAGGATGTTCTACATTTTTAGTTCATTAGAAACTCAGTATAAAGAGATATTAGGTAAAGTTAAATATCAACATTTGTTTTCTGCATTTGTATGACAATGCAATTTAGGAAAGCTTTCTTCAACACAGATTCATTTATTTCCTTTCTCAGTTATCCATCTAATCCTATCTCACTTTAGTACCTAGGGCAGCATAGTAACTCATTGGTAGCACTACTACCTCACAGTAAGGAGACCTGGGTTTGCATCCTGGGTCCTCCATGTATGGAGTTTGCACATTCTCTCCATGTCTACATGGGTTTCCTCAGGGTTTTCCTACAGTTGAAAGACGGGCAAGTTGGGTGGATTGATGATACTAAAATTGGCCCTTGGCGTGTGTGTGTGTTTGCCCTGTGATGGATTGTCGTCCTGTCCAGGGTTTGTTCCTGGCTTGCACCCTATGCTAGCTAGGTTCCAGCACCCTCCATGACCCTGTTCAAGACTAAGCGGGTTAGAAAATGATTGACCTAATTTATTACTTAAAACACCCCACAAACACAATTGCAACATTTTATGAATGTATAGTATTATTTCATATTAAAAAATGACCCATCTATTGTATAAGTACATGCTATGATAGACTTTTCATGATCTTTTAATAACTAACCCCCCAACAACATCAGACTTCGTTTTGCTCTGTACTTCATTCTTGTCATTCTTGAGTGTCCTAATGTAAGACAAATACATTAAATAATGAAACAGGTAATACTAATACTATTCTTGTTGTTTTGCTTCATCTATAACCTATGCCATCCAATTGAATGTTCACCCCAGTGTTGTTTCAAAACACTTCAACTTTGTATTTTAAATAATAAATTCAGTTTGATAGCATTATTTCAACAGGTTAAGTGTAAATATTAAGTCAAGTCAAGTCAAGTCAGGGAGCATGCACTGGTACAGTGCGTTGCCGCACCCATTACACAACGAAACAACTCGGGATCCCGGTTTGCAACCCCCCAGGCAGACACGCGGTCCAGTCCCACCCTCCGGAAATGACCCTCTATCTGCCGCAGCCAGGTGTTACGTGGGCGACCCCTTGGTCTGGTCCAGCCACTCGGGCTCCTAACAATGAAGATCTTATGAGCTGGATCACCATCGGGGAAACGCGCCACATGGCCGTAGTGCCGTAACTGACGCTCCCTCACAATGCAGGTAATGTGACTCATTCGGGACTCCATGAGCAACCACTCATTCGACACAAAGTTAAACCAATGATACCCAAGGATTTTCCGGAGAGATACAGTACCAAAAGAGTCCAGTCTTCATCTCAGGTCACTGGATAGCGTCCATGTCTCACAATCATACAGCAAGACAGGAAGCACCATGACTCTAAAGACTTGGACCTTCGTCCTTTTGCATAGATATCGGGAGTGCCACACACCCCTTTCCAGTGACCTCATGACCCCCCATGCTCTCCCAATCAGTCTACTGACTTCAAAGGAAGAGTCACCAGAGACATGAATGTCACTGCCAAGGTAAGTAAACCTCTCAACAAGGTCAACACTCTCTCCGCAAAGAGACACACTGCTGATGACTGTGCCCAAGAGGTCATTAAAGGCCTGGATCTTGGTTTTTATCCAGCACACTCGCAAGCCCAGACACTCAGACTCCTCACTCAGTCTCTCGAGCGCCCCGATCAGAGCCTCCATTGACTCTGCGAAAATCACAGCATCGTCAGCAAAGTCAAGATCCGTGAACCTTTCTTTACCAACAGATGCCCCACAGCTGCTGGACCCCACGAGCTTGCCCAACACCCAGTCCATACAAACATTGAACAGAGTAGGAGCAAGAACACACTCCTGACGAACCCCAGAATCAACTTGGAAAAAAAATTCAGAGGTCCTGCCTCCACTCTGCACAACACTCACAGTACCAGTATACAGGCCGACCATGATATCCAGCAACTTCGAGGGGATCCCGCGAATCCTCAGGATTTCCCACAGGGCAGCTCTAACAACTGAGTCGAACACTTTGCGAAAATCGACAAAGGATGCAAAGAAACTCTGCCGATATTTGCGTTTGTGCTCCATGAGAACCCTCAGTGCCAGGATGCGGTTGATGGTAGACTTCTTAGGCGTAAAACCAGACTGTTCCGGTCGCTGGTAGGTGAGCAAGTGATCACGGACCCTATTGAGGACGACCATAGCAAGGACCTTTACCCAGCACCGAGAGCAGTGTTATCCCCCTGTAGTTGCTGCAATCCAAGCGATCACCCTTCCCTTTCCAGATAGGGACAACAAGTCCCGTTTTCCAGTCAGTTGGGATAATGCCAGTCTCCCAAATGGAAGTAAAGATTGCTTGCAATACCAGGAGGACAGCCTTACCACCAGCCTGGAGAAGTTCACCCCGGATACCACAGATCCCTGCAGCCTTTCCCCACCTCAGCTGGATCACAACCTGTGCAATCTCAGTGAGATTGGGTGGTTCACAACTAATTGGAGGATCAGCCTCATGAACCGTGAACCCAGAGATATCCAACGTCCTAGCCGGAGGATCAGCTTTGAACAACTACTCAAAGTAACCAGCTCAGCAGGTCACAACTGCAGTGTCATCCATAAGGACCGTTCCATAAGCTGCCCTGACTGCGATTCCCCGAGGAACAGATTAAGATGTGAGTAATGCTTCAATTCCTCTGTAAGCAGGACGTGGGTCGCTAGACCACAGATGATGTGTGACTTGCTCACAGATTCCTCTAACAAACGCCTCTTTATCTCCCCTCAGAGCACTCATAGCCGTCCCTCTCAGTTCCCGGTACGGACCAGAGTTGCCATTGAGCCGTGCACTGCGACTCCTCTCAATGATATCTAGGGTGCCCTGCGAAATGAAACGCCTCCTTCTGGGAACACTGGTAACACCAACACAACCCTCAGCACAGTAAATATTAAGACAACAAAAAATTAGTTTGCATTTATGATAATTTTAGTTTCACACTTTTATCAGTCTCTTGCATTAAATAGCAGCGTGCAGAGAGTAAAATAATATACTAATGTTTAAGGAAAGTAAAGGAAAGGAAAGAACTATGGCTCAGTGCATTTCACTGCTAGTTCCGGTGAGCCTGTACACATTAAATGGTACCTTCTCACAACAACTGGTAAACTGCTACAGAAGGGTAAATCATTAAAAATATTTAGATTATTGCAAAGGTTGAACAAGCATACACATACAAGGTTACTAATGTAGCATTTGTGTTTGTAGACAAGTTAGCAAAATACTAATTTAAAATGTTCCTATTTTAATTTTTCCTTAACTGAATCACCAGTGCTTGATTTTTCTGCTACCTTTCATATTGGCAGAGTTTGTGATCATTGGCCACTTCTGTTCTGAGTAAGGGACTAATTTAAACTGAGCTCTTTACAAGACTTTTTTCCCTGCAATGCACAATAAACACTGCAGTGAACACTGATGTCATAATCTATTTATCCAGAAAATGTTTCAGCTGGTTTTGCTGAATATGGTTTCTCATTATAAAGTAAAACATCTTACTGCACTTCAGATTCTATACAATTAAGAGATTCTTGCATATACTCTGCTGAATTTTCACTGAGCTCTGTGCGCAGGGATGCTTAGGAATGTTTTTTTTTTTTTTTTTTTTAAACGTACCTGGTATCAGCTGTACCACAGTAGAACACTGTATGCTTTTAATTCCATAGGTGCTTGACACAGTAAGCAAGTATTTTTATAAGTGTAAGCTCTAGTCTGCTTCGGGAGATTTACTGGAATAAATAAACACAGAATGTGAGAAGACTATGAATGGAAGATACAGGAATATACTGCAGAAGAGACTATATACCCTCACTCATATTACACATTTCAGTTGAATGAGAGCCAGGAAGTGCACAGACATGTGCAATCAATTCCAAGCTGGTTGAAAAAGAAAAAAAAAACTCAGTTAACTTTGTTTCCTTGGTTTTGTGATATGATATGACAGCAAAGTAAAGTATTTATTGTCATTTGTGAGTAAAAACATTTGACAGTTTTGTTTTTTTTTTTTGCAGATTATACTCAATATTTCAGAAATATCTTGCTCCTTGATTACAAAATGAGAAGAAAAACATACATTACCGAATGACACATCTTAATGTTATTGAGTGCAGAAAATTAAACTAGGACAGACAAGCAATAATCTGCCTTAAGGTATGGTATTTATTTGTGAAAATATGTTTTACTGAAATCTTATTTGACAGAATCTAAAAAAAAACAAAACAAAAAATATGAGGTACATATTGTTAGGCAAACCAAAAACTGGACTGATTTGGTTTTATAATTTTCTGACCTGCCTTTATTTAGCTTCTCTAGGCCCAGCTAAAATCTGCAGCACAAATTCATCAAGAGGGCGTATGGGTGAATATGGATTGTGAGATGGGAAAATTCAAAATTAATTCTTCAGCAACCAGGTCACTAACTTGGACCCAGAATCAATACTCGGCAGCAAGCACAAAATGTTACAATTCCGAACTATATAAATCTAGCAGGTAAAAAGCCTCACAGGTCCTGAAGTCTCTGACATTAAGACTAAATTGGACTTTCTGGATGATGTAGTGTCCACTTTAATAGTTTAAACATTTTACACTATTCCTATTGGGGTACTAAATGTAACATATTATATTTTATTATAGAGGTGCATAATGTGTAAAGAACAACAGCCTCTCATTTAAAAATTATTTTCTTTTGATCACAGTCAAATAATTTTCCTTATAGCTTAAGACTAAGACTTACAGACTAAACTGAAACTCTGCCATCTGATATTTCTCAGGCATGAAAGCTTTGAGGGGTCACCATAAAACTTAAAATAATGGCCCAATATCTAGTACAGAGTACTTAGATTTCATACTAACAATGAATTAATAGAGTGCCGGCGGAAGATTGTCAGGAGGCACCTGGAGGCACCTGGAGCACATCCGGGTGATTATAAAAGGGGCTGCCTCCCTCCGTTCGTGGGCTGGAGTCGGGAGAGAAGGAAGGACAAGGTCTTGGAGGAGGCAAGGAGGCGGCCTGAAGGAAAAGGCATTTGAGAGTTGGCCTGGACTTTGGGGACTTTAGGGTGGTGTGGTGCACCATCGTAAATAGTAGTATGTACAATAAACGTGCTGTGGGTGATTTGAATTTGTCCGCCTGTCTGTGTCCGGGCCATCTTCCACAAGGCCTAAAGACATACCAAGTTATTTTACTGTAATATTCCAAATTTAATTTCATTTAGATATTATGTAAAAAAATAATAGACACTAAAAGGATTCTATTAATTTTATACCCATCTCCAAAGACACATTTCCTCAAACATGGTAAAACACTACCCTTCCTCTTACAAAAAATACATCTACAGCAAAAAATACTGCAAACTGCAGACAAAAAGATTTTTCTGATCCTTATGTGACTGTCTTGCTATGATGAAGCTTTGTCAAGACCTATGCCAGAACATTATCTTTGTACTTCATTTATCAATGTACTTCCACTTATGATGTGATTACTACTACTTTACAAAAATTATTTAATATGAGTACCTCTTGCAAGCTCAGTGTTAGATACAGTGAATAAAGGTAAACTCATTTTGAGATTTTCTGTGTTTGTACCTAGAGTGGACATTAAAATTAATTGATTACTGTATTAATAAAGTACAATCTGTAAATCTAAACATACCTGAAAGTGGAGGTGCTGGGATCTGTAGATGAGTTAATTGGGCAATGGGCATATACTGTATATATTTTAATTGTACAAGCATCAGTAAATCAAATTCCATACAAATGACATTTTTAAGGCAGTAACTGATTTATATTTTCATTTGTAAAGTATTAGCTGTGCATAAGAAAGTAGTAGAGACTGAAACTTATTTTTTCCCCTCATGGACGGCCCCTTCCACCTCAGAGCAGGAAACACTGACTTATTTTTTTCCTTCTTCAGCTCTTTAGCCTCATTTTTTTGTATTGGTTGCAGAATGACTTTAAAGAACACAATTACACCCTGATGGATACAGAATTCACTTTATAAGTGCTGCTGCTAAAAGAGTATTAACAAAAAATTTACCAACATTGACAATTTAACCCTTATTATCCAAGTTCCACTTATGCACGTACTGTACCATTGAAAACTATCTGGAATAAAACCATAATCCATAACCATGATCTTAGGGTGCAAAACATTCCCTTCCTTTCTGTGAGCTTGTCAGCAAGTAGAGAAACTATATGGAAAAGTTCATAATTTAATCAGAAACACTGCAACACTTCTTATCAGAATCAAAATCACATTTTTTTGAGAAGTATTCATGCATACAAGGAATCTGACTTCAATTTTGGTAACTCTCCAAGTACGAGTTACATAATCGACATACACACAACTGTTAATCATACACCTGAGACAAAAAGCAAGACAGAGAATGTAAAAAATATTATATATATATATGCATACAAAGTGCAGAGTGCAACTCAGTGCAAGAAATGTTGAAATAAACACTGAAAAACAAGTATTAACAATGTAGAAATAGTATTGTAAAACCCTGGGTGACCTAAGGGGTGCTCTGCCCAGCCTGATTAAGCTGAATTAACCTGCAACTCTTTTATGAGGCTATTGCTTTTCTGCTACACTAATATTTTAAAAATAGGTGCACATAAATTATAGCTTATTTTGCTAAAAGAATCAACAAGCTAAGGTTTTCTTTTTTTGGCCACAACAAGCTAGGCACTGCACGGCCCTTGTTGCTTATGTTACTTTACTTAAATGTAACTGTACCGGTTAATACCAGGGATGTACAATGTCTTAAAAGTTCACATTTTCACATAGTCTTTTCAAAACATTGACAATGACGATACTATTGTCATGATTTTTTGGAGAAATTCTTTCAGATTATGAATAATTAGCTGCTCTACACATATACTGCTGAAAGTGTCTATATTTTGTGTCTTGGGAGTGTGGTGGGAGAATGGTACAGACATTTCAGCTCAGGCCATAGTATATTTGTTGTCTCACAGATTGCTGCAACTTAAGCACACATAGAGGTATTCACTAATGTCATTATGATAATTAAAAGGTGATTTGTTACAAGTTCTTTTAATACTGCTACAAATCAACGATGCTGTATTGCCATGGAACTTTAAAATTAGATCTGCCTCATGTTAAAGTGGATCTAAATAAATGTCTACCAACAGGAAACCAGAATGAACTAATTACTTTTACTCAAACATGGTGCCCTCACATTCTACCCTCTTCTGAACAAAAAGAGCAACTCAGTATGTGTTCCAAAAAAAAAATGTTGTTTTATCATGGCTTGGTTATAGCGTGTAATTTTCCTTTTCCTATTAACGTGCAAATGACATACTGCAAAAAGCGCATAACCCTGAGTGTTGATTGGTATTGCTAACTTGCAATATACAATGTACAAGCAGAAGACGGACAATGCCACAGCACTGAGCAGGAGAAAGGTGCTATATAAATAACATTTATTATTATTATCATTATTATTATACTGCTTTGATATACAGCATAATTTAATCAGTTTATTTCAGGTTTATTATCTTGTGTACAAAGTAGAATTACATTCCCGTTTGCCTGCAAGCAGTGCTTGAAGTGGAACCAAATTACTGGAAGTATTCTGCTTAGTCAGCGTCTTGTTCCACCTCCCAATTAGTTATTACTTTTACATGACGTGGTGGGGGCACCCTTTTCGAGATCAGAGTGTATGTGTATATTAGTATAGGATATCAAAGGGAAAGTAATCCCCATGAAACATCAAGAACCACTGGTAACGGCCTACTACAAGCATTGCCAGAAAGACTAAATAAGCACCACTATGTAGCCACTTTCCTTGTCCATCACCTGAATCTCATTGCATATGTTATGTAGAATATATAGGTTTCAGCTGCCCTGAAACCACGCCCAAGATAAGTGGGTTTAGAAACATATAGTAAATAAAAAAATATTGCAATGTTGCTGACAAGTTGCATTAGCCTGGGGATCAGTCTCCCACCGTATTAACTGATTTTCCAACAAGCAAACAAGTGGCTTCAGAGGACCCTTTCAATCAGGCAAACCAGCCAAAGTCTCAAAAGGATTCCAGCTTGTGATTCCTAAATATACCCGTGTTCCTCCCATTCAAACTTTCTGACTAAGCTGCCTTCCCTCAGCCTTTCCTTCAGTGCACTCCTGCTAAACTCAGGAGTCTCATGCACCTCCTGTTGTGAATATAAATGCCTGATAGCTTTCTTGTGAGGTGCGTGAGGGGGGAAAAAAAAAAAAGGTGATGGCTGCAGGTTGGTGCTTTGAGGAAATTTTTAAAAATGCTTAGAGCCAATTGATGATGTTTACTTATACCAACGATGTGTCCAGACAATCACCGATGGACAACATTATCAACCATCAGTTCAGTCCTAGTTAATATCTGTGTAAAGTTTGCACATTCTCCCAATGGATGCGAGAGTTTTTATATGGGTACCCAAGTTATTCTCCCAAATATGTGTGTGTTAACACTGACCCTTTGCCAGTTATCATGGGTATGTGCATTTGAGTGTGCTCTGCAATGAACTTTCATGCTGTCCGGGGTAGGTGCCTACCCTATACCCAATGTCACAGACAGAAGTTCCATACAAGGTTTTTTCTTTTTTTAATTAAAATAGACATTAACCTTTATATTATGTTACTAAATAAATACAATGCAGCTCATACTGCATGTTGAAACCACTCACCACTACCTTCATTTCCCTTAAAAGTTAGATATTTTTTATTTTGTAACAGAAAGAAAAGACTTACCAATTTGCAATAACACAGGTGTGACAAGGGCAGTCTCCATAGCATAGCAGAACTCTCGTCCAAACATCACTGCTCCGTGCATCACCCACCTCTGCAGTGGTATCCGGTCGATGGAGCCTTCACTCACGGTTTCATCTTGGCTATCAATCTCTTTTCCATCACTTGGCTTTTGCTTTTTCAGCTGGGAAAGTGATATATCATTCACTTGTATAGCATCCTGATCAGTATTCTGTGGAGCCATTGTTTTCCGCATACAAAATATAGAGCTCTTTTAAAATAACTTTTATTCTATATACATATATAATTTATGAATATTCTCTTGAGATATTTTTTTTTAAAGATTGCACAGTGTGGCCTTGTAGTTTTCTTCGTGTGCCTTTATGTATTTAATCTTCATGTATCTGGTCTTTCTCCCAAGAAACTATTTGAAAAACTTTGTGATTGTACTCCTTGGATGTCAGAAGAGATTTTTATAAAATTGTGTTGAAACATGAAGAATTTGGTAGTGATATATGAACACATATGGCTTTAAAACATGGGTTTTACTGTCTACTACAATTAAAAATCCATAATAATTGCCATTCAGTTAATACAAGTTTCATAATTTCTATGGAAGAGATGCTGAAGAGAGAATATTGGCAACAAGCAGGTCTTAAGGAGATGCAAGTGGGAGCTCTTCTTTTAATCCCCATCGAGCAGCCGATTGTTCTGTGGATTTGTCAGCCAGAAATAAAAAGGTGTTGAAAAAAATAAAAGAGAGAGAGAGAGAAAGAGAGAGAAACATTATTACTAAACTGAAAACCACAAGAAACAGTTCAAATCAAGCTTTCTATTAAATATTAATTTCAAGTAAAACTAAAGAAAATAGTTTAAAATGGTACAGTTTGAGATCTATTTTTAAATGTACATTCTAACATTAAATATGAAGGGCAAAAGAGACTAAAGTTTAAACATGCATATCTACATAGTTCAAAATACAAGTAAACAGGTATAGGAAATAACACTTGTGGTCCAACATCGGTGGGAAAATAAAAACAACAAATTTTACTGGGGCATGCATATTAAAATGCATTCAAAAAAATGTGCACCTAAATCATCAGTGCTGCTACAGATTCCTGTAAATATTTTGCTTTTACCTTAAAGTTAAACGTTTCAGTTAATTTTAATTTTTTACAATGGTGCAAAGAAGAAAGAGCTTAAATATGAGACATGCAAATTGCAAGAAACCCTAACTGAAATTGCATGTCACATTTGGCTACAGTTTGAAAAATCCTGATTTTTTTTATTTGCTACTGTCCTAATTGGCCAAAGGACCACTTCTGCATGAGCTGAAATGAAAATCCACAAAAATAAGAAAGAAAAAAAAAAAACATAAGCTGTCATAAGGCATAATTGGATTTTTTTTCTTCCCAATATTAATATTGTGGAATGTTGATCTGTTTTGCAAAATTGAATAGCATTCAGTCGTTTTGCTTGTGTACGTAAAGTTCAGCAAATCAGAGATAGCAGCAAGTTCAAGAATCTATACACCTGTGGCAATACACATTTATGTAGCCCTAAGAATTTTAAATGCACATTTGTACATTTTCAAAGAATATTTTAAATAGAAAGCTTTCTATACTCAACTACTGGCTGACAGCTCTACTGTAACTATAAGGGTTTACTTCACAAGGACTCATTTTAAATTTCAACGATGTAACAATGTAAGTATTTCCAGTCTTGAAATTCATACTAAATTTATATTTATCCCACATATATTTTATTTTAGTTGAGTCAGTGCTATTCAAATTATATTAAGTGTGGCAGACAAATTTTTGCCTATAGAGGTATGATTTTAACTTCACCACTAGTCAAATAAAATAAGGGTTAGTGTTAGGATTCTAACATTAAAATGGATTAAAATAGGCTGAAAAATTCTCTTTTCACACATTATCTCCTGTGTGGGCCATTATCTACACAGTGCTAATTAAGCTAAAGTCCAGTAGTTTAAAATGTACCTACAGCACTGGTGACCCTTTGTATTTATAACATTACTGTCAGTTGCAAACCTAAAATTAAATCAGGCATTAAACTCTGTACTGGGATATTGATAAACTGGGTTCTTCCACAAGCACAGTATAAAGATGCTTAGATATACACATAAGACAGTTTTGTGCCAGTAAACAGAACAGTAAGAAATAAAACTCATTGCAGAATTGTTTTTTTCATGGTCAAACACATTGTGACCAATAGGGGATGTTGCAACACCCCAAACACAATTGCACCATTAACAAATCCTGATGTAATAAAATGGTTTATTTCCATTCAAATACCTTTCAAAGGCTTTTTCAATTCTCACACTCAATCGTTTTCCTTCACCCTTAAACCTAATTTTCCAAGTCATTGTATAGCAGTCAAAATGCCAGCTTCCAAAAAGAAATGTAACACAATAATTATGTAATTCCATTTCATGTGTAGTAATTTAAAAAAAAAATGTTTGTTTTGGATTTTATTATTGCGATATGATTTTAATGATTCCCCAAAATTGTGTTTTTTTTTGTTTACTTTGCTTGGTTGTTTGTGGCAAAAGGCTGATTTTATACTTCTGCATCTCATGGAGCTTCCCGCACACACCTGAACACTAGTTGGTGGGGTTTGTAGACCCCAATAAAAGCAAATGATCCATTTCTTGTTTACAATCTGTAGGCCTGTGTGCTTTCTTTCAGCTTAAAAGGTGAATAACATACTTGAGGACATCAGTGGAAATTTAGGGTAAGTGTACTTAAAACTGAAGCCAGGAAGCACTTCTTTATGCAAAGATATGTGGGACTCTGGAACAAACGTCTGAGACATGTAGTTGAAGCAGAAACCATGACAACCTTTATCAAAAATCTGGATGAGATAATGGAACAGCTTAGCAATTAGTTAAACAAACAAGCTTGATGAACTGAATGGTGTCCGCTCATTTGTCAAATTTCTTATGTTCCAAATATTTCTGATGTGGAGAACAGAATATCAGAAAAGCTTTGAGGAGTACAGGCCATTAAGTGAATCAAATTACTTCAATCCTCTACACCATATTTTCAAATGATATGAAGTCCTGAATGTTCAAAAATACTACTATGCACTACACTACTATACTGTATATCACATTACAAGCTAACTTAGTTCAACTGTCAAGAGTTCCCTTTGTGAAAACTTACTTTGTAATGTTGTGCGAAATTTACACTTAAAGGATAAGTTTGGTATTACTTATTATATTATTTTAGAACACAATTTTACGTGACAAAGGGAGGCGTTTTTTTTATAAATTTAAAAAATGTGCTTATAATGGGACTTTAGGGTGCTGGGGTCCAAAGATGGATGGAAAAAAGCTTCAAGTGGCAATGGTTCTGGTTTAAGAAAACATGCCTTTGGTGTTTATGAGGTATCCTTGTGATAATGGAAAGAAACAAATAATTTTATCACAGATTCTTGTTTCTTGATTGTTTATCTGCTTGGATGGAGTTATGACACCCCATAATAACCTATAGCTCATAACATTCTGTGTTGCTATTTTACAAGGGCTACTGAGCAAGATGCACGCCGAGTGGGTGTGTGGTGAATAGGGTACAAATGAGTTTCATTGCAATTTGTACACATAACAGTACATCTGAACTGAACCAATTATGCTGAATTTCATTTTAAATATGAGGAGGAGTCAAGCTAAAGGTAGAAAATGGGACTAATTAGAAAATGGAATGAACCTTAACAAAACTGATAATGTAATTTCTCAATGTAGTCTCCCATCCTTCTCAAAGCACTTGCGTCACCTGCCTGGAAGGGCCTGGATTCCAGCAGAATAAAAGATTTAGTCTTGTCCTTGCAAACACTCATGCACTTGAGTTATTGTCGAACACTACATGCCAAGGGGTACTACAGTCACTAGTGCAAGATACTGTGACTTGCTGGAGACCAATGCGAAGCCTGCTATTCGATCCAAGCAGCAGGGACTGCGGTCTCAAGGAGTTCTTTTGCTGCAAGACAATGTCCACCCGCCCACACACTGCTAAGAACACCAAGGCTTGTCTGGAGAAACTGAAGTCTGAGGTATTGCCACACCCTCCTTATTTGACAGATTGGGCACCATGTGATTTCCACCTTTTTGGACTGCTAAAAACCATCTGGGTGGTTGTTGATTCAAGACAGATGACGACGTGAAGAAAGTGGTGCACGAGTGGTTGCGAGGACAAGACAAAATCTTTTATTCTGCTGGGACCCAGGCACTTTCAGGCAGGTGGCGCAAGTGCATTGAGAAGGGTGGAGACTACATTGAGAAATGACATTATCAGTTTTGTTAAGGTTCATTCCATTTTCTAATAAATCCCATTTTCTTACTTGACTTGACTGACCCTTGTATAAGCCTTCAATTTTTTGAAAGAATTAACCTATCTTTTCAGTGGCATGTTTTACAAACACATGATCTTAAAAGAAAAAAAGAAAAAAAAAAGTGAAAGGCAGTCAATACCATGTTAACTCCTCTGGCCCCCTATTTTAAATAGTCTCCTTTTAAAATGACTGAACCTCACAACAATGGTTTTCTATTTTTTCTTTCTTAAAACAGCATGGATACATTGTTTTACAATATGAGTGTAATCTCAAGATGCGGATTAATACTTGATAACATCTGGATTGAAAAATGTACGTATTTGGTAAGTTGTACGGTTTTTCATCATATTGGGACTCCTGTTCCCTTTAACTCCACTATAAAGTACAAGAGCAAGATAGTTATTTTTAAGAACTTATAATATATGCTCCAGTTTACCAGAAGTCCACATGACCGTCATCATCAAGTTCTTCCATTAGAACCCTGAATACAATGAGGACTGATCATTTATGTTAGGCAGAATGCCCAGAGGGGACTGGGCGGTCTCGTTGCCTGGAAACCCTGCAGATTTTATTTTTTTCTCCAGCCGTCTGGAGTTTTTTTGTTTGTTCTGTCCTCCCTGGCCATCGGACCTTACTTTTATTCTATGTTATTTTATTCTAGTGTTCCCTTATTTTAATACTTATTAATTTTGTCTTTTTTCTCATTCTTCATCATGTAAAACACTTTGAGCTGCATTATTTGTATGAAAATGTGCTACATAAATAAATGTTGTTGTTGTTGTTTAGAGAGCATTTTAATATAGCAAACTAACATATACCATGATTGTGAAGAAATAGAAATGACCTGAAAAATACAAAACTTATCCATTAACAAGTTTTCTTGTGCCCATGTTCTTGTTGAATAATTCAGTTAAAACTAATAGCTGGGATCCACCATACTGGTTTCCTTAATTTTAAACACTTTAGTAAGGTCACCTCCTAATCTACAAAGGATCAGCTCCTTCAGTATTTTCTTATAGATCCTAACTTGCAATTCTGGAATCAGCCTAGTCCTTTATCTGTGGACTTTCTCTAGTAGTACTATGTCTTTTGTATGATATGGACTCCAAAACTGCACTTGGTATTCTAGATGAGGTGATACAGCTTAAGTGCATCTTCCCTTGAATGGTACTCCACATATCAAGCTATAAAATGTAACATCCTCCATTTAGTCTTCTTTACTGCTTCTGTACATTGCCTGGATGTGAAAATCATTTTTAATATTAACAAAAAGGTGTATTTTAAAACTATTGTCAAATTTGGAGGAGAGCTTACTTAAATGGCAATTCCCTAACCTTTTCAGTTTTTCTAGTTTTTCATAAATAATTTGTAAACTGTAGATGTACTGTATTTTAAACTCATTTCCCATCCTTGGCTATACTGTATATCCAGATTTCTTAAATAGCTGTATTATCATAATTATATACAGCTACATTCTACTCAAACTTGTCTGCTTATTTTTTCATACTTTAGCTTCAACGTAAGCAAATTTTATTGTAAAACATATTTTATTCTGGCTAATTAACTCTGGGCCACAACTTTCATTTGAATATTTATTAATATTACTATTTGTCCCTATTATGTAAATTTTGAAAACTGTCCAGTCCTAAACTCTACAAACCTGTTTCATAGGTTAAATAGTTCCAGCCTAAATATTTGCTCATATTACTCCCAAATATATTGGTGACCCATTGTAACCCACTCTATAAACCTATGCCTTTCAATCTTAAATCAAGATTTGAGCTACATGTTAAACCTTATAAATTCGTCAGTCTACCTAGTCTGGTGCATGGCACAGGCAGAACTTCACAAAAGACATCCTTATTAGATAGATAGATAGATAGATAGATAGATAGATAGATAGATAGATAGATAGATAGATAGATAGATAGATAGATAGATAGATAGATAGATAGATAGATAGATAGATAGATAGATAGATAGATAGATAGACACACAGACACACACACAGACACACACACACAGACACACACACACACATACTTTACTAATCCCAATGGGAAATTCACATTCTCCAGCAGCAGCATAATGATACAATAAATAGTATTAAATTAAAGAATGATAATAATGCAGATGAAAAACAGACAATAACTTTGTATAATGTTAAATGTTAACGTTTACACCCCTGGGTGGAATTGAAGAGTCGCATAGTTTGGGGAAGGAACGATCTCCTCAATCTGTCAGTGGAGCAGGACATTGACAGCAGTCTGTCACTGAAGCTGCTCTTCTGTCTGGAGATGATACTATTCAGTAGATGCAGTGGATTCTCCATAATTGATAGGAGCCTGCTGAGCGCCCTTCGCTCTGCCACAGATGTTAAACTGTCCAGCTCCATGCCAACAATAGAGCCTGCCTTCCTCACCAGTTTGTCCAGGTGTGAGGCGTCTTTCCTCTTAATGCTGCCTCCCCAGCACACCACCGCGTAGAAGAGGGTGCTCGCCACAACTGTCTAATAGAACATCTGCAGCATCTTATTGCAGATGTTGAAGGACACCAGCCTTCTAAGGAAGTATAGTCGGCTCTGTCCTTTCTTGCACAGCGCATCAGTATTGGCAGTCCAGTCTAATTTATCATCCAGCTGCACTCCCAGATATTTATAGGTCTGCACCATCTGCACACAGTCACCTTTGATGATCACGGGGTCTATGAGGGGTCTAGGCCTCCTAAAATCCACCACCAACTCCTTGGTTTTGCTGGTGTTCAGTTGTAGGTGGTTTGAGTCGCACCATTTAACAAAGTCATTGATTAGGTCCCTATACTCATCCTCCAGCCCATTCCTGATGCAGCCCACGATAGCAGTGTCATCAGTGAACTTTTGCACATGGCAGGACTCCGAGTTGCATTGGAAGTCCGATGTATATAGGCTGAACAGGACCAGAGAAAGTACAGTCCCTTGTGGCGCTCCTGTGTTGCTGACCACAATGTCAGACGTGCAGTTCCCAAGACGCACATACTGAGGTCTGTCTTTAAGATAGTCCACGATCCATGCCACTAGGTATGAATCTAATCCCATCTCTGTCAGCTTGTCCCTAAGGAACAGAGGTTGGATTGTGTTGAAGGCGCTAGATAAGTCTAGAAACATAATTCTTACAACTCTTATTAGTTATGCTTCTCAGCTTAGCACCTAACTCTTTAAGATAAAATTAACAATTGGATTGAATCGGGTCACTGTGAATCGGAATTGAATCGAATTAGGACATCAGTGATGATACAAATCCTTACTGCTGACCATCTCAGCGTTATCCAAGTCAACTGTTCATTTTTGTAAGGTCTTGAAAATGGTTGGGCAGTTGGAGAAACACAGCACCTTTATGTCGCTCTGCTAAGGTTTGTTGCAATGTCCTTTACTGTTATCTAGTGTCCTTGTAACTGTATGTGGACTGTGAATGAACTACTTCACTTTTTTTTCTAATTAAAAAACAAAATATATGTTTAACACAACTACAGTGGTTATTTAACAACTTGCTGGCCTCCTGTGAGCACCTGTATGGTTTTCATCAGCCCCTTCCCTGCTGCTAATGTTGTCCTTTAATGGTCTGCAGTTTCTTCTGCCTTCACTCTTCTACTAGTGTGAACATTCCCCAGCTTGACCATGAATTAACTTATTTATTAACTAATCCTGTTACATGTTAATTCCTTTTCTCTAGGAATACCCATTTACTTCTTTACTATTGGCAGATAGGATTCTGGTGATTTACTCTGAGCCCTGCTGGCTTGTACTGCCCCTTGTGCTCCTAACTTGGCACACACAGTAAAGTAGAACACAAGTCCCTTTTTAGTCCCTTCAAACTCACAGACTTGTTGTTTCTGTGCAACTGATAAATAACCCAGCCAAATAAAAAAAAAAAACCCTATGGGGGAAAAAGAAACCCTGTAAAAAGTATTTCACAATCCCGAAAACAAGGATTTTAGGAGCAAGCACTGTACTTTAATTTTCACACAGATGCAATAACCAGTACTAACCAAACATGGTGATTTTTAATATAAGGGTAAAATAAACTGTAGCATGCTATTTCCACATTATGCTACTGTCTAAGCGACTTTTTCTCCAGGTACTCTGCTACAAAAAAAAAACCCACATCTCAGTGACATGCATGATAAATCAGCTGGGAACTCTAACTTGGCTTGGAGTGAAGGGAGTGGGGGCGAAAGCACAACTGTATCCCACAACCATAAATTGGATGAAGTGGGTGCAAACAATAAATGGATAAAGAGAACAGTTAAGCCTTTTGTTCTGTGTGGGAAACAAACTGCTGTAATGAACAACAACAAAAAGCTTATTTATTCCGTTTTATTGATTACCTTTAACTTCATTTTCCGCACCTCTGTTACTCAATTTTAATTTCCTCTTCCTGTCAACTTTATACATCTCCTAAAAATCACTTTTCATTTCTTACAAGCTTTTTCTTGCCCTTTATACTATAGAAAACCCATGTGAATAAATGGCAAAAGTAATATCCCCCTAAAAATAATAAGTTATTTCAAGTAATCCCAAGTGCACAAAGGAACTACATGCACACCAAAGCAGATGAACTTGGAATCAAAGTGCAAACCAGGGTCTGAGGTGTCAATGTTACATAACCTTGACTTCATAGAAAATTTAAAATTCAAGGAATGAAAAGTAAAAATACCACAAACAACAAAAAAGCAAAAATATTGCAAAAAGAAGGCTTTGAGCTCAATCTACAAACTGTTTACTACATAGGGAAGTAACTGAAATGATCACATTATCAGAGTAAAATTCTGAGGTGCAAAGACTAGTGACTATGCTTTAACTAAGTAAAATTTCTGTTTTTTTCCAGCAAACTGGACATTTCAATAATATATTTTCATTCAGTTTCATTGGTGTGTGTGTTTATTTATGTATATACAGTATATGTCATTTTTCAATTTCTATTCAATAGTGTTCTTTAAGATAATAAAAATTACTACAAATCCACCACTAAATTACTGCATTTTCTCTTATAAAAGTAAAGAGCAGCAATTAGCAACATTTTGCCCACCCTTTTGGATCCTTACATGGGATCAAATTATGCATGAATGCTACTGGCCCAGTACACTCCTGGGTTGTTCTGGTATGTGTGAAGTATGCTTAGTTCGATAATTTCTATTTTACATGTGTGAAAAGGGACTAGTAACTCTGCAGGACTTGAGCAACACAACTTAATTTGCCTACAATATTTAAAAGCTAGAAAGTATAGATTGAACAAGGTAGTACAAACCAAATGTAGACTTACAGATCTCAAAATTGTATTCCTGTATTATTTTGTGCTTAGTAGGAGGTCATGCTTAAAGACTTTGGCAAGGCTGCATTATGTATCCTCTTAAAATGTTTAACAAATGCAAATTTAGCATATGACCTCTGATATTAATTAATGTACTTATGCCTTCCATCCTCATTAGACTTTTATCAGTAACATATTCTCACACTGATTAGGATATTGATAAATGCGAAAAAATGTTTAGTAACGTATGATTTATTTACCGAAAAAGAGGAAATTATTTGTCAGGTAGAACTTTGGCTGCTTATACACAGTAGTATACACAAGGTAGGTATCAAGACAAAAAAACGGTTTAAAACATCTTTGAGCCAAAGACGAGAACTGTCCAAGTTTTAGACTTCACAGAAAAAGGACGCACATACTAAGAGGGATTTCAGTTTGAGATCTGTGAGAATGGCGATTAACCCTCTAAAGGAGTTCCTATGCAGTACCAGGTAAGGACTATTGAGTGTGCTTTACCTCATAGCTCTTTCATTATAAATCTTTAAAAAAACAATAATTTATAAATGACTGAGGGTGATACAGATCTCATTAGGACACTCATACTAAAAATATAAAGATGCTGCCATAAACTACTGCTCATGGTAGATTTACAACAACATATAATATAGAACGGTGGCACAGTGGTAGCGCTGCTGCCACGCAGTTTGGAGACCCGGGTTCGCTTCCCAGGTCCTCCCTGCGTGGAGTTTGCATGTGCTCCCCGTGTCTGCGTGGGTTTCCTCCGGTTTCCTCCCACAGTCCAAAGACATGCAGGTTAGGTAGACTGGTGATTCTAAATTGTCCCTAGTGTGTGCTTGGTGTGTGTGTGTGCGCCCTGTGGTGGGCTAGCGCCTTGCCCAGGGTTTGTTTCAAGCCTTGCGCCCTGTGTTGGCTGGGATTGGCTCCAGCAGACCCCCGTGACCCTGTAGTTAGGATATATGCCACATTAAAATCATTACTGAAGCCTTGCCCCTGCCTCTGGAGATTAGCTATGAAGTATATGATTTCTGTTTGTTTTCCTGCCTTGCTTGTTTTTGCAGTATAACAGTATGTAAAATATGCTATTTAGCTGAGTCAATGCTAACATATGCAATACATGCCATCAAGTAAATATGTGTATGACCTTGAACTCTGTAGTTTGTTCTGCTTAAATTCTACACAATGCAATTTAAGAGCTTTAGTACAAAATGTTAACTGTTGCTGCTGTTCAATTCCCTTATCCTCCTTTTTGGAGGAGAATGCATATCATTGAGAGTGGATACATATCAAGTTTTTTGAGAGTAAAACATGCAATACACATAACTTGTCCCTGATAGTTCAAGAGATTTTATATTAATTTAGAGCATAATAACTGTTCTCAGCCTACTAATGTTAGGTTTGGTTGTATCAGTTAGTCTGTATAAAATTGTATTCATGACAAAAGCAATTACTTAGTGTTCTAATTGGCTGAATTTGTGGATGTCATTTAAAAGGAAAGCCTCAGTTTTTCAAGTTGCTTCATGGTGAAAAAGATGCAAAAATGTAAATTATTTAAAATATTCTTTAAAGAATGACCTTATCCACACCCCCTCTCAGCACTTCTCCACATTGTTTCATACATTTGGCTACCATTACACTTGATAAGGTGAGAATCAGCAGTAGCTTTAAGTCCCTTTACTTTAAAATCTAGGCGAGCGCCAAATAAGATGTCTAAGAGTCTGGCATAGATCATTTCATAAAGCTTGATGGGGCTTCAGAATTCAAGAGGTGTCTGGACTATGTAAATTATATAAACCATATAAACAGTGCTGCGGTGGGTTGGCACCCTGCCCTGGATTGGTTCCTGCCTTGTGCCCTGTGTTGGCTGGGATTGGCTCCAGCAGACCCCCGTGACCCTGTGTTCGGATTCAGCGGGTTGGAAAATGGATGGATGGATGGATATAAACAGTGGGTATCCATCACCCATTTCATGCCCTTATTGGACCTGCAGTCCTCAAAGAAATATGGTGCCATGTGCTCTTCATGAAACACAGCAAACTTAAGTTCACTCTGCCAAGGTTGCTGCAATGACCAATAACACAGCCTGCACCACCAATTATTTGGTCATATATGACTTTCTGTTGAGCTATGAGTTGTGACTGGTAATTGCAATGGAAATGATCAATCAGGTTGTGCAATGTGTTTCACTGTCTGCACAGCTAACCATGGTTATTTTCCTGTCAGTAAATTTGTATGCCTGTGCAGCTGTGCTCTTCCTGTCAGTCATGGTGCATGACCATATTGCTGCTTGTTGTAAAAAGGACCTGAAGCCCAGTTTTGTAGCCAAAGTAGCTTAGCTTACATATTCAACTCATGGGTCTCATTATGCATATCAAGGCCTAAGCTCTCGACCAAGAACAAAATTAAGGTTTATATATAAAATTTAGATTTAAATATCGTCATTCATGCGTGTCAGAGGACCTCTTCACAGGTTCAGTCAAGATATGTAATAACCCACAGGGACAAGACTGGGCGCTGCTGCAATGCTGGCTTTTTCTTTCTCCACAGCGTCAAGAAACCACCTGAGGAAGGCACTTAGCCTCCACCCCTTCCAGTCCAGCCTTATTAAAACCCCGGGCACCCCCAAAGGAGGCGTCATTTACTGGCCAGAGCAACCCACCAAATGGAGCTTGGCAAGAAGCGAGTAAGCCTCATTCTTTATACTTTAGGGACAAACGCTTGCAAGCATCTTTTTAATTTGTACTTCTGTCTCCAGACAATAAACAGGTTGGCCTGGTTGATGGCCCAAAATTCCCACACAGTTTCTGAACTGTCATTACCGCACCTGGCCACAGTATTAATACATAAAAAAAGAGCTTAAAAATACTGCATGGAATAGTTATTACAGAAAGAAATTAATGGAACTATACTAATAAAGAAAGTCAAAGAAATGTGCAAGTACACACTGCAAAAATAAAATCGTGTTTCAAATCATGCTATAATCTTCATCACCAAAGTAACAACCTGGAACACATCCCAATGCTATTTATCGTTATAGCCTGAGATTTCCTAATTCAAATCTGTATTTACTAATTGATTTGATACTTAGAAATGAAAAATATAACTAATAATAAATTTAGCTCTATGTTAGCTAAATTTCCGTTTACTTCAGGGTAGCAGAAGAAAATGCTATTGAAGTTAGTATTAATAACACTTTAATGCATACATTAACACAATGCCACCAGGCAATGGAAACAGAATTAAGATGCCATCCCAATTTGCTTCTTAAAGATTTTACTTTTCAGCACAACAAGATAACCTTGTGTGGGAAGATAAAGTGAATTTCATTTTATCTGGAAATTTAAGGTATGTTAGATGTATTTTTGTGCACCTAAAACTCATTTTATTTCAAGATATCTGCTGTGCATTCAAAGATATTGTAATTAAATCTTAATAACTTCCTTTTCTTCCTGAAGTTGTACAGAGCATTCCTAGAAGTGGTTCTGAGGCTTGGCCTGGAAGTAACCCATGATTACATTTAAAAAAATATTTTCTGGCTGCGCTACAGCTTATCTCTGCAGTACAGAGAATGTACAGTTGGTGAGAAGAGTTGGACGACGGCTCAGTGGTGAAGAGGAAAACAGGTCAAAGAAAGGGGATATGAAAAAGAGTGAGGACATGTTTTAGGAGTACTTTACAGAATATATAAAATTCTGTTCAGGGCCCAGCTATAAATCATAAACAAATGCACTGGATATGTCTATGCTTTCATTCTAATCGGTTTTGAGGGTTCAGATGGCTCAGTACTACCTCCCCATTATCTAAACTGCACACACACACACACACACACTGGCCCAGATAAATGTGCAGGCACAATTATAAAAATCTTTGCTAAAATTTTCAACATACTTGCTCTCTCTCAAACACTTACACACAAACACAGACAGATTGCCCAGCCTGCAAAAAGTTCTCATAGGGATGCACGTCAAAGTCGAAGTAGTCAACTTTACGAACAGTTATTTCAAAATATCTTACTTGTTTCAATGGAATGAATGAAACTATTTTAGTTTAAAAGAGCTGATCTAATGTAGCTTACATACACTTCAGATACTGAAAATATTTTACATCTTTTAATTAGTTTTAAGGGGGGGCGGGGGGGGGTCTGCAGGAGGAGACAAAGAGAGAAAGCTATTTCTGATCTGTCCTTTTTTTCCCCCCACAATTATAAGTGCCAACAGATCAATAGGCTTCATAGCCATAACTCCTGGAAATATTGGAAATTAAGGTTAAAGCTATCATATGTAATAATGTAGTACCTTAATTTAAGCAGTCTGTCTATTACCAAACAGTGAACTTTGAGAGCTGGAATATCAAAGGTCTCAATCACAAATTAAAGAGGAAAAAAGTACTCTCTCTCCTAACAGGTCTAAACAGCAAGATAGTATTTTTACAGGAGACTCACTTAAATCAGCAAGGATCAGTTTCGGTTGCAAAGAGATTGGACTGGCCAAATATTCCACTCCAGCTATACAAAGAAAACTAGAGGTGTGGGAATCTTAATTCATAGAACAATTTCATTTGCAGTATCAGATGTAGTATCTGATCCTGAAGGGCGATATGTGATGGTGATGGGTAATTTATTTAATTGTAAAGTGATTTTGATAAATATCTATGCAACAATGTGGATCATAGAGACCTCACCCAAAACATATATGCATCCATGCCTAACTTGAACAGTCATAAAATTATAATGGCCAGAGACTTTAATTGTGTTTTAAATTCAGACCTGGATAGGTCTTCAGCTACAGGGTCGATAACATCTAACACTGCAAAAATAATCACACAGTTTTCAATTGATCATAACTTATCAGACCCATGGATATTTTTAATCCATACTTAAGAGCATATTCCTTCTTCTCACCAGTACATCATTGCTACTCAAGAATTGATTATTTCTTTATAGATAATAATTTCTTGCCCACAATCAAATCCTGCAAGTACGATGTTATTTTTATTTCCGACCATGCCCCTCTGATCTTGGAGCTCACATCACCATGTCCCACATACTCATCTCAAAGCTGGTGTCTTAAAACCCTGTTAGCCGACGAGAACTGTACAAAAACTATATCCAAGCAAATTGACTCTTTTCAGAGACAAATGCATCCTCAGTGGTTTCTGCAGGAATACTCTGTGAAACTCTGAAGGCGTTTTTAAGAGGACAAATTATCTCCCATCTCTCCCACAAAAATAAATTGGAAACCAAGAAGAACTCAGAGTTAATCACTGAAATTACCAGAATAGATCAAGAACATGCCAGGTCTCCAAAATGAGGCACTTTTTAGGAAAAGACAGGCTTTGCAATCAGAACTCAACCTTTGACAACAAAATAAACAGAACAACTCATTTTTAAAATCACATCATTACTATGAAAATGGAGAGAAGGCTAATAAGATCTTAGCTCAAAGAATCCACAAGCAGGAAGTTTGCAATGCAGTATCAGTAATCACCAACATAGACAGAGATAAAATCATTGACCATAACAATATAATGCACACATTTAGAGAGTACTATAAGTCCTTATATTCTACTCAGTCTAAAGATATATTCTACTCAGTTTAAAGAATACAAGACACAATCGAATGCGTTTTTTGATACATTACGGATACCACAGTTAAATACTCTCAGTACAGAGGAATTGGATAAACCTCTGACACTAACAGAATTACTAGATGTTATAAACTCACTTCAGAGTGGGAAAGCACCAGGTCCTGATAGCTACCCTGCTGAATTTTGTAACAAAAATTTCAATTAAGTTAGCTCCCCTTTTCTTAGCAACATTTATAGAAGCTAGAAACAATAAAATTCTACCTTAAACTTTTCGCCAAGTATTATTAATGATGTTAAGATACTCTTCAAAGTTCTAGGTAGAAGGATTGAGAAAGTGATCACTTCGGTAATGTCAAAAAAGACCAAACTGGATATATTAAAGGTAGACACTTAGCTTCCAATCTTCAACGCCTATTTAAGGTAATATATTCACCCATATCTAACACTCTACAGATCTTATCTTTGGATGCATATAAAGAATTTGATATGGTTGAATGGGACTACCTATTCACCACGTTGCATAAACTTGGGTTTGGCCCGAACATATGTGCATGGATTAGACTACTGTATACCAGTCCAGAAGCTTCAGTATGTATTAATAACATAACTTCAGACTACTTCAAAGTAGAATGCAGTATAAGACAAGGATGCCCCTTGTCACCTCTGCTATTTGCAATCGCCATTGAGCTATTGGCTGTTCACTTTCAAAATGCATCAGAGACAAAGGGGATTTTCAGAGAAAATATCACTATATGCAGATGATATGGTACTGCATATATCAGACCCACAAAATTCTGTGCCTGTAACCCTAACTGCACTGACAGAATTTCAAAAGATAACTGGACTAAAAATTAATTTGAATCAAAATGTGCTTTTTCCAGTGAATTCTCTAGCAAACAAAATTAGATTGACACCTTCCCTTTTATCATTGCAGATCAGTTTAAATACCTAGGGGTAAACATCACAAGTAAATTAAAAGTTTTGTATATAAATACAAAAACTTGCTGTCTGCTTGGAAAAACGTAAACAAGACGTGCATTGATGGTCTACCTTCCATCTTACTTTAGGAGACAGAATTAAAACTTTTAAGATGAATATCCTCCCTAAGCTTTTGTTTCTATTTCAAAACACCCCCACATAGATTAACAAATCATTTCTTAAGAAATTATATTCAATCATAAGTTAATTTTTTTGGAATTCAAAATATTCACGCATCCAAAGGACAACCCTACAACAACCTAAATCAGAAGGTGGCATGGCTCTGCCTAATTTTCAAATTTAATTACTGGGCAACAAATATACAAACTATAAAAACCTGGACATTGACACAAATAAATGAACACACACTAGCTTGGTCTGCAATAGAAATGAAATCCTGCAGTATTTCTTTATATTACTTGCTTTGTGCACCAGTAAATAAAAAGGTATCTTCAATATACTAACAACCCAATTGTCCTTCAATGTAGGAAGCACTTCAAGTTAGAGAATACTTTATCTGTGGCACCTGTACATGATAACCATCTTTTTCCACCATCTCAAACTTGCACAGTTTTTCATATTGGAAAATGTATGGGATTAAATCATTTAGAGATTTCTATATAAATGTCTTTGCATCCTACAAACAATTACACTCAAACTTTAGCTTCCCATCAACGCAATTTTTCACCAAATTAGAAACTTTGCTAAACAAAATCTGCCCAATTTTCCTCACCTCCCACCTATTTATATTCCAGAACAAATATGGATCAGTCTTGACGACAGCATTTCTATAATATATAAAACCATTTTAAAGTCCATTCCTTTTATAGATCCCAGAGTACAGTGGGAAAAAGATCTCCTACTAAACATTTCAGAAAAGGAGTGGAATGCAGTCATGCACAGAATTCACTCTAGCTCCATAAGTGCAAAGCATTCAATTATTCAACTTAAAATCTTTTATCGAGCACATCTATCTTGTTTAAAATTGTCCAAAATGTTTCCAGGGCGAGATCCAACCTGCGAACGTTGTAATCGAGCTCCAGCCTCACTAGGCCACATACTTTGGGCGTGTACCAAATTAACATCATTCTGGACAAAATTTTTTAAATGCATATCAGACAGCCTTGGTGTCAAAATCACTCCTAATACATTAATAGCTGTGTTTGGTGTACTCCCAGTTGGCTTAACGTGGAGAAGGACAAACAAACAAACTGTAATTGCCTTTACTTTACTGTTAGTACGTAGACTTATTTTGCTCAACTGGATGAATCCTAGCCCACCTCTTTAAGTCAGTGGGTAACTGATGTTATATACTGTTTGAAATTGGAAAAAAAATCACTTTCTAACTTTAGAGGATCTGTCCAAAACTTTTTAAAAATCTGGCAGGATCTAATCAATAACATTTTAGAATAAGTATTTATATTGGGGAGAAGGACTTCTTTCCCTCTTTACTACTCTCAAAAGTTTTACTCTGGCTGTTGACCTTTCTCTCTTTCTCATGGGTGGGGGATGAAATGAATCTAGTTTTGTTAAGTTAAAGTTGATTGTATGGAATGTTACATGCTTTTAATAAGTTCAATAAAAGAAAAAAAAAAAAAATTTAAGGACTTAGCATATATTCCAAGATACCATATCTTAAACAGGCTGCACTATTACAGTAACTGTATTTTATACTGTGTTAAGTTATTTTGAGATCCCAAATATTTACAATTCCTTTAAATGTGTTTAAAATGGTTTTCAAAATGTGCACCTTTTTGTACAGCCTTGAGGAGGAGTTAAAATCTACCATTTTGATATACAGTAATCCCTCACTTATCGCGGGAGATAGGTTCCAAGGCCGACCACGATAACTGAATTTCCGCGAAGTAGGGACACCATATTTATTTAATTATTTAAGGTGTATTTGGATGTTTTTAAACCCTCCCTGTATTGTTTACAACCCACCCTTTACTCTATTAATAACAGGGACAACTGCTAAGCAATATGAAATCGGTAGATAAGTTTACACTTACTGTATAGCGAAGTACACGTAGCTATATATGACGCAATGATGGTGATGAATATGCTGCGCAGTAAAAATGATGACGATGAAGGTGATGATGATTTTTACTGCGCAGCCGATGACTGTATTTTACGTCTCTTCAGACGGAAAAGTCATTTCCTGGGGCACCTCCTCCTCGGTTTCCGAAGGTGTATCTGTAGTAGTAGTAGTAGTAGGAACTGGCTCTTTTTTGCGAGCCTGCAAAAATGTAGCGAACGGTGGATTTGTTCACGCCATATTGGCGGGCCACAGCCGCGAACGTTCTCCCTTCCTTCAACATATCCAGAAGTTTCACCTTCTCAGCGATCGTCATCATTCTTCGTTGTCGTTTAGGCTCAGCACCAGCCTTGGAAGAAGGAGCACGTTTGGGAGCCATTGCAGGGGGTGAAAATTGAAGCGAAGTTCAACACAAAGAATCCACAAAAAAAAAATCACACACAGCACAGTGTAAAGTAAACCGCTCGGCGAGAAAGCTTGAAGCGAAATGACAAGGGGAGATACTGTGGGATCTAGGCATCAGTCAAAGCACCAATCACAGGCCCGATTACAAAGCGGGAAGCTGTGATTTGTCGTCTCCCTCCCATGTAACAAATCACAGCCCGTGTTACAATGCACTTAGTCACCGAACTTGTTTTGTTGTTCTTAGACTAGGAAATACTACTACTATATTTAAAAACCCGTGAAGTCGTGAATCCACGAAAAGTGAACCGCGAAGTAGCAAGGGATTACTGTATTGTTCTACTCAATTTAGATTCAGTAATGCCTGCGTGTATAATAAAATATAAAACATTCAGCACTTAAATAGGAAATGAAACTGCAATAGTAGTACCTTAGAGAGAAAAATAACATGTAACTCCAATGTTGGTGAGCAAATGCAATATACTGGCGTCTATTCCCTGAAAATACTCTTTAGCTTTCGCGTCACTGTCTCTTTGGTGTTTGGGTACTCATCCTCACTCTAAATGGAAACTTGCTCCGTTAAGTTCTTTTCACATTTCTTTGGCTGTATTAGTCAAAGGAAATAATGAGACATTAAGGGTTTTATTAAAAAGTCTGAATGGGCTATTAGTTTCAAGATACACAATTTATAAAAACTGTCTAAAGTCAGTATGCATATGCATGACAAATCTTTCAAGTACAGCAGCAAATTTTGTGCTTAAAACACATACTTTTGCAAGCATATGGTCGCAATCTGCAGGTGCACATAATATATTGTAAAATATGCCTGGTCACGAGACTTTTGGCAGTGTATTTTGTGCTGTCTTCATTTCAACTGGATCTGTGTGTGAAAGCAGAGAGACAAGGGTTGGACGTGGATCTATCACACAATTGGAGTGATCACTGCTAACCAGCCACCCATAAAGCACACACTTTAGCATTTAATCACTGTCAAATTTGCCTGTGACTATGGTAAAATAAACTGTGTATCTAGGGTATGCCATTTAAAAAATTGTTCAATCTTTTTTTATTGTCATGTTTTGCACATGTACAGGTTAAGCCAACTTATATGGATAATACTGGCCATGTAAGGCATATGCCATATATAATGGGTGAGTATAAGATATTAAAAGTGTTACCTTAAAAGTTTACAATTTTTAAGTGCTGAAAGTCAGATGTAATTTAAATTGACGCTTAACGCCAGATACAAGATATAAATCAGAAAGGTTAGAAATAAAGAGCACATTTAAAATATAAACATGCACTGACTCTGGTTTTAAAAGGTGTTCCATACTCAAGTGTGTACACACTGCAGCGCTGTTTGCAGGTTTCTTATTTATAGGAAGAATTAGCTGAAGCTGGACTAAAAAGAGGCACAATGCAGGAATCAACCCCTAGGTAAAGTGACACTTAATGTACACATCCCCCTATAATGGTTAACTATAACAATGCTGTTGGCTAAATGGAAACAAAATTAAATGAAAGAAAAAATGATTAGGTCATTAGCAACTGATTTCAACAACACTACTAGACTTTAAAATCTGTTATTAAGTTTTTGACTTTACTAATCTTTAATGTTTTCATAATTGATAACACATTTAAAACTATATCATGGTTTTTGATTTACGATAAAGTAGGATTAAATCCTGGAACATTATTCCATAGTATTTCAGAAAAATCATCCATGCTAGGAGAAAGACAGAATTGAGTGATTCATGACTATTTGGTTACTAAGGACTACTTCCAGAAGAACTAAGGGCTGCTCTTATCCCTATCTACATAGATTTTTTTATTCTTTTTTGACATGCGTGCAGGGAAAGAACACTGCCAAAAGTCACATGACCAAACACTGTATACACCTGATACTGCACAGTGTACACATAGGTTGAGAGAAAATGCAGTGCTCCTGCATAAAATGTCCTATGTGCTTTCAAAGTTCTTTTGGAATATGTGTTGCTCATGCCCACAGACAAGGCAGTTTCTATTCAAGAGATAAATTCTTTATTATTTGGATGAATAAGAGAACATGGTGCAGAATCTCAGGTCTAGGAAAATGGACTGCAATCTCAGTATAGCATCTGCCAGAATATTGTCTGAATATTTTTCATGTACCTCTGTGGGTTTTTTACCCAGAATTACAATTTTCCCTTCTACATCTTGATGACATTATCAATAAATTGACCATCAACTCTTAACAGGTTAAATATGCACCAAGCATTAATGCATGTCTGAATTTGCCTTATGATAGACTAGTAATCCACCCAATTCTTGCCCTGCATTCAATAATGTCAGAATGAGTTCTGGCACCCTGTGACACTAAACAGAGTTAAGCTGCTGAATAAAAACCATGTGCATGTATAGCAGAACAGGTGGTAACCAAGTTAGTAATATTTTGCTTATACAGACAAATAAAACACACAAAGAAATCAAAATTAATTTTTATTTCATCTATTATTATAGTTTAAATCAAAATGATTCTCTAAATAATAAATAAAAATAACCATGTAAGAAAAATAAAGCAATCTAAGAAAAAAATTTCATTTATCAAAACCATTGAGTACTTGATAAATTCTGTAGATGTGTTTAATAGCCTTTTTCAGTTGCATTTGTTCTGTCACATCTGGATCTTTCAATCGCTACTACACATTTTCTTCTTTCTTTGGATTATAAAATCTGATTACAGCATAATGCTGACAAATACACTTACTGGCCACTTTTTTAACTATACCTTGCTAGTACTATGTATGTTGGACCCCCTTTTCCCTTCTAAACTGCCATAATTCTTCATGGCATAGATTCAACAAGATGCTAGAAACATTCCTCATGGATTTTGGTCCATATTGACAAGATAGCATCATACAATTGCTGCAGATTTGTCAGCTGCACATCCATGATGTGAATCTCCTGTTCTATCACATGCCAAAGGTGCTCTATTAGATGGAGATCTGGTGACTGTGGAGACAATTTGAGTACAGTGAACTCACTGTCGTGTTCAAGAAAAAACTTTGAGATGATCTTAGCTTTGTGACATGGCTGGAAGGAGCCATCAGAAGATAGGTTCACTGTAGGGGCGGGTGGTATGACCAAAATTCTATATCACGGTATTTTTCTAAATTATCCCGGTTTCACAGTATTCAACGGTATTTTTTTCCCCCATGCATGAGTGGATGTTAACCACATTTTCCACTGAAATTACTGCAATAGACTTGCTAAGAATAACCTATTCCACTGTCATGAGCACTGTACAAAAAAAAAAAAAAAAAAAACATTTTAATGTGCACACAAGTATTAATACAGGTTTGCATGGCCCCATAAAGTGATTTCAAGGGGGTGGCACTAATGAAGAGAAGGAATCACATTGCATGATAGATGCAGTCAAAATATAGAACCTTTATATTGAACAAATTTTGCAAAAACTTAAACTGTATTTTTGACAACATATTTTCAACCATCCAAAGAGGCATTTAGACTTAGTAAAATATCCAGAGGTTCTTGTCAAAAGTTGTATTGCACTGAACATGTCTTAGAAAAGGAATAAATAGTAAATATTTTTTGTAAACCAACTACACTTTCTGTTAATGTTAACAATCTCTGTCCACTGACACGTTAAAGTGACTTTTTAAACAACTTTACCATCATTAAACTGCATAATATTTAAACTAATAAATAATAACAATAAAATAAATAATAGTATTATTACTGATAGTTGCACTATTACTTCATGATTTCAAGCCCAGGTGCATTACATAGTATTCACCAAATTAAAATAAAATAAAACAAGTGCAACTTGGTGATGACATCTTTACCAACTGAACCATCATTTAGGCAAATTGCATTAATATGGACCTTGCTTCAAGCTAAGCTATATACATAAATAATAAAATTGCAACTTGCATTTATAATGCTATTTGTGGTATAGCCCTATGGAATCATATTATGGCCACGGTGAAGAAAAAAAAATACAGACATAGGGAAGACAAAAACAAACTATATGTCGAGAATAAAGTCAACATTTCCACTTTATTCTCATAGTTTATTTTATAATTAAAGTAGAATGTCGTAAACTAAACTTCATCCTAAAATCAATGTTTAATTTACTAGATTTTCTCAAACCCCATGATAAGTTAATGCAGCACATTAAATGCTTTGTGTTAAGTGTTCCCCGACCCAGTTGTTAATCACTATGCTTCTTAAACTGACTTCCTCCACACTAAGAGGAGGCAGCGATCACCGCACAGAATCCATTCACTTAATGATATTCCTGCTCTCTGAAAATTTAGAATGCTAAGATAAATACTTTTTACTTCATGATGAAATGCATTACAGCAGGTATTAAACATGCACGGTAGTGAGGCGGTAGTGCTGCTCCCTCGCAGTAAGGTGTCCCCAGGTGTATGTTCAGTGTAGAGAACTTTATGGCAGGTGTGACGAGGCTCCAAAAAACTGGATGTATGAATGGGTATCGCAAAGGTTTAACTTAAATATTGTGTAACTGTTGGGTTCGTGATCTGGTGGTCGGAGACACAAACACAGAATTCAACGGATGTTCTTCTGAGCGGGCTTTCTTTATTTTAAGCGTGCTGTCTCTATCTGACGTACCAAAACCCCAGTTCCTATCCTTCCTTTTTCTTTCTCCACATAACCAATCACCACACGATAAATGTCTTTGTGAAATTAAAACTAGTTTTAAAACTTAGCCCAGAACTTTAAAAATATCTTCGTTATGCATGTTTAATTATGCCATTCATTCAGGGTTACGCCCATCCCAGCAAGCATTGTGTGCGAGGCAGGAGCAAATCCTGAACAAGTCGCCAGCACATCGCAGGGTGAATATGAGCAAAACATACACTAGCAGGGTCAATATAGCATAACAAAACCCCACATTCTACATGACTTTGAAAGGAAACTGAAGCACGCCGAGTAAACCCACCAGAAAAACATGCAAATTCAAGGCAGGGTACACCCGAAACACTCTTGCTGCGAGGCAGCACTGCAACCTCCACACCGCTGTGCCCCCACATGATTAATACATGCTTTAATGCATTTCATCATGAAAATTATATCAAGTATTTATCTTAGCATTTTAAATGTTCAGAGAGCAGGAATATCATGAAGTGAATGTATTCTGTGCAGCGATTTCTACTGGTGCCTCCTCAGTACAAGAGGAAGTCAGTTTAAGAAGCACATACCGATTTAACATGGCTCGGGGAGCACTTAATACAAAGCATTTAATGTGCTATATAACTTATGACGGGGTTTGAGAAAATCTAGTAAATTAAATATTAATTTAATGATGAAGTTTAGTTTACGATGTTCTACTTTAATGACAAATTACGAGAATAAAGTCAACATGTCGACTTTAATCTTGACATAAACGTCGAGAATAAAGCAGAAATGTCAAGAATAAAGTCAACATGTCGACATTATTCTCGTCATAAGCGTCGAGATTAAAGTGGAAATGTCGAGAATAAAGTCAACATGTCGTCACACTATTACACAGTACCCAGGTACATTACACTGTATTGAAAACAAATAAAACAAGTACAACTTGGCTTGCAGTATTATCCAGTAGTATATAAACTGTATTTACACATTTGAACATAATGGTCCACATCCGACCTTTTAAAGCCAAAGTATCTTCAGGCAATGGACGCGACTCCTTTTTTTCGGCAAAAGTTCTTCTGTGTCATCATGTTCAACTTTATCGTCAGCTACAGCTTCAGTTTCGGAATGTTCCCTGTCCATTTTCACCGCGCAATACCTACACTACCACTACCTATTCAGCGGTGTAGCAGTGAAAAAGAGCCCCCGCGCAACGCTGCTGTGATTAGCGGTGTAGCAGTGAAAAAGGTCCCCACTTGAACAGATTCCCGCTGCGCCACGTTCCGAACGTCGTTTAGGCAATTTAAACCTTGTGTTGCGGTATAAGAAAAATCCATATCATAACAAAAATAAAAAACGATTTTTGATATGAACCGGTATTCCGCCCAGCATTAGTTCACTGCAGTCATAAACAGATGGACATGGTCAGCAAAAATACTCAGGAAGGTATTTAAACAATGCTCAGTTGGTACTAAGGGGCCCAAACTGTGCCAAGAAAATATCCCCCCACACCATTACACTACCACCACCAGCCTAAACCATTGATACAAGGCAGGATGGATACATGCCTCAATTGTCTGTTCTTAGCTGACAGGAGTGGCACCCAGCATGGCCACCTGCTGCTGTAGCCCATCTGCTCCAAGGTTTGACATGTTACTTGTTCAGAGATGCTCTTCTGCATACCTCGGTGGTAACAAGTGGTTATTTGATTTACTGTTGCCTTTCTATCAGCTTGAACCAGTCTAGCCATTCTCCTATGACCTCTGCCATCAACAAGGTATTTTCGCCCAGACAACTGCTGCTCACTGGATATTTTCCTTTTTTGGACCATTCTCTGTAAATTCCAGTAGATCATCAGTTTCTGAAATATTCAGTCTAGCCCATCTGGCACCAATAACCATGTCACTTTCAAAGTCACTTAAATCACCTTTCATCCCCATTCTGTTTCTCAGTTTAAACTTCCAACAGGTCATCTTGACAATGTCTACATGCCTACATGCACTGAGCTGCTGACATTGAACAGGAGTACCTAATAAAGTGGCCAGTGAGTGTAGTACAAATAGACGGTGCAGCTAAAATGATTACTGCTTGACTCTTTAAGACGGTCAAAAACAAATTGACGTTACTATTTAAATGAACAGTTTTATATGACAGATTAACATGTGCAGATCAACAACTCTTTTTTTGTTTATAAGAAAATTAAAAGGTATTAGAATAGTGATGCAATGGATACTATTGTCACCTCAGTGATCCCGCACCCTGGGGTCTGATTCCTGTGCACTAGACACTGTGTCAAGTTTGCATGTTACCTGCATATCTCCAGAGGTTCTTCAGCAACATCCCAGGCACGTACAGGCAAGGCTGTGGAGTCGGGAGTAATTACTGGGTGTCTTGAGTTGGTAAATATGTACCAAGTCAGACTCTGACCAAATATAAATTGTAAAATAATGTGTAACATTTCCCGTTTCACAAATACTAATTCAAGTATAGTTTTTTCAGGATACAATTTTAACTTTACCTTGAAGACTGACCTCTATTTTTTTGCAGATTTCAAACTATTACATACTTATGGTAGTTTAAACCCCATTCACAAATTCAAAATGGCAAAAACAGTTTTAGCAGTGTCGGCAGTTTTTACACATATTGCATACCCCAACAAATCGGAAATATTATATATGTCAGTGCACTGCAGAAGTTGATGATGAAAAAGTTTGTGATGTGGACATCAGTAATTTTACTAGTTCTGAAAAGAATGCACCTATAAGAGCATCAAATTTTAAAAGACACTTGCAGTGTTTTCATTCAAAAGTGTTAAAAGCTGTACTCGGCAGTGATGAAATCCTATATATTTTGTGGGCTTTCAAACAACATAGCAAACATATTAGTCTAATTAAGAATTTAAAAGTTAGAGGTACCATAAATCAAGGAGTAATAGTCTCATTTTTTGGTACCATAAATTTTAGGATTTGTGGTTGAGGCTTCCACAGCCCTGTGTGCCCGATGGGTTCACTATCAATTCTAAATGGGACCTTTTGCCAATTCATTGTGAGTGTGGTTGTGTGACATGAGTGGGTCCTGTGATTTATTGCCTTTTGACTGTGTCCAGGGCTGTCTAGATAAGCAACAGACTTCCACAACCATGACATGGATTATGTAGGGTGGAGAATGTTATTTTAAATAGGTTTATAAAGGTTAGGATTCATCCCCAGTTTTTCAGGAACTGAAATTCTTGAATAGACATTTTCATATTAATATGCCCACAAAATGATATGAAGAGGTTACTATGCTCCCCTCTATATATCTGAAGATATGATACAAACACACAGTATATATAGGTTCCCTTAAAATATGGCAAAAGCCTAAAGCATTCCTATTTGGCCTGCAGCAGAACATGGGAATTAATGCATTGTACAAATGTGTTTGGTATGCTAACTGTGACACAGATAAAAATGGAAAAGTATGGAATTTTCAATTTATACATTGTATAAAATTTTCATTGATAGTGTTATGTATATCTGTTTAAACAATATTTATTTTTCAAATAAATACTTTGGAAATCATTTTATTATTTCATATATTACATGTGTGGCACACACAGACATGTTTGACATAACATGCTGTAGCTCTAGAGCCATCACACAGTAAATGATCTTATTAGGAATATTTGTTACATCGTCAAGGGTCACGTTAATACCCTGGTTAAGAATCAAAAAGTTTTCCATAAAAATGCAAACAATACTGTACTGAAAGAAGACACTAACTCTGCTAAGATCAGAAATGTTTCATCCAGATTCCAATTTGAAAGAACATTGTTGAAAGGCCTATCCTTCTTTCTTCTTAGATTCTAAAGAACAGAGTAAAGGAAGTAAAACAAAACAACTGTACCCAAGAATAATTACCAGAAACTATAAAAATCAGCTGGAGACCTATAGTTTAAAACCTTTTGAAGGGGTATTTAAACTGTGACTAAAGAGCGAGTTAACAGAAAATGGTCTGAAAACCTCTAAACATGTCTTTCAAAATTTTGAGTACACTCAAAGTTGGGAGGACAAAAGAAATAGATGCACTGTATATCCTGAAGTGAAGAAAACAAAGCAGTTGATAATCATATAAAAACTAGATGGATAAATGGATAATGACTTAATACACGAGTCCCCAAGACGAAAGATGACAAAATCCTGTAAAGTGAGGACTAATTACAGTGGATAAAGAAAATCTTGCTTCTCTTGTACAATCTCCTTTCTCACGAGCGTTAAGCCACAAGTGCACTGCTTACTTAAGAAAAAGGTAACTCTATTGTTAAGCTCCCTCTTGGCTTCTGCCCTTGAATCAGTGACAAATATTATTAGCTGACATGAATGAATGCTGCCAACACAGCTCACTGGTTGACATGAACCACAGTAACCCTGAGAAGCGCTTACAGGACAATTATAAGGCTATCACCTTCACTTTATATTTAGCAAAAGTGTAGACTTCTAATTCCGTGACGTGGCTTTCTCTGCTCTCCCATTACTCTGGGCCCCACAGACTGACAGAATGACAACCTACAACGGTGCACTCAAGTGTATCTTGTTACCTCTACAGGATAAACACAAACAAAAAGTAGACAGAGTTTAGAATTACTTTTAAAAATTCAACAAGTGCATGTGCCTAGTTTACTTAACTTGCCATGTACAGTATATACTGCACGTACTCTAGAATCAAAATGTTTTTATGCTCAATGTCTAAATGATTTCAAGGTTATAATTATTCCTTCAATATGGTTTCACTAAATGTAGTTTTGGTAAATGTCTATTTAGAGGATTAAAATGTTATACAAAATACAAAAAAAACAAAAATTAAATGGCATGCAAGTGTCACTATAGAAAACAAAAAAGAAAATCTGTAAATACTATAAACCAATTCACATTTTACACAGGTGGCAGATACAGAGGCAAGATAGGGTGACACTGATTCCTAGACTGAACGGTGAAATGTTTAAAGGTATAATACATGTACATAGCTAGAAAATAGCATTTTAGAAATGCCCACTGACCCAAGAGAATGAATTGGACAATAAAGGCACTAGAAAGTTCCATAGGAAGAATCAAATGATTAAGACGAGGTCTTACAAATTCAACATAAAAGTAAGACAATCAAACCTAATTACAAGACATTACCATAAAAAAAAATAACAACAATGCACTGCAATTTACTCACGTGGGCCTGTCTTTGACTTCCAGTATAATACAAAAGATCTTTTTAAAAGTGATGATACATCTAAACAGAAAAAACAATTTACTATTAATTATCTGATTACCTGAATTATGCAGCCAAAGAAAAAAATGGACAAGTAAACACAGAAGGCTTTAGGAAACAAAATTCCTTAGTGCTCCAGTACAAACACACTCTTTTTCTGTGAGTTTTGTGATATTCTTTTTGAAACAAATTTTAGTACCTGTTTCACTCATCACTACTAATGAGTTACAGTTTGGTATCATTAGCACTGCATTTAACTACAGTATATCCAGGAAAATGACTTGCTGCTCCAAACTGAACTTGATCACTTCCAAAATGCTTTGTGTTTCTCATTAATTTCATAAAATAAAGGTATCCATCCGTGAATTACAACAAATATTATTTATCACACCCTTTCTCTTTTATGAGCCATAATTTTCAGCTAACTAGATTCATCATCTAATCATTCTAATATCTGCCAAATAAACAATTATCAAAATATTTGTTTCTTGCTTCCCTAGTTTGATGTTTTTACTACAACCTGGCACGTGTAAAAAACTAAAAAAAAACAAAAAAACAAAATCACAAACACCTTGTCAACTGTCAGTCATACACACCATTTTAGTTCTCTGCACTTTCAAGATGAACAAGAACAGCATTGTATGATCATATGACAACACACATAATTGCTTAAAAGTATTTTCTGCTCTGCATGCAGAAGCTGAGTTAACATTACGTAAATCAATAATGCTATCCCAGAGAGAGCGAGAAAGAAAAAGGGAAATACCAGGCTATTTTTTTTTTACAATGTCAGCTAGTATAACAGCACTATTTTTGCTTAAGTTTTGTAAGAAGTGGCTGCATTATATCCTCAATCATGGAAAAATTGTCAGAAACCAAGTAAAGTGTATGATTTCTCTAAAGCAATATATAATACCACAAAATATAGTAAATCATTCTATAAATATCACAACAAGTAGTGTTTTATCTTTGCATTAAAAAGTTAGATTTAAATAAACATATTAGAAAATGTATAGATAGAATCATGAAGATCTCATGAAGAAGAACTACCAGTAGATTATTTTATCACACTGAGTCATAAGTCATCTTATTCTTTTAAGCTGCACAGAGTCAATATAAGCTATCAAGGCAAGATTTTAATATTTTCATATGGGTTTGTGTCTTAAATTGAAATTCAAAAAATGAAACTAACTTAACTGTTACACAGTCACTCCTTTTTGAGTGGGTCAATGTCTAAATAACATTGCTAATCTTTTATATACAAAAACACACGCACAGCAAGGATGTGGTTAAAATCACTATGCATAATTCAGGAGTTAATGATGGTTCTGCCACTGCATCATATATTGAGCCTGCTCCAAATTTCTTGCCTTAAAGAAGGCGCAGAGTGGTAATAATTTGAAATACTGTATACAGGGGTGTGTTGCTCACATTGTCCCTCTGCCATTCCTAGCGATTTTGCTCACACAGCTTCTGCTAATAAAATTATGAAGTTCTCCTTAGGCGGGATGAAAGTAGCCAGAAACTCTACAAATAGAAATAAAACAACTCACTGAAACTTGCCAGAAATTTTCTATTTCTGAATCTCTAGTTTCATGTGAGAAATAAAACTTTATAGTGGATACATAGATGGATTAGATGCTCACTTGATAATAAAACTGCTTTACTGTTTTGCTTAAGAAAGACCATCTTAGTGGGCTATGTGTGAGTGAAGATGTGAGAGGGTCCTTAAAGCACAACAAAACTCAATGTTCGTAATATGTGTAACAACACTAGGTAACTCTACCAACATATGTCATAGTATCACAACCAGGACAGATAGACAGACACACAGCCTTATTGGGTGGGTGGGGACAGGGAAGTTTGAGGCATTTGTAGAAAAGATTTAAAGCCAATACTATAGCACTCAAGCTACTCCTGGGAAAAAAACAAGCTGGTGGGTTGGTGGGGAATGTTTTATTTTTTTATACTAGATATAGTTCTTTCTGTTCACATGTTCTAGATAATCCTCTGAAGCTCTCATGAAATTTTACCTGCATGTCTTGAAGGATGTGGGAGGATTGCACAATGGCTGTGTTGACAAAACTGTAGCAAGTATCAAAACATACTGGTTATCTCTGTACCTTTAGCTACCTACAGTATACTGGCAAGGAAATGGGCTGGTACATTTACTAATTCTAAAATCAGATTTATTAAGTGTTTTATTGCTTAAAAGCACAAGGCACAACTTCTTATTACTATGACAGGCACAGAGGTAACAGAAATGCATAAATTGTAGAGATATGCAGTTATTAGGATGGCCAAAACAGCATATACTTCAGTGCAAAATACCAATCTGCTGAAGTTACATTTGTTGAATTTGTTTGATTTTGAAACCAAACTATTGTTCATTGATAAAATAGCTAAATATCATAACACGTGCCATAAATCTGAATAGTATACTGTTGAAATAGATGTAGTGTCTCAGTTACAAGTAATTGATTACAAGTAACATCAGTAACCTCTTTTCTTCTTCTTCTTCTACATGTTCTAAATAACTTTACATGTTGTACGATGTCCTGAATGGCATACCTTTGAGGAAGTCTATCCCTCCTTAGAAGGAACAGGTACTTTGTCTATTGCTGATGTAAGAAGAACTTTGTTGAATGTAAATCCATGCAAAGCCGCTGGACCAGACAACATACCCAGTCAAGTGCTAAGGTAACAAGCAAACTAGCTGACAGATATTTTTTACAGACATCTTCAACATTTCCCTTAGGCAAGTAGTCATCCCCAAGTGCTTTAAAACTACCACCATCAAACCCATGCCAAAGGAGTCCTCTGTCTCTTGCCACAAGGACTATCACATTATAGCACTCAATCCTGTCATCATAAAGTAATTTGAACAGCTAGTCTTGGGCCATTTGAAAGCTAGATTGCCCACATCACACAACCCTCTGCAGTTTTTCTAACACCTGAACCAATATCCTAGATTTCCTCACAGAGAGACTCTAAACAGTTCTTACCTGAAAAAAAATCCCCAGTACTATCACACTGGACACTGGTGTTCCCAGGGGCTCTGTACTCGGCACACATCTGTTCACTCTGCTGACTCGTGATTGTAGAGCTGCATGCAGCTCTAACACCAAGTTTTCAAATTACACAATGGTGGATGATCTCATCAACAAAAGGGATGAATCAGCTTACAGAATGGCAATATGATGATTGACCAACAATACAAATGCAACAATCTGTCCCTTAATGTGGACAAGACTAAAGAGATGTTTGTTGACTTCAGGAAAGCCCATGTGCTGTCCATACTCCACTGCTCTGCAGTATGATTGGTAAAGAGCACCAAATTCCTAGGTGTGAACCTGGCAGCTGACCTTACTCGATCAATTAACACCACCTCCACAGCAAAGAAGGCGCAGAAGTGTCTCCACTTCCTTCAGCAGGTGAAGAAGGCAATCCTACCTCCCCTCCATCATTGCCCCATTCTATGGTGGCACCACTGACGCTGTTCTGACCAGCTGCATCACTGTTCGATTTGGGAACTGCGGTGACTCTATCTATAAGGTCCTATAACAGTGCTCACAGCAGAAAAGTTCATTGGGATCTCTCTGCCCTCCATTAAAGATATCTCTATAAACTGGTGCATCCGCAAAGCATATAACAATTTGAAGGACCACTCCCACCCCTCCCATGGTCTCTTTGTCCTACTTCCATCTGGCAGGCGGTACTGTAGCATCCAAACCAGTTCTACCAGGTTCTACAGCAACTTCTACACCTTAGCTGTCTGAAATCTGAACTCTGTGCTGCCTTTGGATTTGCTCCTTGTTGCTTAATTATATGTACTACTTTTGTTACACTTGTTACTACTGTTATTTATTTATTACTATCTATTTCAAATGATTACTATTTATCTACTTTCCTATTATTTATTATTATTATTAATTTATTGTATAGTATTGTTTATTAACTGCATTGAACTTGTTTTGTGTTAATGTATGTTTTGCACTGCTGTCCTGGGAAACATTATTTTGTGCCACTATATGCTGCAACACTGTTTATGGATGGTATGACAATAAAGCCACTTGACCACTTGATCAGTCCAGTTAATCTTCTAAATCTGGATTAGTACATAGGCATAAGCAATAACTAAGTGAGATCACTCATTTAAAACACCTTGAAAACGGCACAAAAAGAGTTTCCCAGGAGTTCTGAAATAATGGATTAATATGAAACAAAGTTTGATTTCACACAGGAATCCTTGAAAAAGAAGAGAGAGATTTGAAAAATTAAAGTATCAGGTGTTTGTAACATTTGGAATATGAAATAATTTGACACATCCATTAAGAATTACTCTTTAGTATTTTTAAGCAGTTAATGATGCAGGCATACATCTTATAATATAAAATCATACAGTGACTGATAAACTATATTTTAAAAGCATGTGGTTAACAAAACAGCTTTAAATAGATTGTTTAAATGAAAATATCGTGAATTATTTTGGTATTCACTAATTCAACATCACATACAATAATGCTTGAATTTGTGTTTTTAGTGCAGACTTTAAGCAGTATGTTTCAGTTACTTCACAGAAAATGCCAGAGAATAAATGTAGTAAGTGCACATAGTAAGATAAAGCAGGTAGGCCACGATGGTGTCATTCTTTACAACCCCTATGCTGATCACCATTGTTGAAGATACATAGGAGCTCAGATTAAAGATATGCATTATATTTTGATATTTAAGAATATCAACACTAATTTCAGATAGGGCAATTGATAGTTGGGCAGCTACTTGAAGGATATACTACTATTTTAAAGCTGCTGTTACAGTTAGTATTTTTATATTTTATTTTTTTATTACAGAAACGGCACAATCTTGTTCACTTGAATAATGGAGGTACTTTTAATAAAGGAGCCATTCAATAGGATTTCTGTTTTTGCCGTGGTATCAACTGGTATTGATATTAACCCCAAAATATCTTTCATCATAACCTCCCTAAGTGTCACTATTGTAACAGTAGAACTGTGAACATAATTAAATTAATTTACAGAGGAGAAAAAAAATACTTAACACCGGTGTTCAACATCCTCTAGATATTTATATGACATTTATTGCTGGAAATATTATTAAAATATTATGTAACATAAAACCATAATGTAAAATATACACTTAAAATGTCTAGTCATCATGTAAAATATACTTTTAAAATGTCTAATGTTCTGTGATTGATTCAGGTGGGGACACTACATGCTTTTCAACTGGAATCAACTGATCCAAATTAGTACATTTTACTTCTACTTTTACTTAAAGTTGTAGTGAAGAGTTTGCACACAAAAAAAAAAAAATTAAGGAAAATGCACACAGCGAATAAGAAAAAAATAAAAGAGCCAAAATACATTGGCAGTGTATAACAGGCAATTACTGCTAAACACACAGATTTTTTTTTTTTTTTTTTTAAACAGGCATTCCTCCCTGTATTTACACTTATGAAGGCAGTGTTTTGAGGTCAGCGCTGCAACAAATAATAGTCTTCAGAGGCAATATAACTATTTGTTGATGCGTAGTAGGTTTGCTGTAGAATAATCTGCAGAAGCTGCTTGTGTGTTGCAATCATAAGAAAGGGGATGTCTTCTTTTTTCGTCAAAGAAAACAGTAATTCACATTCCAGAATTTGTTTATATAGTTATATGCAAAAAGGAAGATGATGAAAAATCTGTATTCACATTGACTGCCATAAGCAAATGTGCTTCTTTTTAATTAATCAAAAGACAGACCTTCCCAAGACTGGAAAAAATGGCCAAGTTTCTCTGTATGAGTACCCGGTGGTGCAATATACTTAAACATCCATCCATCCATCCATTATCCAACCCGCTATATCCTAACTACACGGTCACGGAGGTCTGCTGGAGCCAACACAGGGCACAAGGCAGAAAACAAACCCCGGGCAGGGTGCCAGCCCACCGCAGTGCTTAAACATGAACAACCAACTAATGGGGGTGAGAGGGGGTAGATCATATGACAGCTCAGCTCTGGAGAGGGTAAGACAGAGAGATGGTTTAACAAGATATTATCATCTTTATTATGCCTAAACATCTCAGATTCAACTTATTATGCTGTAAAACCAGAGGGAGGAATATACAACTACACATTTCAACAGTGGGATGGAAAACATTTTTCATTCACTGCAGGGTAGAGTTCATGAAGCACAATTCAAAAACCTCCAGTTAGTATTTATGTTCTACTGAAAGAAGTCACTCAGGACAATACCCAACAGAACATGTTGTAAACAGATATCAGCTTGAAAGTATTTGAACCTCTTGTGCAATTAATTATAGATTCACTTAGTTTTACCACAAAATAATTATTTAATCTGAAGCAGCTTTCTCAAGTGACATAATAGGTGTGTAATTACCAATCCCATATGTTGTTTTAGAAGTAATCATGTGTGTCTTAGAAAAGTGTAATTAAAAAGGAAAATAAGAGAACTCCAAGTTGCATTGGTTACACTAAGTAGTTAAGTAGTATCATCTGAGTAATTGGGAACTAAATCACTGGAAAGCAAATTAACTTATGAAAGAAGATACTTTAAGTAAAAGGTTCAAGTAACTCCTATTACACTTGCTGAACAAACAGGCCCTAGCCTAATGTTACTCAATTGTTTACCTCTTTTGTAAGTCGCTTTGGATAAAAGCGTCTACAAACAAATAAATATAAATATAAGTCACACTCTTGTAAACAGCAATAAGAAAGCAGTTCAACTTAGCGTTACCTACACAGGGGAATGCAAACACACAATGCCAAGAGGAAAAGAGATCTCATGGGACATAAGAAAGAGGGTAGTGAGAGCACATTAGTCCAGGGACGGCTATAAAATCAAATCAAAGATTTCAGCTGGAAAAATCTACTGTATGGCAAACAAGTTACAAAAGGGAAATATTTAACATTACAGCAACCTAACTGAGAAGTGAATACACGTTCCAAAATAATCACCAAGATCCAAAAGAAAAAAAAAAAAAAAGAAAATTCAGGTAAAGTAAATTCAGTCATAATTACAGAGCTCCTTTACTGCATCCTTGTTAACTTTGGATGCTTCAACAATAAGAATACAATTAATTGAAATAGCATTCAGTGAGCATTGGCAAGAAGCAGCCTTTGCAGTAAAAAAAAAAAAAAAAACACACAAGAAAAACACCCATCTTACATTTCTTAGACAGCACCCGGAAAAACACGACAGTTTCTGAATTTCAATTCTCTGGACAGGTGAGTCCATAATCAATCTTTTTGGTCACAATCCAAACAGCTATATTTAGAGAAAGCCAGATTCTGCCTACCACAAAAATAACTTTAGCTCAACAGTCAAGTAGGGTGGTAATGAATGTCAGCTTCGGGACTGCTTATCCTCCTCTGGACTCCACAAAATTAAAGTAGTCATAAATTTTAACGTCATTTTATCTGTCAAGTAGCTAAAGGTGGACTGAAAGTGGGTCTTTCAATGTAACGACTGTCCAAAGCATTGAAGCATATCTACCAAACAATAGCTCAGAAAAAAAGGAGATTTATGTTTTGGATTAGAAAAGTCCTGACTTAAGCCGTTTTATATATATATTATACATATATTATACACACACCACAATCCATATTGAAGCAATGTATGCTTCTGGTAAGTGCAGGAAATGCCAAAAAATATATAGTACACCATAACACATTAGGTAGCAGATAAACATATACTCGTGCACTATGAATATTAAGGGGAAAAATTTACAATAATACAGGTAAATGAGAAAATATTAGTTTTTTTCAAGGGCTAAGTGAATGCAGAATGACAACAGCAAATTACAGTAACATTTTTGAAGTGGTATCTATAATGTCTGCTTCCTCTCTCACATGTGTTTGTGTGTTAGGAATGGAAAATTACTGGCTGTCTTATCGCTCTCAGGGTTGGTTTTAAACTGTCACTTACAGCAGGAGGGTAAGGTTTCAAACTAAAGTACCATCCCTCCGAGGCATGATGAAATCTTGTTGTTTTTACTTTGCAAAAAAAAAAGGCATTTTATTTAAAATGTGTTTATAGCAACCTGAAAAACAGTAATGGGTATGAATATTCAAAAAGTTTTACATTGGACTAGTTTCTCTAAATTTAAGAAGGCCCCAACCATTTTCATAATGTTAACATTCCATTATCCCCGTAATATTCAGTTCTCCATCATGCTAATTAAACCATTTTAAATAAATACATTCTTACAACCTTTCCAATAGTTATGCAGTTTGGTACCTAAACTGAAGAGCCTAAACAATAAGAGCAGCACTGCATGAACATCTGAAGTGAAACCTTGTCTGAATCTCAATGAAAGTTAGCAGATTTAGTGGTAAAATAGACTTCTCTACCAGTCTCATTCACAAAAACATGATTCACCCCTACCTGCAACAATAAAATTATACCCAAACCATGACTATCAAAAAATAAACAGTAATTCGACAATCTCAAACAACCTGTACCTAGACATATCTTAAATATAAACGTCTACACGTAGAAGTGTGTGTGTCTGTCTGGCTCAGAAATCAGAGGTGGATTCAGGGTAAGGGATCCACCTCCAAGGATACACAAGCAAGGCAAGCACGTCGGCAAAGCAAAACCTCCGAAGAAAGAGTCACTCGCTTAGTGGCTAATACAGAAGCGAGGCGAGCACATCAGCAAAACGGTATCCCTTTTACTTTCCTCCCGCCTTTAATACACAAGCAAGGCAAGCATGCCGGCAAAAGGAAATCTCCAAAGAAAGAGTTGCTTAGCCACTAATGCACAAACAATGCAAGCACGTCTGCAACACAAAACCTCCTAGAAAAGAGATGTCCAGAGTAGTTCCTTTCAATTACCGAACATCTCTACATTTCAGTTTTTTTTTCTGATGATTTCAATAGTTTCTAGGAACCCACTAGTCCATTATAATACTCATTATTTATTACAGCATAAGTATACTGAACAACTTCACACAAGTATTTATAGAGACAATCTTAGTTCCTTTGTACTACTGAAACGTTTCACAATTACATCATAATATTTATTGTAATCCTTGCTGCAAATCCATGTTCCTTGGATGCAGAGGAAAAGAATCACATCTATTTCCCTTAAGGTGCAGACATATTCTCCCACCGTCATATTACAAGGATTTATTCATTACCACATGGCCAAGAGAACAGTGTGATTTCCCTTTCTTTTAACAGTGTTTACTTTTTATGACCTCAAAGTGCCAGATTCTGTAGCTGAGGATCGGACCGCCAAGGTCCCCGCCTTCGGCCACTACCCAACTCACACTGCACCCGACCTCCTTGGCCCCTCCCATAGGTGGTGAGCCCATGCTGACCTCGACTTGGGATGTTGTGGGTCGGTGGGGGGAGTACTTCGAAGACCTCCTCAATCCCACTAACATTCCTTCCAATGAGGAAGCAGAGCCTGGGGACTCTGAGGTGGGCTCCCCCATCTCTGGGACTAAGGTCACTGAGGTGGTCAAAAAACTCCTTGGTGGCAGGGTCCCGGGGGTGGATGAGATACGCCCGGAGTTCCTCAAGGCTCCGGATGTTGTAGGGCTGTCTTGGTTGACACGTCTCTGCAACATCGCATGGACATCAGGGACAGTGCCTCTGGACTGGCAGACTGGGGTGGTGGTCCCCCTCTTTAAGAAGGGGGACTGGAGGGTGTGTTCCAACTACAGAGGGATCACACTCCTCAGCCTCCCTGGAAAAGTCTATTCGGGGGTTCTGGAGAGGAGGGTCCGACGGACAGTCGAACCTTGGATTCAGGAGGAACCGTGTGGTTTTCGTCCTGGTCGCGGAACAGTGGACCAGCTCTACACCCTTAGCAGGGTCCTGGAGGGTGCATGGGAGTTCGCCCAACCAGTCTACATGTGTTTTGTGGACTTGGAAAAGGCGTTCAACCGTGTCCCTCAGGGAATCCTGTGGGGGGTGCTCCGAGAGTATGGGGTACCGGACCCCCTGATAAGAGCTGTTCGGTCCCTGTACGATCGGTGTCAGAGCTTGGTCCGCATTGCCGGCAGTAAGTCGAACCCGTTTCCAGTGAGAGTTGGACTCCGCCAGGGCTGCCCTTTGTCACCGATTCTGTTCATAACTTTTATGGACAGAATTTCTAGGCGCAGCCAGGGTGTTGAGGGGGTCCGGCTTGGTGGACTCAGGATTGGGTCACTGCTGTTTGTAGATGATGTTGTCCTGTTTGCTTCATCAGGCCGTGATCTTCAGCTCTCTCTGGATCGGTTCGCAGCTGAGTGTGAAGCGGCTGGGATGGGAATCAGCGCCTCCAAATCCGAGACCATGGTGCTCAGCCGGAAAAGGGTAGAGTGCCCTCTCAGGGTTGGGAGCGAGATCCGGCCCCAAGTGGAGGAGTTCAAGTATCTCGGGGTCTTGTTCACGAGTGAGGGAAGAATGGAGCGTGAGATCGACAGGCGGATCGGTGCATCGGTGCATCTCTGCATCGGTCTGTCGTGGTGAAAAAGGAGCTGAGCCATAAGGCAAAGCTCTCAACTTACCAGTCGATCTATGTTCCTACCCTCACCTATGGTCATGAGCTATGGGTAGTGACCGAAAGAACGAGATCGCGAATACAAGCGGCTGAAATGAGTTTTCTCCGCAGGGTCTCTGGGCTCTCCCTTAAAGATAGGGTGAGAAGCTCAATCATCCGGGAGGGGCTCAGAGTAGAGCCGCTGCTCCTCCACATCGAGAGGAGTCAGATGAGGTGGCTCGGGCATCTGATCAGGATGCCTCCTGAACGCCTCCCTGGTGAGGTGTTCCGGGCACGTCCAACCGGGAGGAGGCCCTGGGGAAGACCCAGGACACGCTGGAGGGACTATATCTCCCGGCTGGCCCGGGAACGCCTTGGGATCCCCCCGGAAGAGCTAGAAGAAGTGGCCGGGGAGAGGGAAGTCTGGGCATCTCTGCTCAAGCTGCTGCCCCCGCGACCGGACCTCGGATAAGCGGACGAGGATGGATGGATGGATGGACCTCAAAGTGGATATTACATCCCCATAAACAGATCTAATATTAAACTACTGTTGTATTTGACCAAAATAAGCAGCTAGAATACACAGTAGTACATTGTGGAATGCCTCAAGGTGAGGAAGGCACAGAAGATTTAACACTTGTAGTTTTAAGTACAATAAATAACACTCTAGCACTTATACAGTCAAAATCCCAATCTCCTTTGATAGGTAGTGAAGGAAAAAAAGCAGGAAAGACTGCCTCTCGACCTGTCAAACCAGCAACACAAAGTCTCCTCTTCACAATAGATACCGAGATTTGCTTTTTTTCGACCACTGTTAACATGGGCTTAAAGCTGTTGTGCTGCCAGATGCCTATCACAGAAGTTGGTGATCCTCAGAAACAAGCCTGCTGTTTGGGTTGTGACTCTGGGTCTGCCAGATCTCTTACTATCAGAGTTTCTTCCAGTTTGTAATTGCCTTTGGACTGCAAAGGACACTACTTTACTGACATTTTCTTTTTTTTTTTTTTTTTGCAGTTTCTCTACGGGAAAGGCCTACACTTTTAAGGGTAACAATGTTATGTCTCATTTCATTTGTTAATTGCCATTTACTTGCCATTATCACTCAAATTTACAACTTTCTACAGTGGAATATTATCCAAGTAGTACTTCAGAGGGTATAATAACAGTCTGCTCCAACTCTGCTTTAAAAAACTGACAGAGGTGTTTTAAGTAAGCAACAGAAGTCGGGACATCTCTGCAAATTGTTTGTTTCAACTTGAAAGGCTTAATTTACTTTAATTGTTACAGAACATACTGTATGTAGTTTGTAACCTATTAGTTGTTCCTTGAAGAAGGCCCGTTTGTAATATTCTATAATTTCCTTTTTTCAGTTTTTGCTAACCTAAACTTTACATTTAAACCTCTGGGAGTTAAGCTTACCTTTTCACCATTTTAGGTCTTTGATTGTATTTCAAGAAAATTGATTACATCTGAAGAAAAACTGGAAAAACACTATGTACATTACTATGGTTTAGGGAAGGGATTCACTAGGGTACCTCATTATTCAATGGAATTAGGATACAAGATGATCACCTTTAACTTCAGAGAAAAGCAAATCGATTATAAAAACTTTTTCTTGAGGTGTTTTGATGCATCTTGATTTTACCACTTGCTTCTTTAAGAACACATGGTATTTGTCAACATGAAATATAATATCCTGAATTTAATTCCATTTTTTATTAATGCAATGTAATAACAAATGGAACTGTTACCCAAGGGTGCATCATGTTTCACTATATCTTCCACCTTTGTGCAGAATCAACAGGAGAAATAAGATGAATTTCATTATGTCCTATATAACTTGACATAAATGTCACTATATTATTAATGTGTTTTACTAATCCTTTCTCACTCATTGTGAACACTCTTGACATGTGGTACAAAAAAAAACATGCAGTCCGACATATTCATATAAAAGCATGCTTTGCAAACATTGGTACTGTTTTTACACCTAGCACTATTATACATTTTCTGTCTGAATTTTATATGCATATACATATTAAAATGCATCCCCAATGTCTGAATGGAGTTCAGAGACAGACTGCATTGAGCAGATGCCCTGCATGCAAGTATTACTCTTATATTGTATAATTACGGGATTTGATCATGGGTTGCATTTATTGGCCGAGGCTGAGTATAGATCACTACTATTTGTTGCTCACCACCTTTGCATGTGGTCTGATCCGATTACAAGTGAATACACACTATGTTTCTAAATATGGTAGGATACACTCAAAGCTATTGATTTTCCTTTGTATTTGGAGCAATTGACTTGTATACTAACAACATGTACTAATGGATATTGGCTTAAATCAATTTACTGTACTGTACTTTAGGAGCAATAAAAGGGGTGATCTAAAGACATTTCAAGATTTCCCAATATAAATCGTGCCTAGGAATATATCCCTAACCCAAGACAGACACCTACTGTACACTGCCATGTGTTACGTCATAGTGTCAGTCAGAGCTAAAATCTTGTCAACATGGAAACATTTCTAAAATGTAACACAAATATTATAAAAAGCAGAGACATACACTGTCAATTAACTTTATTTTTATTTGAAAAAATAACAATTGCGTACAATCAAGCAGAAATTGTACAACAAATGATTTCATAGTCAAATTAGAAAAAAAGAAGAAAATATTAGTTAAAAAAAGAAAGCAGGAACAAAAAGAGATAAAACCTAACAAAACAGAATTCAACTTCCATTTGAGACAATTGAAACTATTTTCTTTGTTTTAATTAACTGTATTTTTTAAAAACTATATTACTTATTTTTAAGAAATAGAACAAACTTGCCTGCAGTGGAATTTCTCCCATAAATTTCATTAAACAATACACTTTTCCACCCATGAATCGGAGGTACTTCACAATGATGGAGACTGGAAATCAGAGGCGGATACCTGAGGTAGTGAGCCTATAGTAGTAACACCTATACCACCATGCAAACTAGACATGCCAATTCAATGTTAAACCTCGGAAAAGGACCATTTTCCTCCACATCCTCAACTTTCAAACTTGCCCATTCCAGTTAAAAAACATAAATAAATACTTTAAGAGGTGGCATTTATCGTAATTCTTTAAGCTGTGCAAGTAAAGTTAAGTACCTGAAGCAGATGTCTGTGATAAAAAGGATAACATACAAAATCCCACACAACTGTGTATGCAATATAAAGCACAGCATAATAGCACCTACTCTGCTTTGAAAAAACATCTAACAAGTCAGTGTTTTCTATCAATATATTTTGTAATGCATTTATTCAGTTTTATAAAAGAGCTAGCCATGTTAACTGTCAAAAACAGCTAATAGGATGCTTTTTAAAATACTTAATGCCTTTAGCCTTATGTGTACCTTTAGTACCTTTCCTTGGTATCCTTGTGTGTCTGAACCTATTTTGACATGCATTTCCTCTGTTGAGCATGTTCCCGTATATTCTGCTTCTCAGACTCTGTCATTCTGAGACATCCTGCTCACATATCATTTGCTTTTATGCTACCTATCTTTGAAGGTGACTCTGCGTGCCTTCTATACCTTTACTCCTCCTTGTGTGTCTAATAATTCCTCTTTCAATGGTGTCAATAAAGCCAGTCAGGATGCTAAGAGGAACCAGACAGAGACACAAACTTCAGCCTTTTATTATATAGTAGATTAGTGATGCTCCAATCAATCAGCTCGCCAATCTAAAATTAATTACCTGAAGCATACTTCCATGAGAAATATTTTCTGCTATAACATGCAAACTTACCTAGCTACAACATGAGCAACTGTTCCTGAAGACCTGAAAAAATTCTTCTATTTCAAAAAGCAGCATTAGTTTGAATAAGACTGGAACTATCAACATTAAATATTTCACTCAATTTTCCAAATGGTCCATTTGGCTATGTCTTGTGAAAGGCCACAGAACTTGTGTATATTTGCCAATGTACAAAATGCAAACTATGTGATACTTTATTATTTCTGAAGGATACTTGTACTCAGCAAGGATAAGGTGTTGCACCAGGGAGGCAAACAGTTCTTGTTAACAGTTGCTCCACCATATTAACACTGTCTTCTAAGGGGGTACTTGAGTATTAATTATAAAAGAGTGTGTGTGTGTGCACACAAGGCTAACATCCTGAACCAGCTTTTAATAGATTTTCCTACCACTGCAACCATCTTCCAATGACCAGTCCCACCACACCATCCCTACTACATTAACAGCACCTACCACTTCAACTGGAATGGCCAATGATGAGTCCAACTCTAATCATCAGTATAGGCTGTCCATAGCTGAAGAGCAAGTGGGGAGACAACTGAGGAAGTTACACACAAGAAAAATCACAGGATCAGATCACGTTCTTAAGGTCTATGCTGACCAACTTTATAGTATCCTCTATAACCTGTTCAGTTTGTACTTAACACTCCAGGAAAGTGTGCTGCTTTGGAAAAAAAATCTGCACTGTTCAGGTGCCCCTTCACCTAATGACTAGACACCAATGGCACTTACGTCTCACATTAAGAAGACCTTTGAGAGGCTGGTCCTGGAATATCCGAGTCCTGGTATGGTAAACACCCTTGACCCACTGCAGTTTGACAATCGGACAAAGACTGGAGTGGAGGATACAATCATCTATCTGTTCCATAAGGTTTTTTCTCACCTAGACAAAGCTGGTAGCACTGTAAGGATTTTTTTTTGATTTCCTCAGTGCCTTCAGTACTTATTAGCTATCCCTGTTAAGCTCAGAGATATGCAGGTGGATGAGCCCATGGTGTCCTGGATAATGGATCATCTGTCAGGCTGACTGCAGTCTGTCAGACTCAAGGACTGTGTTTTTGATATGGATGTGAGAAACACAAGGAAAAGTCCCATCTCCTTTTCTCTTCACTCTGTACACCTCAGACTATAAATAAAACATCAGGTCATGGTACTTGCAGAGTTTCTTAGATGATATTGCACTTGTGGGGTGTATCAATAAGGGGCTGAGACAGAGTATGGGAGTAAAATAGAAACCATTTTTTCTTGGTGCAGAAAGAATTGTTTGCATCAGGAAAACCAAAGAACCGGTTATTGACTTTCGCCGCACCAAAGCGCCTCCATGTTCAGTCACTATTCTGTGGTTGATGTAAAGATGGTCCACTCCTAAAACTACTTAGGGGTCCACATCAATGTCAGGTTTGACTGATCTTGTAACACAGAGGAACTATATAAAAAGTGTTTACTCTTAGAAGACTACGTTCCTTTAATGTGGGTAGTGACATCCTTCTACGCTGTAGTGTACCGGGCTGGACTGGTAACATCACTTCAAGTGAGGCCCATCAAATCAACAAACTAATTAAAAGAGCACCCTCTAGACACCATGAAGGCAGTAGTGAAACTACCAACTAACACTAACAGTAAGCACATTCGGCCAACAAATTATTCAGCAGAAGTGTGTCAAAAAATGCTACTGGAGCTGCTTTAAACAAATGGCAATATGCCTGCATAATGCTTCAATGTGACTGCCAAGTCAGAAGTTTTCTTTCTTTGTTAGTTCAGACCATAGTGCGTGTGTGTATATTGTATATATTTATTTGTCTAATAAGTTTTCATAAAAAGCCAAACTTCCCCCTGGGGACAGATAAAGTTCTATCCAACTATATACAACAGATACATATAATGCAGGAGCAGCAGCCACCACAGATGTGTATTAAACAAGAACATCTTACAGATACTGTATATAACATTGTCCAGAAGCCAAGATGACCTACGAAATGGAAGTTGTCACATTTGATGAGTGACTTTTGAAAGGCCATATAAAGTTAAATTCTGGCTACGTCCCACTATAAAAACAAACTTAATACTGATCTCAGAAATTTTTTAAATGAATTGATACCCATCTCTGCACTTCGATGCTAATGTCTTTCCTCATTTTACTGTCAGACAACAGCTTTGATACGTAGTCTTAGATCACATCAACATTTAGACTTTGTCACTGTAACATCTGCCAAACATGACTCAGCAATCAAACTGTGCCAGTACTCACGAATCTCATCTTTTAGCCTTGATGACTTGCTGTGCAGCCTGTTTATTGAGAATATAAATGAGAAGATGACATGTCACGGAGACGTTCATATATATTTAACATTCCAGTCATATATATTTAGCAGTTAAACACTATGCAAAAAAGGTAAGATGATTTTAAAAACTACACAAAACAAAAATATTGCCTGCCAATTTGAGGTTTAAAACTAAAAATTTGAGATACTAAAATTATGAATTCCTTAAGACAATTTTGTCTAAAATACTGCATAGCTGAATACTCCTGGAGTAGCATACATAGTTTTTTTAGGTTTTATTCTTCAGTTTTACTGATTTTCTCCATTGTATTAATGTGTGCATTTGTTTTTAAATTATTATTTGCAAAAACAAAAAAAGCTTAATACAGTGGCATTATGCATATTACTTAAAAGGACATAACCGCAAATACACACAGTGTCTGAATTTTTAACACTCAGGAAAACATTGCTGACTAAGTTGTGGTGACATGTGACTTAGTGCACTGACCCTACTGTTGAAACATTAAGTTAATTTGGCTTACTGAAGCAGTTTACTGTTGGATAAAAGAGGAACAGTGTTAATTGGGAAGCAAACCATTGCACTCATGTGACTTTTAACAACTTAATTATCTTAAAAAAATACAAGCACTACTTAAAATTATATCCAAAGTTAAATGCAGATAGCTTTTATTCAGATAAAAAAAATACAAAAAACAATGACCAAAGAAAGTATAGGAAGCCAGCTGGATGAACAAAGGCAAATTCAAAATAATCCAAATGATATAAACAGAAAAATAGCTAAATTAAAAATACATGCATTTAAATATTTCTACATGCATGCAATAATCAGTAATGCAAATGCAAGAAGTAAAATACTTTAAATTGTAATTTGTCAAAGATAAATTATATTAAGAGTGGTTGTCACTTTTCTAGTGTTACAGAACTACTACACTTACTGGACAGAATGTTTTAATTCAGTAGAGAGTGTTCTAACTCTCAAAAATGTTTAATGGAGAAACAAGGACCTGCTTCCCCCAGATTTGTTACGTTACTCATTACTCTGAACAGTAGCACCAAGCTTTTTAAATAAAATATAAACACAAACTGAACACTGGGGCGAAAAAACAAAAAAGTAAACTTTGTTATAAAATGGCATAACCAGTTTCATTCCTTGGCGAAATAACCATCTAAACAGGGTTTACATGTTCAAGGTTTCCTCTCATTTCCCTCTTTATTCTTAAAAGCTGTTAAGTTGATTAGCAATTCTGAACTGGCCCAGTAAAAGTCTGATAATACTAATGTCCATCTAGGACATTTCTTGTCCTACAATGTACCTGTTGCTGACATGTCAGGCACTGGTTCCCAATCACCCTGTTCTAGAAAAGAAGGTTGCATCAACAGATTGACGAATAGCTAACTTTGCAAAGATTTGGGATATGTTAAACTGATATCTGTTTTTAAAATGCCTAACCGTTTTCCAAAATCCACTCTCAAGATTTTTTGCAAAATCTTTTGGTTTTAGGTTAAGTATGTTTAAAAAAACACTAGGGAGAAAATACTGTAAAAAGTTAGGTTCAGTACTGTGAATCAACGTAAAAATTGCTAGGAGAAAAAAAAAACAAAAAAGAAAAACCACATAACATGAGACTTTTACTATTAAAGAAACTGAGGTAGCTATTATGTTCTGCTAGCTTCCTTTTTTACCCCTTCTCTGGTGTTTTCATTGTTTTAAGTAAAGTGGATGAAATGCTGAACTGTACAATGTAATATGCTAGTATACACATCACCCCAAATTCACTATTTAACTCTGAGCAACTGATTTACCCAGCTACTGATCAGACTGTAGAAATTCACTAATGATTACGGATCAATTGCAAATAAAACCTGTATAGGCGAGTGTCTGTTATGATGGACTAGCATCCCAGCAAATGTAGTGCCTTTAGAAAGTATTTAGACCCATTCACTTTTCTACAAACTGTTGCAGCCTTATGCTAAAATCATTTAAATTATTTCCCCTTATCAAAAATTAGTCCGCATCACAGAATGACAAAGTGAAAGCAGGATTTTAGGAACTCTTGGAAAATTTAATAAAAATATAACTACTTAAATCTCAAATTGATTCAAGTATTCAGACACTTGAAATGTGGATCAAGTTCATCCCATTCTATTGATCATCATTGAGATGTTTCTACATCTTGTTTGTTGTCGTGATTACAGCCTGGAGTCTTCTTGGCTATAACACAATAAGCTTCACACACCTGGATTTGGGGATTGTCTGCCATTCTTCTCTGCAGATCTGCTCAAACTGTCCGGTTGGATGGAGATCGTCAGTGGATAGCTGTTTTCAGGCGGCTGAAGAGATGTTTGATTGGATCCAAATCTGGGCTCCAGCTGTGCCACTCAAGGACATTCAGGGTTGTCCTTATGTCATTCTTGTGTTGTTTTTGCTTTATGCTTAGGGTTATAGTTCTGTTGGAAGGTGAACCTTTGACCCAATCTGTGGTCTGGAATGCTCTATGCCAAAGGTGCTTCAAAGAAGTACTGAGTAAACAGTCTGAATACTTGCCAATGTCAATGTGTCAATGTAAGATTTCACTTTATACTTTTAATAAATTTGCAAAAATTTGTTTTTGCTTTGTCATTCTGGCATATTGAGTGTTACTTGATGGGGGAAAAATTTATTTAAATGATTTTATCATAAAGCTGCAACCTAAAAAAACGAGTGAAGAGTTCTGAATATTTTCTGAAGGCACTGTACATGAGAGTTGCAAGTTGCTCTGAAAAGACGGCTGCCCCTGCATCAGTTCTATGCCCATTTCTGTTATAGACTACGTCTATTCAAAATCTGATTTATACTGCAATACTTATATTTATTGAGCCTTGAGTCTGATGTTGATTGGAAATGCTTACAGAACATGGTGGTTTCTAAAATGTGAGGGAATATCTTGCAGAAGTTAAGAAGGTGAATAGAAGATATAAAACGAGCCTGCTATGTTATTAAATAAATACTCCATGCAAAAGTCACTTACCAAATATGTAATGTATTGTTTGAAACTGAAATGGAAGATAAACCCAATTCGATTCTATACAGAGCGCTTGCAAAAGCATTAAACGTCACTTTACAGATCAGTCATTGAAAAACATCGGAATATAATGAAGGCTGCAACCCAAGTGCAGCGCATTTGCAGATAATGCATTTCCATTATTCACCAGCTGTATAAAGTAATAATAAACAACATTCTCACAACACCTCTTCCGCCGCCATGATCATCCTATTAAAAAAATGAGATCTGTAAACCAAAATAATAATAATTTTACAGCAACCGTTAACAATACTCCATATACTGTGTGGTGTGATGGCTTTTACAAAAGACACCAAGGGTATCTTTCCACAACTGAAAACAACTGCTCCGATTCTTCGGTTAAGTAGGAAATCGACTTGAATCCCATAAATCATACTGAAACAGCGGCTACCGCACTGCTGAAAGGGCTTCACATTACATAACAGACTCACGCGGGGACACACAGAGGGCGAACAGAGCTCCTCCAAAAAGTATGCATCATTAGCTTAGTGCTTCGATTCCACTTTGCACGGTTTGCCTATGCCGTTTCTCGATGTGATGCAATGCTCTAAGCGTTTGCATTTTGAGGCGATGCCCACTTAATGCAGAAACTGCACTAACTCTTTTGAAGGCACGCGCTTTTGGCCTTGCGATTCAAGTCATTTGTAGGTCAAGGCGAAAAGAACGATTTTTAAAGATATACATGGCACGCAAGACAGAGTGCTGTATAAAAATGAATGTGCTTCCAGACATAATGGGTACTGACAGAACGGTCTTGGGGCTGTCCTTTCAATGTAGCCCTACAGCGGGAGATAAGAATTGTAACTTATCTGTATCCCTTTAGGGGAATCCCCTCCCCTTGTGCCCTTGTCGTCTGTCTGAAGTGTGACTAATAGCAGTTTCCAGTTACACATGCTTTTTATGGGTTTTTTTTTTTTTTTTTTTGCCCAACGCACCCTTTTTCAGTATTTTTAAGATGCAGCATCTCAATCACGTTCATTGTTTCTTACGCTGCAGATGCACCTGTCACCATAGTTGAGTCTCACAGTCATCGACGGACAGTCTCATGCAGAAAACATGTTGGGGCGCCCCCGTTTGAAACCAATTTGACTAGGCTTATGGTAGTAATATACCGATTAAAATACAGGTGACGCTCTACGGCTTTTTTTTTTTCTAAAAGACAGCCTTCCTTGTCACATACCCACACAATGCCATTCAGCCTTTTATTATACGGTCAGTAAACCACTTGCACAAAGCGATCTATTCCAATACAGGAGTATTACTGTTTCAAAGCTGAGAGATCGAATGAAACGGAATATTTATGCCTTACCTGGTTTCTAATCTTCACTGGAATGATGACAGCGCTTCTTTTTTTCTCTCCACTTCGGTGTTTAGGCTAGCGGGCGTTTTTGTTTTCCTTAGTGCCCTTCGAACTGATGCCTCCTTTTACATTAAAGGAGCAGCCCGTCCGCTGTCACTTCGCCGTTTTTAAAGCTCCTTTAAAAAGAAATTTCTGTCGGAAATAAAAACATACCGCTTCCGTCAAAGGGCTGGTGAATTATTCAAGCAGAGACGAGAGGCGGGGTTTGGTACTTTTTTTTTTTAAAGGGGCGGCCTTATTGCCGCGAGAGACGTGAGTAAGAGGTTGAGGCGTGAAGCGCGTTCCGACGTGGGCGAGCGCGCGCGGGCTAGTTGAAGGTGGCGTGGCGCAGGGCTCGCGCGTGTGGCGCGCTTTTCCGCGGTGGAGTAATGCCTGATAGGCCTTTGTAATACAGCATTCTAAACCAAAGTTTTTAAATTCAAATCAGGGAGAATATCATTGGCTCGAAAAGTGTACACGTGTTTAGCCTGCAGTAATGAATACAGCATTGGACAAAGTGTAGGTGACAACCTGCCGGTTGAAGAACATCGCACCGTTGCTTCATAAGTTAGAGGAACGATATTTTCATTTCCAGCGATCTCTTTTCAATTTTTTAATCTGCATAAAGGCTGGATGTAATGAGGCTATGGCTTAGTAAACAATGGATGATCTGAGCAGGTGAGTTGCAAAGCCATTAACCTGCAGATCTCAGGTTAAGTCCAGGGTACCACTGTGGCTGCCGGTTTTAGTTTCCACCAGTTATCTCTAAGTTATTTCATAGTTTAATAAGCTCTCCTTTTCATTTCGTCTCATATTTTAAATCTGCCTTGGTATTACGATTATGATAAGTTAAAAATATTTGTATTTTTTGCTATATCTTTTCATTTTTAATTGTCATTTTCCTTTTAGTTCACTTTTTATGTGGAGTGTGTTGTCAATTGTATCTTGACAGTCCTATTATGTAGACTGAGGTTACATCTCAATCTTCTTCTTTCTGATTTATCTTTTCCCACTTCTATGTGAGATCGAGGTGCATGATCATCCTTCTCCATACAGCTTGGTCCGTCACCTTCTCAGTCAAACCCTTTTCCTTCAGATCCTCCTTTACTTTATCCATCCACCTCCACTTTGGCCTTCATTGTTTTCTCATCCCCAGTACTTCCATTTCCATCACTCTTTTGTCCACATATTCATAGTCTGTCCTCATTTTATGTCCGTACCACTTCAACCTACTTTCCTATACTTTCTTAGATATCTCTCCCACTTTTTGTTGTACTTCTGATTGTCTTATTTCATAATCTGTCCTTTTTTGTAACTCTATACAACCATGTCAGCATTCTCATTCCCACCTCATCTAACTTCTTCTCCTGTGCTCCCTTTACTGCCCATGTCTCAGCTCCAAACATCACTGCTGTTCTTACAACTGCCTTAAAAACCTTACCTCACCTTAATTCTTCGATCACACAATACTCCTGATACCTTCTTCCAATTGTTCCATCCGTAGTTCACTCTGTGGGTTATCTCTGCATCTAATTTTCCATCTTGGGCTACCACTGATCCTAGATATTTAAATTTATTCACTCTTTTCAAATGATCTTCTTGCAGGCTAACTTCTGGATCTTGATCATCATTAAACCTCATACTGTATATTCTGTGTTTTTCCTATTTATCTTCAATCCAATGTCTTCCAAAGCCCAAACTTCCTCTCCACTTCCTCATTTTTGCTACAAAACACAATTTCATCAGCAAAAAGCATGCACCAGGGAGATTGGTCTTTTATCCCATGACTCAACACATCCGTAACCAGATCAAAAAGGTAAGGATTTCAAGAAGATCCCTGATGCAGACCTACTCTAACTGGGATCTTGCCTGTTACCCCAACATTGCTTTTAACCCAGGTCCTCAATCCCTCATACATATTCTGGATAATCCTCACATACATCACTGGTACTCTTTTCTCTTTTGTGCATTTCCAGACCTTTCGATGTGTCACTGTATCATAGATAGGCCTTCTCCAAATCAATAAACATTATATGCAAACCTGTGGCTTCAGGTTTTGGCCCACCCAGTCTTGTAATCAGTGAGTCATTCATCCATCCGTTCATCCATCTATCCTCTGAACCTGCTTTGTACAAAGTAGGGTAACAGAAAAGCTGGAGCTTATCCAGCAAGCATAATGTGCCAGGCAGGAGCAATCCTTGAGAAGGGCTCCAGTCATTTTACCTCTAATTGATCTCATAGTTCAATTAGCTGTCCTTTTTATTTCTTCTTTTATTTTGCATTCAGCAATCTTACTTGGTGTTAGACTTATATTTATAATAAGTTAACAGATACTTGTTTTTTTTACATATCTTTTGATGCTTAATTCTTATCATTTTATTCTTAATTCACATTTTCTGTGGAGTATGTTCTCAGTTGTATCTGAATTCTGACAGTTAATGACAAGCATAGCAGATACCGGAGCAAGTGACACACAGTGCTAAAGGGCAGCTATTTAAGGTTACCCACTTCTGTGATTATTAGTATATGAAAAATAAATAATAAGAACATAAAAATAACAAAATACTGAACAGCAAAAACAATTATCATGTATTTGTATTCCTATTTCATTTATTAAAAATAGCACAACCAGTTTTTAATTTCTGGATTGATACCAAAAAACTAAACTAAGTAAATGCTTGGTTAATCATCATACAAGTCCAATTAAAAGAACAAAATGGCTAGGAAGAAAACCAAAGTAATAGGAAGTCTCAAGGACTGAACCATTGAATTAACCTATTCTTCCCAGGTTTAATCGAACGGCCCTGCCAAGTTTGTTCCCAAAAGTTTTACAATCTGTGTGTCATTTTTTTTTATCTTTAATTGATCTTGTCTTTTAACTACTTAGTATTTTTTTCTTCTGTTCTTCATACGAAAACAATAGTAGTATACAGTATATACTACTACAAATATATATATACTATGGGGTTTGCCCCCTGCTGAAAATCTAACAACATCACATTAAAGTTCGATAAATTTTGAAAAGAATGAAACCAAACATGTATATGTAGGTTTTAAAATAAGCCAGATTTAAAGCGTGACATAAAACATGACATAAAAACGTGCCATAAAACCGTTGCACAAAATCGTTGCACTTTTAGGCTTAGGATTGTATATATAGAGTATATTTAAAAGGCTAATGTATGTCTGTCTGTCACATGATTATATATATACAGTGCATCCGGAAAGTATTCACAGCGCATCACTTTTTCCACCTTTTGTTATGTTACAGCCTTATTCCAAAATGGATTAAATTCATTTTTTTCCTCAGAATTCTGCACACAACACCCCATATGACAACATGAAAAAAGTTTACTTGTGGTTTTTGCAAATTTTATGTATGTATATATATATATATATATATATATATATATATATTCATGGCATTCGTAGTCTGAATCACAATCTGATTGTATGGGTGGTTACCTACCAGGTAACGCTTGTGGTTGGTCAGCAAGTCGGCTAACATCCGCCACGGTGCCCTTCTTTCAGTTGCGAGAAGCAGATCATAGAATGGTTGAAAACAGTTTTACTGTTAAATAATGCAAAGAGTACGTGACACGTGTTTCGCCCTAATTCTGGGCTCATCAGGCGTACACACTCACTGCACCCCCTCTCAGGAATCGAACCTCGGACGTCAGCGCTAGAGGCGAAGCCCCTAACGTTGCACCACGGCGTGTGGTTCGTTCATTTGACAGCATGTAGATCGGGGTAATTACATTCATGGCATTCGTAGTCTGAATCGCAATCTGATTGTATGGGTGGTTACCTACCAGGTAACGCTTATATAAAATGCTATTATCTGTCTGTCATGCAATTACTTGCAAGCTAATGCAGCCAGCACCTTGATTGTGGTCGTAGTAAACTCAATTCAATCAATTCAATTCAATTTTATTTGTCATTAAGCAGAACATCCAAGATGTGCTGCAGAACGAAAATACGATGCACAAGACATTAATAAAAACACATAGTTAAAATCAGCATACAATGAAATACTAAAATGCTTCATTTAAAAGACGAACGGCAGTAGGAAAAAAGCTGTTTTTAAACCTGGTAGTTCTACATTTCAGGCTGCGGTACCTTCTGCTTGAGGGCATGAGGGAAAAGAGTTCAGAGGCAGGATAAGTAGGGTCTCTAGAAATCCGCACAGCTCTGGCCAGACAGCGTTGTTTTGCCAAATCTTGTACATTTGGCAACGGGGCTCCAATGATCCTCTCCGCAGCCCTCACCACTTTCCTCAGTGCTTTCCAGTCCGAAGCGCTGCAGCTCTCCTGCCACAGAGAGCTGCTGCTGGTTAGCACGCTCTCTATGGTCCCTCTGTAAAAAGTGGTGAGGACTGACTTACTGAGATGGGCCCTCTTTAGCCTCCGCAGAAAGATCAAGCACTGGTGAGCTTTCTTGATGACGGAGGAGGTGTGCAGGGACCAGGTGAGGTTGTTCGTCACATTAACTCCCAGGAACTTAGTAGACTGCACAATTTCCATAGCAGTGTTCTTAATGTAGACCGGGATGTGTATCAGCTGTTTCTTCCTGAAGTCGATCACCAGTTCTTTTGTTTTTTCGACATTCAGTATCAGATTGTTTTTATCACACCATTCCACAAATGACTTCACCTCCTCTCTGTAATCCCCCTCCCCGTCACCTCGAATGAGACCCACCACTGTTGTGTCGTCCGCAAACTGCTAATGCGTTTTAGTTTAGTACCATAGGTCTGCCTTTTACACTAGTGTATCCTATAATGACAGTTAATGATGACAAGGCCAAACTCCAGAGCAAACAACATTGAAGTAGCTGCAGGATTTCAGTATTAAATGTTATAACCACTAGAGTGCCAATTATTAATTAACTGCTAAAAAATGGAATAAAAAGCTTTATGATGATTTTAAGAAAATCTGAAACACCAATATAAAATAGGCTATTGTCTCCAAATAACATACCTAAATGTTTTTTACATTCAAATACAATTTAAATGCCAATTTTGAAGTTGCAGTACTGCATTGATGCCAAAACATAAAATTGGGAAGTGGCAGTTTGCTTAATAGGGCAGTAGCTCCCAGACTCAGTCCTGGGGACCCACTGTAGCTGTGGGTTTTGTTCCAACCAGATTCACAATCAGTAATAATAATTGATCTACTATATTTTATTTAGCTGGTCTTTTTTTCTCTCTGATCTTTTTCTGCATTCAGGAAAACACAGCAGTATGATTTCTACATTTATAAGACATTTAGAAATTTCTGGTTTTGCTATAGCTTTGAATGCTTAACTCGATTTTGTTTTTTTCCTATTATTTTGCCTTTTTTTGTGTAATTTGCTCCCTTCATTGTTTCCTAATAATGACAATTAAAACCAAGCAGAGCAGACACCCAGGCAAACAACACTGAATAAAGATGAAAGACTGCTTCAGCATCAATGCTATTAATTAGTAAATAATGGACTGAATAACCAGAACACCTAAAAAAGCAGAATGAAAACCAAAATATTTTTAAAAAGTAAAAAAAACACACACACACATTATCCCCATATAACTGCTTAATACATTTAAATAAAAAATTACCAAGTTATTTTTTAATTTTTAAATTGACCCCAAAACACAGAAGCTGGGGAAAAAACAGCTCATTTAATTAGGCTAGGAGTCCAATTAAAAACAGAAGTTGGTGGGAACAAAAACCTTCAGCCACACTGGGTCCCCTGGATCGAGTTTAGGAACCACTGTAATAGGGTTAATATTCCAGTTAAAACCAAAAATTGTTTGAGATGAAAACCTGTGGGTCCCCAAAGACTAAACTTGAAAACCACTGTTTTATAGTGTAGTACACATCTGATTGTATATAAAAGACTATAAGGATGCGGAGAATTGTAAATACAGTACAGGTATGTCCACACAATGTGCAGATTTTAATTAGATGATTTTCATTTTTCATATTTTTATATGCCATGCTATGGAAAATAAGACTAGCATTTTTTCTGCTCACTTTTTTAACTTTGACATTTTCAGGATTTCATCAGCGCGTTATGGTCCCTGAATGCAGAGTTAGTTATATTTTATTTAGATAGATTTGTTTGTCTCTGTTACTTGGTTTTTGTGCACTTATTTGCAATTATCGGTTTTTGATGTAATGAGTAAGCTTTGTTCAGAGTCCTGGAAACCTAGGCCAACAAGCTGCCTCCCCACTGCTGGCCATTCCACAGCTGAGTCAGTGTTGGGACAGCTAATAAGATGAAAGGACCTTTCTACCTGATGATTCCAGCACTCCTTTATCAGAGATGACTCTTCCATAGGCAGGCAAACAACTTGGCAGGAGGGCAGTGGCAGCAAGTGCCACATTTGAATACTGAGAAGAGAAACATAATACGTGATGGTTAGTAACAAATTGTAAATATTGCATTTCTTATGATTTAGTGCTAATGACTAACAACAGAGATGCAGTATGCACAGTTAATCAGCAGCTCTAGTCAAGGCATGTTAAACTGAAGTATTAAGTCTCCAGTCTGGATTTAAAAGCTGAGACTGAAGGGGCATCTCTTACAGTAGCAGGGCAGACCATTCCACAGCCTTGGGAGCTTGTAACTAAAAGCTTGACCTCTCACTGTTATTTTATTAATATTGAAATCATAAGCAGACCAGCATCTTGAGATCTTAATGTGTGCTCAGGTTTGTAAGTAATGATAAGTTCAGATAAGTGAGCCGGACCTTGGCCATTTAAGGCTTTATTATGTTAAAAGGAGGATTTTTGAAATCTGCCTTAAATTTAACCGGGAGCCAGTGTAAGGACTTGAGAACTGGAGTTATATGTTTGTATTTTCATGTTGTTGTAATAATTCTTGCAGCAGCATTTTAGGTTAACTGAAATCTGTATAAAGAACTATTTGACCAGCCATTGAACACCGCATTGCACTAGTCAATCCTCCTAGAAATAAATGCATGAATTAATTTCTCAGTATCCCACATATTTAGAATCTAAACACCTTAATTTCACAACAGTTTTAAGATGGAAGAAACATGTTTTGGACTATTTTGTGATGTGCTCTTTAAATGACACCTTCAAGTCAAAGATAATGCCTAGATTGTGGGCTGATTCTATAAAACTAATGGTGATTCCAACTGAGTTAAATGATAAAATATTGTTGCGATCAGCATTGTTCCCTCTAATAATTAATGTCTGTTTTATTTGTCTTTAAAGACAAGTAGTTCTCATCCATTCACATCTTTAATTCACTAGCACATATAATTAAGGACAAAATCGGAGAAACTTCATTTGGTCTAAAAGAAAGGTATCACTGGGTGTCATCTGTGTATGAGTTAAATTTAATATTTTGTTTTCTAATGATAGATCCCAGTGGAAGCATGTAAAGTGAAAACAGTAAAGGTCCCATTACTGAGCCTTATTTCCTTGTCCATCTAGGTAGCATTTTTTTTGTAACATGCTAGGATAAGTAATGGCTTACTGCTGTGGTCACTAGTGGGCATCAGAGAGCCCCAGACACAACTAGACAGACACAAGTTCCGTTTAAAAAGACGAGTTATTTTTACAGCAATGTTCCACAAAGCTTCCAGTAGTGCAATAAACACAATTCTCTACACCTTCCTTCTTTCTATTTTCCTCCTGTACAACTCCCAGGTGAGCTGTGTCCACTTTTACCCAACTCTTACTTGCCTAGATGAGGTTCAGTGGCTTCTTTTATCTAGAACTTGGGAGTTCTTCCAGTGCTAGGGCAAAGCCTGATGGAAGTACTTACAGGTCAAACAGAAGTCGTCCCCCCCCCCCCCCCCCCTGCGGCCCCCATGGAACCCAACAAGGCTGTTCTACAGGATTACAATACCCAAAGTGCCATGTGGGTATGCCCCCAATTAACATCAGCCCAGGAATCTGCCTCATATTGTCTCAGGGGAGCCCCGTAAGTCCTGTCGGGTTGTCTCCCCCTATCCTTCTATTATGCTGACCTCCTGGCCGGGTATTGTTCCTGGTTCCAACTCAGCCAGGATGCCAGTGAACCCACTGTCACATTGGCATCTTCTGCCTGTTTTCTGGGTAAGACAGGACATTTTTCTCACTGTTTCTTGTGGCATCATAGGTCTGGCCTCCCATCCAGTTAAGGAACCATGCTTCCTCCCGGCCAGGATGCTCACCTACAGTGCATCCAGAAAGTATTCACAGCACATCATTTTTTCCACCTTTTGTTATGTTACAGCCTTATTCCAAAATGGATTAAATTCATTTTTTCCTCAGAATTCTGCACACAACACCCCATAATGACAACGTGAAAAAAGTTTACTTGAGGTTTTTGCAAATTTATTAAAAATAAAAAAAACTGAGAAATCACATGTACATAAGTATTCACAGCCTTTGCTCAATACTTTGTCAATGCACCTTTAGCAGTAATTACAACCTCAAGTCTTGTTGAATATGATGCCAGAAGCTTGGCACACCTATCCTTGGCCAGTTTCGCCCATTCCTCTTTGCAGCACCTCTCAAGCTCCATCAGGTTGGATGGGAAGCGTCGGTGCACAGCCATTTTAAGATCTCTCCAGAGATGTTCAATCAGATTCAAGTCTGGGCTCTGGCTGGGCCACTCAAGGACATTCACAGAGTTGTCCTGAAGCCAATCCTTTGATATCTTGGCTATGTGCTTAGGGTCGTTGTCCTGCTGAAAGATGAACCGTCACCCCAGTCTGAGGTCAAGAGCTCTCTGGAGCAGGTTTTCACCCAGGATGTCTCTGTACATTGCTGCAGTCATCTTTCCCTTTATCCTGACTAGTCTCCCAGTTCCTGCCGCTGAAAAACATCCCCACAGCATGATGCTGCCACCCCATGCTTCACTGTAGGGATGGTGCCAGGTTTCCTCCAAACGTGACGCCTGGCATTCACACCAAAGAGTTCAATCTTTGTCTCGTCAGACCAGAGAATTTTCTTTCTCATGGTCTGAGAGTCCTTCAGGTGCCTTTTTGGCAAACTCCAGGCGGGCTGCCATGTACCTTTTTACTAAGGAGTGGCTTCCGTCTGGCCACTCTACCATACATGTCTGATTGGTGGATTGCTGCAGAGATGGTTGTCCTTCTGGAAGGTTCTCCTTTCTCCACAGAGGACCTCTGGAGCTCTGACAGAGTGACCATCGGGTTCTTGGTCACCTCCCTGACTAAGGCCCTTCTCCCCCGATCGCTCAGTTTAGATGGCCGACCAGCTCTAGAAAGAGGCCTGGTAGTTTCGAACTTCTTCCACTTACGGATGATGGAGGCCACTGTGCTCATTGGGACCTTCAAAGCAGCAGAAATTTTTCTGTAACCTTCCCCAGATATGTGCCTCGAGACAATCCTGTCTCGGAGGTCTGCAGACAATTCCTTTGACTTCATGCTTGGTTTGTGCTCTGACATGAACTGTCAACTGTGGGACCTTATATAGACAGGTGTGAGCCTTTCCAAATCATGTCCAATCAACTGAATTTACCACAGGTGGACTCCAATTAAGCTGCAGAAACATCTCAAGGATGATCAGGGGAAACAGGATGCACCTGAGCTCAATTTCGAGCTTCACTGCAAAGGCTGTGAATACTTATATACATGTGCTTTCTCAATTTGTTTATTTTTAATAAATTTGTAAAAACCTCAAGTAAACTTTTTTCACGTTGTCATTATGGGGTGTTGTGTGCAGAATTCTGAGGAAAAAAATGAATTTAATCCATTTTGGAATAAGGCTGTAACATAACAAAATGTGGAAAAAGTGATGCACTGTGAATACTTTCCGGACGCACTGTAAGTGCAGTATCCATCACAACGAATACCTGAAAAGAGAATTGAGTTTGGAAATTAATAGCTGGATATATATAAAGAATAACAATAAAATGCATGTCTGGTTTTAACATACTGTATTGCATTTTATGTTAGAAAATCTTAAATAAAGAACCTTTGGTCCAGTAAAGTTTATCCATTTCATATTCACATAGTGATTTTAGAGAGATGCTGGGTATATTGGGAGAAGGATACTAAGGATAGAGCTGCCAGGAAAGAGGAAAAGAGGAAGGCCTAAGCGAAGGTTTATGGATGTGGTGAGAGAGGGCATGCAGGTGATTTGTGTAACAGAACAAGATGTAGAGGACAGAAAGACATGGAAGAAGATGATCCGCTGTGGCAACCCCTAACGGGATCAGCCAAAAGAAGAAGAAGATAGTGATTTTAGTGCTGAATCTGGCAGATGTCTGATGACCACAAAGTACATATTTAGGTAGTTTTATAAGTTGTCTGTACAATGCTATGAATGAATGCTAACACTGTATTCCTCAGTAAGAACCCCATACAAACGTTCAAGTAAGGTGGAAGTGGTGTTGAATTTTAGGGATGCTGTTTTTCATAATGATCTGGAATACCTTCCTATATTCATGAACTTTCGTCTCTGTGAGACTCTGTCAGACTGCTTCAGTAGTGTAAACCATACAGTACTAAGTTTGAATCATAATACTATATGTAAAAATAAGAATTAGACATCCCTAACCTTAAATGTGTTTGTACTAAGTACAGTGGATTTTTTGCACAAACTAAGCTGCGTAAGCAACTTGTTCAGGGCTGGCTCCTATTGTATGCATGATGCTGCTGAGATAGCTTCTAAATCTAGAAATGCTGAACTGCGTTAAGTAGTGCTACAGTAATAATGGATGGATTAACTGATAACAAGTAAAGAAGATATTTTATGGAAATGTAAAAGGGTTGAAAGAAATACGTATAATAAGTGAATGTGTTAAAGGATTGTAAATCAAGGAAATGAAACTGAAATTTCTACTAGTCATACCAATGTTCGTGACTGAGATTTTGACCAGTGCTGACTGTACTCTTTACAGAACGCTGCGTGGTTAGCAGAAGAATTAAATAGTTTTGTTTCAGTAATGCAGATATTGCAAATAATGCATCTTCTTTAAGACACTGCCAAAACATATCTTGCTGTGTAAACTATACAACTTTCATTTTTAGATTTAACAAGAATTACTTTGCTTAACTTCACCTGAAAGCACATATGTACACTGTAACATAATTTTAACATTCTTCATTGTGTATAATGTTGTATGTAGGAATTCAATCAAGCCTCTTTATCAGTTTTTTAGCTCTTTATTTCTTTAGCACCTATAAATGTTTTTACTTTCTTTAACAGATATCTTAATCTTTCACTTATACAGGCTCCACATTATTTTAGGTGATCACAATAATACGTATTCTGAAAACATTCAATTTGTGCCTGTAAAAAGAAAGTAAAAGGATGATTGTGATTTGCTTTAGGACCCAACTTTTAAACAATACCTTAAATGAGCATGTATATCTGCGGTTTAAAGGCTGATAGTACCACTTGTGCTTGATAGGAAACATCTCTCTACGGTCTTCGAAAAAACAGCTTTCACTAGTGCTTCTACATTGACTTCATGCTAAGAAAAACTCTGAAACGGTGCTGCCTAGAGACAGTTTACAAAGGTCTTCTGTTGTCGAAAGGGGAAATTTGATAAATTGTGCCATAATTAGACAGCTTTATAGAGTTACTGCATTTATTTTCTTTTCAAATTGTATTGCATCTAAACCACAACTAGTATAACATAAGCTTGAAGAAAGTATATAACTACACAATGTATTAAATTCCAAGATAAATGAAGAATTTCTTGATGTGTCACTTTTGATCTTTGTCTTAGTGTCAATAACATTATACAGTACATCTATTCACATTTCCAAAAATATACCTGCATTCCACTATATATATTTCACAGCCCAAAAACCTGTCTGCGCAGTATGTTCTGCATTCTAGTTTAAGCCACATTTCCTGCTTTATGTAAGTTGAGGAAGCACAAGAGTGTGGGTATTCTACTTTGGTAAGGTTAAGAGTAATGTTGGGAAGAACAACAGAAACACCAGAGTAGGTAAGTGACAGGTGGATAACAAGATCAGACTAGTAAAGCATCCTTACTGGAATGCAAATGTCTTTGTCACTAAGCAGCTGACATGCAGTTCACAAGGTGGCAGGTTCACGCAGTACCACTGAATTACTCTGTGAACAACTGTATCGATTATACATGTCAAAAAGGATATCTCCCACAATGTAAGGATTGGTTACTGGGCAAAATTAGGTCATCTGTAGTGCTAAGTTAACAAAGACAATTGTCTGTTATTAAGCTAAACTTAACTGCCATGGACTAGCATCAAGGTAATCTGCAGAGACAAAATTTATTTATTTAGGTGATCACAAAATTTATTACTCTCTCAATAGCTAATGACCACTAGATTCTAATTTTGAGATAAATGGGATTATACTATAATTAAAACAATATTCCCAATTGATTACCTTTAGAGCAGTAGGCATCAAAAAGTTGGTTGCCTCTACTGCCTGTTAGTCGGCAGTTTCACTGTGAGATGATTGGATGAAATAACCTGTCACCCATTTTATGGTCTTTCATGCTAGGCTTAAATGGCATTCTTCATAACAATGTACACCTCCTCACAGTTTACATCAGCTTTTAGCATCTGTTTGATGTCAGAATCCTTCAATGGCCATCAGTAACCCCCAACCTGTCTCATATATGGAGCATTCTGGAAAATAAGTTACATTATATACCAAACCCTCTGCTGACCATTTTTGCAGCTTTGTAATATTTTGTAGAATCTGACAACTGTATGATGCCATGACATGATTCATATCCCTTGTATGGGGTCTTTACCTATTACTAACAATCCATATATGGAGTAAAAAGATATTTCTTTGCTTTACTTTGATATTATTTTTACTAAAATATCAAGTATGTTTTTTTTATCCAAGTCATGATGCAAACTGGACCACTGAGTTCTGATGTGACTCTTTTTGTACATTTAGTTTGTAAGCAATTCCTTTCAGTGCATGAGTCTACGTTAATGTAATTTTAATATTGTGAATTATTCAGTAAATTGTGTTGGCTATCCCACTGTATTTTATTTTAATACTGATCAACCAATGAAAAACTGAAAAATATTTGTCAATAACTAAATTTGTTTGTATAGCCAGTGATAATTATGCATCAATGGCAATATTTTGATTCTCATATATACTTATGTACTCACGGCAGTACTTTTGATTGCATGTGTAAGGTTAAATTTTAGACAGCTGTAAATAAAATATACACCTCAGAATACATGCAAATGTTGCACATAATAATACAGAGCACTGCTGTTTGCAGTTTAAATCATTTTATTTTTCTTAACATTTCTAATCCTCTTTAAGTTCCTGTTTTGGCTTGTTTGATTTTTAATTTCTTACTGAAACAATTCTCATCCAGTGTTTATTAGTTGGACGAGTAATCTCTGCTTCTGGCCCACTGTGGGCAGCCAGGCCTGCTGAGGTCCCCTGAGATTGGCCTACTTGTTCCACCAGAACAATAACAAAAATCTGAAATCTGAGCCTCGTTTCTCTGACTCTCAGGAACTGTTTGCTTTGCTTTGGTTAAGTCTCATATAAAAGTAGGTTTGTTCTACTTGCATTTCCCCCTAATCCTTGATCCATTCCAGTACATGTCCAATACAGGATTAATTTAAGGTCTGTTTGTAGAGTTGCATATTTCTTATGCTTGCACTTGCACTAATTAAAAGGAAGCATTCACATTTAAAATTAGATGATTAGATGCATTATTTACATAGAAACAGTTGTTTGCTTTTTGGATAACACTCATTTTAATGATTTGTTGTCAATTTCAATGCATAATGTGGCACATGCTCACCTTAATCTGTATCATATGGAAATAGCCTGACTGAGCAGGGATGCAAAAAAAGTAGAAGAAGAAGCATGAAAAAAAATTAAAAGCCTGTCCATCATAGATTATATACAAACACGTTTAGCACCAGTCCATAAACAAATGGGTATTACTGGAAAAAAATTAATCAGAAACATATTTTAATGGAGGTCTCTGCTGACTTCTTTCTGCACAGAGTATACAACCAATGAGGCTAAATATCTACAAATATTGTGTGTTTTCCAATACATCCATAAGAGAGAGATACTCACAAAGCACAAATGTCAGTAAAACAAAACATTCCTACGTCCTCAGGAGTACTTGTATCAGGTGTTTATCCAAGGTGGCTACCCACCTTCTCACCACAAAGTACCACAAAACATTTGCCTCTCTCACTCTATCCCTCTGTGTCACTGCCACTCTTACACTGTCTCAGACCCATTCACTCTTTCAGTCTTCAACTGACTTTTTCCCCACATTGATCCCATTGACTCAACTCAGCACCTGACTCATTTTGTGTGTGAGGCAAGGGATAATTTCTGATTGATACCCACAACTCCTTCAGAGGTCAGGGTCTACCTTAAGTTACTGTTGGGACATGAGACTAGTGTGAGATTTCACATTTGGCTGAATTAGCTGATCTTGTTTTCTTTATTTATAATTATTAGCCGTAGCATCAGAGTCAGTGATACTCCATTTTGCAGACTAGCACTACTTTCTGTATTCCCTTGATTACTGCAGTGCTGACATGTCACTGCAATGTTTGCCATGCCCTTGCACGCTGTGAGGCTTGAATACACATGTGCTTAGTTGTTTTCAGCATGCATGTGTTGGCATGTGATTATTTTCACAGGAAAAGAGGAGGATGGCTCCAGGCATGTCATCAGGTTTTCTGATCTTTATTACATAGCTAACTGCTGTTTTTTTTTCTCTCATCAATTTGCTAAGACTTTTCAGGTGTATGTATTTTATTCTTTGTTTTATACTCATATTTTTGTTACTGTTTGCTCCTGATTGGTATTATTTAGTTGGCTTGCTTCTTAGAATCTTGAATTTTTTTTCATGTATATAGAAAAATGTTTTTATTTTTAATCTTGCAGCACTGCCTTATTGCCTAACCCTCCACACACACATACACACCTCAGAACAGACACCTGAACAATAAAAAATCAAAATTAGAATAAATATCTCTTTGTTTTAAGGTGTAACTTTGAACAAACAGCTGTTAAGGCTCATGAAGACAGCATGTCATCAGAACAGGAGTCTCTGATCCATAGTTGAAAAATTTGTGAGTTTTACTTCTTGGGTTTTGAGCTGTGCCTAGATGACTTGATTAAGAAAAAAGATTTAAAAGCCGGTTGACTCAAGTTCCAAGAAGAGATCTTTCCGAGTTTAAACCATTCTATTACACAATCAAACTACAGTAGGCTGTGTTAGCTTCAGAATTTCGTCATTGTCTTCAAATGCTGTTAAAAAAATTAGTACAATATACCATGTACTGTAGTTGTTCTCAGCTCTTGGGCCTGCTTCTCTTTGTAAGTATAACATTTTAGTAAGAAAGTACTTAGTAAGTACTTGGGTATTTAAGAACAATCTTGTGCTTGACCTTCTGAGTTATCTTGTTTGATTCGTAAACTTGGAATTGGTCTTGTTTATTTGTTTGAAGATCATGTTTTAACAAGTTTTCATATAGTATCTGCATTATGCTAAAAGCATTTCTAGTACAAACTGTAATAGTTCTATATATGTATATAAGTGGAAATTAAATCTATACTGTATGTAAATATGGAAATTCAGCAAATATCTATGAACAGCCTTTTAAGGCATACATCACAGTGACATACTGATTATTTACTAATACTCACTATGCTCAGTAGTAGCAAGCTAGCGAGGCAGTAGCTTGCCTAGCTGCAAAGGGCTTGGTAAGTGAATTAGGTGCTTACAGGCTGTCATTCAGCTCCTAGGTAGTACTACGGTAGGTTCTTTTAGGTACTGTGGCTTTTTGTAATCATGCCATCACAGCAACTAATATCTCAATGGCACATGCTTTTCTTATCTCTCCTTTTTTGAGAGTGTGCCATCAGTGGTGTGACAGATAAAACTCCAGCTAGCGGCTCCTGGTGTCACTGCATTTATTCACTGTTGAATATTCAGTTTCCTTAGGCAGCCTTAATGGTTTTTTCCTTTAAAAGACAAAACATGCCCAGTTCTTCCTTTAAGAATATTATATGCTGCCACCTAATAGGATGGAGGTGTGTAACTGGGTTCTTGCCAGTCCTCGCTTTAAAGAGTAACATTCCCTACTTCTGTTGGTTTGAAACCATGTGGTTCCTCCTATCAGCCAAGAGGTGTTCCTATATCCCTGCCCTCTTTGGCGTTCTCTTTGAGACCAAAAGGTCAGTCTTCTCTGGCTCCTGATTTGTTGCATATCCTCTCGTGTTCATGAGAAGATTACATTGTCCCATGCAGACTACATCTATTGCTCTCTCTCTTTCTCTCGCTTGTGGTGTTGGCCCAGGCTAACTGTCCCCTAATGTCCTTTGTTTTTCTCCAATTGGCTGATTCTATCCTGCTGCATGTATTAAAAAGTTTCCTATTAAGATTTATCTTAGCTTTGTAACAGAAGCCCGGACCACAGACAGACACCACGCCTTATTCACACAACACACCTTTATTTTTAGTTCTGCACAGCACACACAGTGCACCAATCCCTACAGTACTCAGTCCCATCTTCATCTTTTCTCGCAGGCTCCACTCCTCTGCTGTCCTCCAAGCTCTGTCCACTGCCACCCGACTCCAGCTCAGTGAATTGTGGCAGCTCTCTCCTTTTATAGAGGACCCTGAAGTGCTCCAGCTGTTCCATGATCAGCTTCCGGCTATACTTCCGGGTGAGATGGCAGCCCTGCACAGTAGGGCTCAACCGTTCTCCACACGCCCCCTGGCGGTGTCCATGAGCCACAGCAGGGTTGAGCAAACCAGGAGGGCTGTCCTCCGTCGTCCCGGCTGACCATTACAGCTGTTTCTATGAAAAATAAGGCCAGGTGTATTTCTGATTGAACAGACTTTAAATCTTGAAATAATGTTACACTGAAACCTAAGATTGCTTATCATATTATTAAACATCTTCTGTAAATATTAGAGTTGGATAAAATAAAAATTAATAAAATAATAAAGAGCCACATAAAGGAAATGATCTGTTCTTTTGGAGGAAGCAATAACATCTACTGTACAATTGTAACACCCAGTTCCATCACAATGACCATTCATTTTATAAACCACCTTTTACATTATAGGGTTGTTAAAAGCCAGAGCTTATTCAGGCAGCAATTGCATTGGCAGGATGCCAACCCCTTACATAGCATATCCACACAGTGTTCCAATCTTACTTATAAAAGGTCATTTTAGAATCTCCAATTAACTAAGTAAGCTAAATAGATTTAATGGCCTCTAATCATCTGTAAATGTGTTGTGTTTTCATTTAACATGCACATGTGGAATGAAACTGAAATCATGTGGTGAATATGCAAAGTGCACACACATACTTTAAAATCAAAACCAAATCTCCATAATTATGAGAAAGTTTCAATACTATTAAAAAATTCACAGATCCATTTTGAAATCCATTTAATCCTGTAAAGGAGTCACAAGAAGCCTGTCCTGGAAGCATCAGGTACATCACTGGGACAGCATTTCACTGCATGGCTCACTCAGGCATTCCTGGCCAAATTATATTCAGCAGTCAACCTAACATCTGTGAGAAAGGTATAGTATGTGGAGGTAAATAAACAAGGGAGATGCATATTTTATTATTCTCCATTGGATTTTTTACAATAGGAAACACTTGGTTATGAAAAATTATAATTCATGATTATAAGTTCAAAGTGCATAATTTAAAAAATCACATACACCAGTCACAACTTTTAAAATCACTGGATAATATAAATAAAAATTGCACTTTAACCCAGCTACTACTCTGCCACAGAATAAAGTGCAAAGGGATCTTTTTAAGCCATTGACCTGAACATTGGTGAACTTAAAGGTTATATACAACCTTTCTTGTACAAGACCTTAATTGTAGTCATTATGCTGTTTGGTAAAACAGTGACCTTTTTGTGGCGGTTGCAAAAAGCTAAATGAAACTGACGGGCATACATATAAGTGCAATGTTGATGGTGATACAGCATGTAAGTAGCTATTATCTAGACTGTCAGTTACCAAGTACTAAATAATACCAGCAAATACTAGCAGGAATCAGATTACATCTCAAAAGCTATACTGTACTGAAGGCCTAAGCTTTGTGTTCATAGAGGAGCCATAAGGAACATTAAGAATCCAGAAAGTACAATCAAACAAGTCAGTAGATGAATGAACAGACTGAAGTATGAGTGAAACAGACATAGCATTTTCTTGGTTTATTTGTTTATGTGTTTTATTTTTCAGTTAATTTCATGCTAATATACCTACATTCTTGTTTTCAGGCTTAACTCTTTCAGGGCTGATGTCAACTTTTGTCAAAAGGAGGAGTTGACGATGTTAATTCACTGTAAACTGTGACAAAACCAACCGTTATGTTTTAGTTGGACTCTTGTTGCTAGAAGGAAAGTTAGATTCATTGGTTTGACCGAGATTTCCTGCGCTCGTGTGAGTAACAAGGCGCAAACAACAGCAAAAATGGCACTGACATCTAACGAGAGATCAAAGCGAATGCGTAAAGCAAAATACTCCGTGGACAAAGTTCTGCCTATTATCTCTGAACTGGACTAGGACTTGTTGAACTCAAATTTTGAAACTAGTGATCGAAAACGAATCTGATGTTCCAGCTTCAGCAGACTGGTCCCCAGGTAATCGTTGTACTGACAATGTTTGCCTGGGAGGACTGCCACTTAACAATGATAAGAGGTAGAAACCAGATTGCAATGCACTGTGACCATGCCTCAGCCATGCAAAGACAGCCTGGCAGCAAGCCTGCCACACATTCTTGTCAAACTGGCAGCCACAGCATGCGGCAACAGACGTTTTATGTTGATTTCTGTGTGAAACGATTGCTTTTCAGAAACTGTTTTTTGGAAAAAATATTCAGCCCTCAAAGGGTTAAATAAATGATGCCATGAAGAAGCAGTGTAACAAGATGCATTTATACAGTACAGTGATTTTCTTTGGTTAATAAACAGCCTGATTGTCACTTATGCCTGGAGCAGCATTACATTTTGAAATTCTCATTATGCAACTTCCAAATCAACTTTGAACAGACTGAATTCCTGTCTTGGTGCAGATAATGACAAAAACTCTTCTGTGTATCACTTATCCAGCATGTACGAGCAGTATACCACAGCTGAAACAAATGTGCCAAAAATATGTCTATATGTGAATGTTGTTTGAAACCAGTCACAGACAGTACATATCTATCAAAAAAATCACTGGGCAGGTCGTATTCATCTCCTATTTTTTGTTTAGGTGTGGAGTTCATGGAATCACTCTTGTGTAACAGAGTAATGGCTTCAGACCAGCTAAGGAACACTTCTCAAGAAATGTACCTTTGATTTTTAATTAACAGCATCAATGTCACATAAATCAAAGTATGCCACTCCTTGCATTGTGTACATGAGTATGCAAAAGTTAAAGGTGGAACTCTGTGTCCTTGAAGGTTTAATATACTACAAAATTGTCAAACATACACTTCTAGTGGTTGATAGTGATAGACTGTTTAAAACTATAAATGTAAAACTGAAAGGTTAAATGTTGTTCTGCTTGCATGCTATATTGATATTAGCATTTAAGATATCTTGGAACATAATTTGTATTGTAGTTAATAATTTTGCCAACATTCAGTTGTATTTGTAAATATTGTATTTGATTATATGGGTTTATTGGGCATATCTTAACACTGCAATAATTTAACTGCTTGATAAAATAGTATTACCGGATTCTGTCATGCTAAACACTTGGCACAAAAATAAAAAAATCTTTGGACTGTTAAGTTCCATATATCAAAATTAAACTTCATAGAGTCACCATATAGCTGTTAACACAGTATTACCTTCAAAATTAAACAAACGAAATATTTTTCCCCTTTCTCTCTTTCTGATTCCCAGGCATCAGGTAGCCTTCATGCTTGTTTGGAGGTCTTATGGAAGAAGTGTGCCAAATGGAGCCTGCCTTTTCACCAGTGATGTGTCTCTAAATACAGGCAGTTGGTAGAGGTTTATGAAAAACTATTTTATTTCAAACATTCATAGCCAGTAGATGAGTACATCATTCCTCTAATTGTAGGAATTAAAGAATTGCTAGATAATGAAGAGTATATAATGGTATGGGATAAATGATCTGGGCTGGTTGCCGGTTTGAATCCTGGTAGTGAGAGAAGGAATGCTACTCGATTGGGCCGTTGAGCAGGGCCCTTCACCTGCAATTGCTCCAGGGGTGCTGTACAAATAGCTGACCCTGTGTTCTGACCCCAAAAACTTGTGTGTGTGTGCGTGTCTCTGGAGAATAAGTTGGGGGTTTGCGAAAAATGACAAATTCCTAATACAAGAAATTGTACAGTATATAGCGAATGAAGGATTAAAAATCACGCAAAAAATGTAAATATTAAGATGATGCTCTGTGTTGCTCTTTGTTCTTTTTGTTGCTTGTTTTTGTTTATTATTATGTTTTATGTAAGTTACAAAATAGCAAAAATGCAACAGCTTCTTGCTTTCTTGGCTATCCTTGGCACTTTGGAGAAAGTTATTTTCTGTGTAGAAAAGACAAGACATTGTTTGTGTGGATTGGCAGTGCTATCCGAGTGTGATCTGACAGAATCCTGCTCTAATCCCTGCTCACTCACTTTCTTTAATACCTTCACTCTAATATTTCATCAAACACAAGGTCTTTAAAGGTAGAAGTTTTCTGTTATAATGCCAAATCTTTTCAAATTCATTATTTTAGGACAATTCAGCTATACTGCATTTTTTTAGCCTGAGCACACATCATGCTTTACCACCAGTTATTATACTTTATGAAGAATGTCAGTTCAAAGTTTTCTAAGCAATTTCCATCGTGATTTAATTTTTTTTTGGTTCAACATTTATTGTTCACAGGGAAATGATGTGAGAGAAAAGGTATTCAAATTTATTCAAAACTTTAAACGCTGATTAGAAGTTGACAAGTTTATTTGCGGTAACATTTTTCTTAATCAGTTTTTCACTTCCTCTTGATTTGATATAGTGCCTTTTACAGAGCACACCATCACAAGGCACTTGGTAAAACCCATAGAGCATACTGTAATTCAAATATATGATACAGTAATCCCTCCTCCATCGCGGGGGTTGCGTTCCAGAGCCACCCGCGAAATAAGAAAATCCGCGAAGTAGAAACCATATGTTTATATGGTTATTTTTATATTGTCATGCTTGGGTCACAGATTTGCGCAGAAACACAGAAGGTTGTAGAGAGACAGGAACGTTATTCAAACACTGCAAACAAACATTTGTCTCTTTTTCAAAAGTTTAAACTGTGCTCCATGACAAGACAGAGATGACAGTTCCGTCTCACAATTAAAAGAATGCAAACATATCTTCCTCTTCAAAGGAGTGCGTGTCAGGAGCAGAGACTGTCATAAAGACAGAGAAAAGCAAACAAATCAATAGGGCTGTTTGGCTTTTAAGTATGCGAAGCACCGCGGCACAAAGCTGTTGAAGGCGGCAGCTCACACCCCCTCCGTCAGGAGCAGAGAAAGAGAGAGAGAGAGACAGAGTTTGTTTTTCAATCAAAAATCAATACGTGCCCTTCAAGCTTTTAAGTATGCGAAGCACCGTGCAGCATGTCGCTTCAGGAAGCAGCTGCACAGAAGGTAGCAACGTGAAGATAATCTTTCAGCATTTTTAGACGAGCGTCTGTATCGTCTAGGTGTGCGAACAGCCCCCCTGCTCAATCCCCCTACGTCAGGATCAGAGAAAGTCAGCGCAAGAGAGAGAGAAAAGTAAGTTGGGTAGCTTCTCAGCCATCTGCCAATAGCGTCCCTTGTATGAAATCAACTGGGCAAACCAACTGAGGAAGCATGTACCAGAAATTAAAAGACCCATTGTCCGCAGAAATCCGCGAACCAGCAAAAAATCCGCGATATATATTTAAATATGCTTACATATAAAATCCGCGATGGAGTGAAGCCGCGAAAGGCGAAGAGCGATATAGCGAGGGATTACTGTACATCACAGGTGTATAAGCACTATGAAGAGTCTACGAAGGTAAAAATGAACGGGATGTACATTGGAATAGACTCATAGTAAGAGAGAGTGAACGTACAACAGATTCATCCTCAGGTCAACAGATACAGAAGGGTGTGTTAGAAAATAAAATAGTCATGTTGTGGCCTATAGGGGATGCTGTTGACCATTCTCTGAAACCAAATTAGGAACCAAGAGACCAGTATAAAGTAGAAAAGTATTAAACTAGGTAGTTTCTTTGCAAAACAAAACACATAAGGAAAGATTTACAATAAAGAACCAATGATGGAACACAATGAGGTAAAGAAAATCATGCTGCCAGCAATAATGGGCCTATCATAAAGGATTTCCCCAACCACTAATGCACTTCCTCCCACTTCCCATGACAATTCTTCTAACATCCTTCAATACTTTTCTCACCACCTCTGGGTTCTCTTCTTCTCTCCAGTTAAATTCTTTGTTAAGAGCTAACATGTTCGACCACAAGCTCACCAGAACTAGGATCAAAAAAGAGTTATCTTTAAGCCTCCTCCAGCAATCACTCCAGGTTAAACCACTGGACAACTTCCAGGGTTTGGAAAGCCATGTAGCCCTCATAGGGTTGTCTTCCTAGAACTACTCCTGGTGGCCTCAAGTATCCTTACATTCCCGAAACCCAATTTATTTTTAAATATCCAGGAAACTGCACATAGACATTTCCAGCTTGATATTCAGCAGACGAGCTGTATGTTAGATTCCCTAGTGCTCTTTACTGTGTTTGATTTTCCACACAAAATACAAGAAAGAAGAGTTGAGTTCTAAGGTGATTAAATGTTAATTGTAATGCAGCCTCACATTCATTCAGAAATTGTACCTCAAAAGGCAACCACAAACCTAAAAGACTATTCACGGCGCATAATAAGGCTTTGTGTAATGAGAAGGTGCAAGAATATCTCATATGACTGGTAGTTTGATGCAGAGCAAGCATTTTCATCTTTACTCTTTAATTTAGAGTAAGTTAAAATAATAAAGAGTGGAAAAAAACAACCCACTACTGCACTTTGTTGTATTTTGCACACCTCTGTCAGGTCAGGTCAGGTTGGGGAGCATGCACTGATACAGCACGTTCCCACACCCACCACACGACAAAACAGCTCAGGATCCTGGCTATCAACCCCCAGGCAGACACGCCGTCCAGTCCTCTCCTCTGAGAATGACCATCTATCTGCCACAGCCAGGGGGAATGTGCAGTTTGGTATTATAATATTTTGGTTGAGCCTAGGACTTTCAAAAAATACTTAAGAGGCAAAATTGAACAGATTAGGAAGAAATATAATATTTACTTAACAGAGAAACCGAGTAAGAGAATGTTATGGGAGGTGAACTCAGGAGAAGAAGTGTAACAATGGGGGGTAAGAGGTAAAGGCCCCCACTTGATAGACTCAGGAGCAATATCTAAATAGTCAAGTCAAAGGGAGGCTATAGGTCATTTGTTTATTTGTTACTTTGGCTTTGTGTTCTGTTCACCCATGTCAATCGTGTCTTCTTGGCATTACTTTGGATTGTACAATAGTATCCCCTCAATGTAACTGTATACTTCAATACATAGTGAATTAATGGCTATTCAAAGAAGAGACAATATAAATTCATATTCTATCTTGTTCTATTTTTAATGGCATATTAAAAGATGTGTTTTATTCGCCTTTAGTCTCAACTAACATAAAGCTCTGGGGAAACTATGATTTGTGTAGTATTTTTCCATATGTTAATTCTTGTATAACTGTGATCTGCCACAGCAGGGAAAGTTGTGATATTGGCATGTTAACTTTTTCAAATGTTCAAATTTCCCAACAATCAGTTGTATTTTGATTAAGAGTTTCATCCCATCCTCATTCTGCAGTTGCCCCGTTTATAGCATACATACTATTATTATTATTACAATAAAACTCATTTGCAGGGTGTTGCCTCTGTAAGTTAAGGGAGTAAATTCCATGTGAAATGAGGAAAGTTTACTTTTATTCCATGTGCCTATTACTGCAAGGAATGTCATTAGCCTGTAGTGGAGTATGATAGATTTTATTTAATAATAAAAATAGTAAAAACTAAGCAAAATATGAGAATTAATAAAAGCGTAGTCATACAAAACTTGTAGCAATTGCAAAACACTTCACATACTAATAAAGGTAGACAACTGGACAGACAAAAATAAGAAATACTGTACAAGATTACTTGGTTTAAATAATTACAGTCAAACCTGGGTAATCTTTATATCATAATTCTCGTGGTTAAAGATATATAAGACTGTGGCGAACGGCCGGGTCCCATGCCCAGCCGGGACGCCCCTGCGGCTTATGTTCTGGGGGAGCAGCCACGGGCAGCTCAGTACCTCCCCCGTGATTGCAGCCATTCCCCAACTCTCTGTGAATGGTACTCATGGCCATTGATCAATAGACAATTTGCATATCATTGATCACATGGCCCATTGTTAGTCAATGGTGCTAGTTTCGGTCATTATGCAAAGGTACTGTTTATAAGGTTGGAGAAACCTGCAGTCAACTGAGACTGAGGAAGTTACTTGGATGAGTGATGTAACGTATCCCCCTGGAAAAGAACTATGTCCAGATGAACTGAATCAACTTTCTAGAATTTCCTTACCTGGATTATTGAGCATATATCGAGACCTTAATTTTTCTTCATTTTCAGAAACTGTATGATGGACACAGTTTGCTGGTCATGTTTTGCCTCATTTTGTATGTCATTATTGTTTGGCAGCTTGTTAAGGAAAAAGAAACAGTTAAGGGGTCTGAGTCTTCAAGAGGAAGTCATTTAAAATTAATTCAAAAGAAGTTAATTAGCAGCAAAAACAGGTCACTAAATAAGAAAAGGGTTAGAATGAAAGCCTGCAGCCGCTGTGGTCCTCCAGGACTGGAGTTGGGGACCCCTGATTTAGATGATTATGTGTTCTTTCATATACGTAAATTAATTTTGGTAATGTTGAAATCTTACTATCAGGACCAATGTGTTAACCTCAGAGATTGTCTTTGTGGATTTATGCAGTATGTATTAAGGTGACAAGAATCAGCTGATGGATAGTGATTTTGGGCATAATTCAAACTGGCCAAAGAATATTTAAAAAAACATATTTTTTTCACAAGGTGTTGCCATTGCACAGCTTTTAGATTGTTGGTTGAGTTGATGACTCTGTGGAGTTTACATTTACTCCCTATGCTCTGGAGAATTTCCTTTCATAGATATTTTCATAGATTGGATAACATTTATGAATAGGATAGCATCTATGTTCATGTTCAGGATTGTGTACATGGTGTTGCATGCTGAATTCTTTCCTTGGAAATTGTGTTAGTCAGGCTCCAGCTTCCTGGGATCCTCTACTGGGAGAGGCAGGTTAACATGGACAGATGGGTGGATTCTTCAAAAAGCTTCGGAGGTCTAAACAATTATGAAGATCAAAATAATAGAGAATATAAAGAGTACACTTTGTAACATAATTTGTGAAGTTTTCCATGGAATGTTGTTTGTCGGTAAACACCTGTACTGCACTATAACTGACAGGGTAAAGACTCTGAAAGATGCTTACCCAGGACAATCACTTATTATTATTGGTTATTATTACCATTTATTTCCATTCACTATCAGCTCCACTTAATCCAATTTAAATTTGGCCATTGATTTTATGATGAAATTACAAATTATTTAAACATCTTATGTTCTAAATATCAAGCAGTCCATTGAACTCAGTTATTTTCAAACTGGATATATGTTAGGTGATTCAGGGGACTTTATTCTGGCCGACAAAAGTCATTAGGGAAAATAAGTGACAACACATTTGAAAGATGTGCTTGGATGATCCAACAGTTATTCTGATACCATGTCGCTGTCTCATGTGATTGAGAAGGCAATAAAAGCGTTGTCCATAAACCTCTGCTTTGATTGTTTTTTCTTACATATTTTGATACTGTTTAGTGTTTAATGTAATTTCTAACTATGATTCATTGGATGAGAGAGAGAGAGAGACATGGCACCATTTAATGTAACGAACATTCCTAAATTTACTCTTATTTCACTGTTATATGTGTATTTTTATGATTGCTAGTTTGACATTACATAACTGAGTACTTTTCCCAGGGCAGGCTCATTGCCTTATAAAGAAAGAAGGATGAAAGATGCGATTAGGAATTTGGAAGCTTTGCACCAAGTATTTGACACTGAGCTTCAAGTTACCAAGGACACATTGCACCAAACAAATCTTATTGTTAATACTTTAATCTTGCTTTCTTAAATTGCATTTTTTGTTTCCTTCTCCATTCTTCTGGCTCACCACATGGTTGGCTAAGCATTTTTGATAGACATTTTTGATTGGCTGCCAAAGATATGATGAAAGGTGTTTTGTAGTTGTTTCAAGCCGCGCGCGCCATGATGCAAGCATTTAGCTTTGTTGCATGGCTTTAAATTAAACGCATGGCTCTTTAAAAAAAAAATCAAAAAGACAAATATGTCTACCAAATTAAATTCTTTATTTTGTAAAAGAAATCCAAGACACTAGAGCAAGATTAAAAATAATTTATAAATTATATTTTGAGGGAGGACTCCTCTATTCTATTTCAAGTTCAAGAGCAGGTATATCATAACCCCTTCATGAATAATGAGTATCTATTTCAAGATGGAAGAGTCGACTTTATAAGTACTCTCTCTGTTTCAATACTTTCATGGTCCAAACAGGGGCCTACTGCTCTGCCCTGAACTGATTTAGCTGTGTTCTGACACTTCCCTGCATAGAGGATATTTAGGTCAGGCACCTGCAGATGTTAAACTTGGACAGGGCAGCCTAGTTTTTGTGACCTTCTAATTTTTTGTTTTGAGAGTGGGATTTTTCGCAGCTTCCTATTCTTGCCTTCTTTTACCTAGTCTATGTTTTATTATTCTCTTGTATAGATGTGATTTATGTGGGCTAGCAGGTATCTACTGAGCATTGGAAAGCTTAGGAGGTTTATTATAAGTAATTTAACATGTGATAACAACTCTAACACTTATTAATATCAAAAGTTCAGTTTGTTACACAGTGCACATGCTAAAGTGCATTTTGGTGAATAGCTAAAGGTAAATGAAAGTAGTTTTGGAATTATTTAAAAAATCTAATTTATAAAATGAAGAGTATTTTGCTTCCATGAAACTTGTCTTTCATTCCTATACTGAATTTTCAGAGTTGTTTGGGTTGAAGTGTTGATAGGACAATGTCACAACCTGATCCTCATTCCTATCTCTTCACACCTGGCAACGAAACACATGTCAGACATCCCAGTCAGATGAGGCAAAACATTCAACATCATCTGTATAATACAATGATGGTACCCTTAGACATCCCAGCTGGACACCCTCACATCCAAGGCTGCACCTTGATATTCTGTCCATAAAATGCATAAACAGGAGCAGTGACAAAACACAGCCTTGATGGAGCCCGATACCAACTGTATTCCTATATGTAATAAATAGCACACAAAAACAGCCCTGTCACCCCATAGTCCTGCAGCACTTTCCACAGGGACATGGTTATATGCCATTTCCAAGTACACAAAACACATGTAGACTGGGTTATCATTCTCCCACGTACCCTCCAGCAAATGCACCAGGGAGAAGAGCTGGTCAACTGTTCCATGGCTAGGATGGATCCCACATTGTTCCTCCTGTATTTTTTGCTCAACCATCAGATGGAGTCTCCCTTCCGACAGGCTAAGGTGCATGATCCCTCTATAGGTAGAACACACACTCTGGTCACCTTTCTTGACTCTGCCAGTTCAAGGTTACTTTACCTGCCTTCTATGTGACATTGAGTTGATGTTTTAACTGAACTATCCCAATGATATCCAATGCTTTCAATATTTCTGGTTGGATCTCATTCATCCTCGCAGCCTTACCACCTTAGAGTTCTCAGACCACCAAAGTGAAATTAGCAACATGTCCAATACTACCTTCTTATAGAAGAGCATGTTCACCAGGTTGAGGAGTTCTTCTAAATGTTGCTTCCACCACTCAACAATTTCCCCACAAAGTCTGGGCAAAGTCACACATTCCCATTGTGAGACATGAAACAGTTTTCTGGAACATCCTCAATCCCCTCTGATTGTCTTTCTCGATGGCCTCTTCAAACTCCTCCCATGCTCAAACTTCTGCTTCTGCAACTACTTTTGCAGCAATCCTGTACCTCTCAACCAAGTTAGGACACCTCACAGTGTGTTTTTCCCCAAAGACCTCCTTATTCAGTCTGACTGCTTCCCTCACCTCTGGGATTCACCATTGGGTCCTAGGGTTGCCCCCTTGAGATGTCCCAACTGCCTTAAGACTTAAGCTTTTAGCTGCCATTTCCACAGCTGAGGTCTTGAAAAGAATTAATTCAGACTTGACATCCCTGACATCATTCTGCACATGAGAAAAGGTTTCTTATAGGTAGCCGTTAAACTCATAACGAATGGAAGCCTTAGGCAGACGTTCACAGGACACCCTTACTGCTCATCTATGCTTTCTCAGTCTATGTGGCCTGTGCTTCTCGCTTCAAATCAAACTCAATACCAAGTGGTAAGCAGTTGACATCTCTGACTCCCTCTCTTTACCCAGGTGTCCAAAACATATGCTCTCAGGTCAGATGACACAACTACATCATCTATCATCGACCCACCACCCAAGGTGCTGTGGTACCAGGTACACTTATGAACCTACTTGTGTTCAAACATGGTGTTCTGGTTCAGATTCAGGAGGATTTTATTCCCAGTCACACCCCTTCAGGTATCTCCATCATTCCCAACGTGAGCATTGACGTTCCCCAATAAGACTAAAGAGTTGATGCTTTCAAGCACCTCACCCACCTTCTCTAAGTAGGCTTAATACCCCGAACAACTATTTGCTGCATATACGCAAACAACAATCAGAGTTTTCCTCACTGCGACTTGTAGCCACATTGAGGCAATCCTCTTATCCACTGGCGAAAACTGTAGTTGTACAACCCTCAGCCAGTGGCATATGAGTATCCCCACACCCACTGCCTTTCCCATATTACAACTCCAGAGTAGGAAAGAGACCGTCCCTCTGCTCAAGAAGTTTTGTTCTAGAACCCACTTTATCAGTGGAGGTGATACCAATTGTACCTCCTGCACCAGCTTAGGCACCTTCACTTTCAGAGATAATTTTTTAAGTTCCCAAAGCCAGATTCCATTGCCAAGGTCTAATCTGTCTATGTCTTTCCTGCTTATGCCTGCCACTAAACTGGCATCACACCTGACCCTCATCCTTTGTCTTGAAATTGGTGAGCCCACAAGACGTCTTCACATAGCTGTTTCCGTCTGTACCTTGCTGGCTTATGTGGGTTGCCCGACTTACCAGGTGCTTTCTGGCAAATGGCATCCCCAGGCCTAGCTCCAGGGGTGGATCCTAGTAACCCTGTTCTGAGATGGGTGCATTGTTTTTGAATTTCTTTTTATAATTATATAAACTTGTTTAGGGTGGCACGGTGGCGCAGTGGGTAGCGCTGCTGCCTCGCAGTTGGGAGATCTGGGGACCCGGGTTCGCTTCCCGGGTCCTCCCTGCGTGGAGTTTGCATGTTCTCCCCGTGTCTGCGTGGATTTCCTCCGGGTGCTCCGGTTTCCTCCCACAGTCCAAAGACATGCAGGTTAGGTGGATTGGCGATTCTAAATTGGCCCTAGTGTGTGCTTGGTGTGTGGGTGTGTTTGTGTGTGTCCTGCGGTGGGTTGGCACCCTGCCCAGGAATGGTTCCTGCCTTGTGCCCTGTGTTGGCTGGGATTGGCTCCAGCAGACCCCCGTGACCCTGTAGTTAGGATTCAGCGGGTTGGAAAATGGATGGATGGATGGATAAACTTGTTTATCCAAGGTGACTGGTACAGTTAATTAGATTTCTTTTGTTTATCCAACTGGAGTACAGGCAGGTGAAGTGACTTGCTCATGGTCACGCAGTGTCAGTAGTGGGGTTTAACCACTTAACCTCAGAGTCTAAAGTCCACAGCCTCAGTCACTGCACCGCACTGCCTGCTGTACTGTCATGAGTGTCTTTGTGAACTGTTAACAGAAGGTTTCATACCCAGCCAGGAGGCCATAATGGAAGGGCCAGAAGAATGGCCTTACCAGGAGCAGGTCATTCCCCTACACAGCAGGTGGCAGTGTGCCTCAAGGCTAAACCCAATTAAGACACCAGCAGGGTTGCATGAGAAATGGAGTTTAGAAACACAACCCTGTCGGGGTCTTTGGGGACTGCCAGAGTTTGCTGCCATGGGAGGACTAGAGACGAAAAACAATTCCTGGGTTGAACTTAAAAGAAAACCTGCTGCTTCATTTTAGGCGAATCAGAGTCGACAGGCAGTGGACTACACTCTTGGAGGAGAAAGGAGAACTGCGCTTAGCATGTATTTTTGGTTGTTATTCTTGTAGAGAAGGTTTTAGAGCTCCATAAACACCCTTTATGTGAGAATAAAGTGTGTTGGGGCTTTATACTGTCTGCGGTTTGAGGCTCCCTGGTAGTGCCCCCTGGTGGTTACAGAAGATACACATTTACAGCACAAAATCCACACAATTGAGGTCTTCAAAACAAAAACAATGATCCACAAAACTGCTGCTTAAATACAAAAACAGATAAGCTGAAATGTTAAAGTTTTATTGGACCAATTACCCTAGCATAACAAGAATAGAGCAATGTGCATAAATATAAGTAGTTATATATTTGTTCCCATTTATAGTGACGTTTGAATTATGGATGTGATGGAAATAGGAACGGTTAGTGCCATTTGGTGGAAACACTAGTTAAAAGATCGACTGAAATCAGCACAATGATGAGCTGAATCCAAGAATTCAGACTGGACTGAGATGAAGAAAACAAAAATCCCCCACTGATGGTATCCTATTTGTCAAATATATGCTTAACAGACAGCATCCATTTAACAGCTCATGTGCTCCCTTTTAAGTCATTAGACAAAGTACATTAAAATCCACAAGTGGAGCCAAATATGAAAGCCACATTTAAAAACACTTTTAAATTGATGTCATGAAAATACCCAGTTATCCATTTCAAAACTCGTAAATTCAATTTACGGTCACAGGGTGAAGGCACTATTGAAGGGAAATTGCATCTGCATCAGCATTTGCATTGGATTAGTCCGTCACTTATGTGGCACAGGGGAACATGGGTTCCTGGGAACATTTTCCAGGTAGACTAGGTGTAAAAAGGTATGTGAAGTTGATTGATACCGTTGAATTTGCCAAGTGTGAGTAAGTGAAGGAGTTTGTGTGTGAATGTGCTCCCTGAAAACTTGTGATTTCAAAAATGGGAGGGTAAGTGAAAATGGATGGATGGGCAAGTATATATATTATAGTTCACATTGTTTTATGCTGAAATATTGTTTCAAATACAGAACACATCACATGCAAACCCAAGCACTCTTGGTCCTAATTAATAGAGGTAAGCAATTTTTACAATGATTGCTGATAAAATTTGTCTTGCAAATTTGAGGTGGTATAACAATCCAGTTATTCTGAATCCTAATTTCCTGAAACAATTTAAGGTCTCCCATAAAAAGTGTAGTGTATTATACATCAGCTTTAATAGATTAACTGCTGCAGTTATTACTAGTATACAATTACATATGCAAGTACACTTAATGGCAGTGGAATAGCCGCTGGCTCCTTATGACCCTGAATTTAATCTAGGCAAGCTTGGAAATGTAATGACTTGTTTATAATAATACTCACTATTAACTGATATATATATATATATATATATATATATATATATATATATATATATATATATATATATATAAATATGACAGATCTAGAGGTAGCAGAGTTAAAGATGCTAAGATTTGCACTGATTGTGACAAGAATGGATGGGATTAGAAATGAGGACATTAGAGGGTCAGCTCAAGTTGGACGGTTGGGAGACAAAGTCAGAGAGGTGAGATTGTGTTGGTTTGGACATGTGCAGAGGAGAGATGCTGGGTATATTGGGAGAAGGATGCTAAGGACACAGCTGCCAGGGAAGAGGAAAAGAGGAAGGCCTAAGCAAAGGTTTATGGATGTGATGAGAGAGGACATGGGTGTAAAAGACCAAGATGCAGAGGACAGAAAGATATGGAAGAAGATGATCCACTGTGGCAACCCCTAACGGGAGCAGCCGACAGAAGAAGAAGATTAATAGTGCTATTTACAATAAAGATTCAGTCTGCTAAAAATTTACTATTTAGTTCAAGCACAGGTCAGGTTCATTAAATGCTGCTGCACTCAAGAATGTCCTGTAAAAACTTCAACATACAGAAGTGATGGAGACTTGTTTTCTATCTCTATTACATTATTTGTTGTCTTCTTTTGCTACAAGATCTTTGGTATACACCATAAGTTTGAAACTTCATTTATTTTGACTTTCTTCTGATGCATAATTTTTGTGTTTCTTGGTATGTTCAGTCAATGATACTTCTATCTTCTCTATACGTTCCAAAATTAGAATGAACTAACATTAATGTGTAAACTAAAGTTACAAATTTTGCTTTATATATGTTAAGCGTGTGATGAATTCGATAAGTGCTGTCAAGCAGAACCCTCAGTAGCTTTCATTCCAGGTGTGCTTGACTGAGCTGCCTTCTTTCGCTGACATCTCCAATAAACTCCTTCCTACTACTCCACTGTTTCTTCTGACACTTTTCCTGTTGGTGTCATCAACGATTTTTTCTCTGCTCCATTAAATCTTTAAGTAATGATTGCTGATGTCATACAAATTTAAAAATGAAGTGGCCAATAAACCATACATTGTGCCCCATTCAGAGTTGGATTCCGTGTTTTTTCAACTTCTTCCAGCGCTGGCTCTAGCTCTACCACCACCCTGAAATGGACAAATTAGCGAAAACATGGATGGACAGATTTAGCAGGTCAGTTAGGTAAAACTGGCACAATGGTGACACAGTGGTTAACACTACTGCCTCAGAGCTCAGTTGTTGGCCTGAACACAGTGTTGAGTTTGCTTGCGGATGTTCTCTAGTTAGCGTTACATTCAGTCACACACACCTAAGGCTATTCAGTTAAAACAGTGGCTCTATAATGGATAGGAAAGGGTACGTGACTGTGTCCAGGTCATGATAATGCAAGAATAGGCGCTGTCTCTTTGCTCTCCATTACTCTGTACTGGAAAAGCCAGTTTGATACGTAGCTGTAAAGAATAAGGATTCATTAGCTGAAACACATGCTTTGTTATGTCCTTCAACAGTTATGAAACGTCTGAGGTGCAAACTGGCTCTCCAGAAGAGCGCATTTGTACACATTGACATTAAATCGAAGTGTACATAAGTACAGATCTGTGTACATGGTAAATAATTTTTTTTTTTTTTACTGCTCTGTTATTTTGATTTTTACTTAAAATGTTTATTTTGTCTTAATTTAATTTTCTTTTTTCTATTTATCTTTTTGAACTTGGAGTTGGGCCTTGGTTATGTAAAACTGCTGCAGAGTCAAGACATTTAGATTGTCAGGTATGACGCACTCACTGTGTGGCAGGGCAGGGAGTATGGCAGCTTTGTCCAAATCAGGTGATTACACTTGCATGTCCTGAAAACACAACCAGATCAGGGCCGTCTTAACTTTTAGGCACAATGGGCACTGGCAAGGGGGGTCTCAGGAGCATAATGGCCCACGATGTTTCTGATGCCTATGTATGTTTCCGTTTCACTGTCAAAACAGGGACCCCAGCACACTACTCTGCCCGGGGGCCTATGATGCTGTTAAGACGGCCCTGAACCAGATGAATCTTCTTCTGCTCAGGATTGCATTTTAAGGTTTAAGATTGATTAATTTATGAAGCAGTCATGCACTCATAATTTTGTGTAAGCTGATGACCAGAGGCGGCCTTAGGGGTGTGCGGGGCTGTATAAACTTGCGTGCGAATTTAATAAAAATAATGTTAACATACACTGGATGTTCTCATTACAATATTCAGCTAAATTTTTGCCAGATAACACGTGGACTTTATCAAAATATAACTGGAGAATATAACTTGACAAATCTGCTCGAATGGGACACGTGAATCTCAAAAGCGGGCCCCCTTAGGCACGGGGCCTGGGACGGTCGCCCTACTTGCCACCCCTAAATGCTGCCGCTCAGCCAACGACAAGATTTTCAACCAGCATTTTGGTCGGTATCACTTTATGATCATTAGAGGCTTAAGAGAGTTTGTGTAGTTGCTAGTTATAACATGCCAGTGTAACAGAGTTTGGCATCAAAACATGTTACCATCTCGTGACAACACCATCCCTTCACAGTTACAGTGTCATTGTATTCTACACATGTGGCATTGCTACTGACACTACTTCTACTAACATCTGCTACTACTGCTATTACTCCAGCCACCCGACATAAAGGAGTTGCTCTTCTTTTTTAGCTCAACTGGTGATGCTGACAGAAAGGTTATGAGCAGTGGTGGAAAGTAATGTTTGTTACTGTTCTTGAGTAGATTTTGTAGGGAATTGTACTTTTTAAAAGTATTTTTAAATATAAATACTTTAACTATTTAAAAAGTAATTTTTTTTAGTAACAATACTACTTTGTTACATTTTCAAGGCAGATTGTCAAAGTACAACTAATTGGCTGTGTTCAAAATGCACAGTTCGCAGGGGGCAATTAAAATAAAACTACATGCAAAAATGTTGGTGGTCATAGGTCATGATTTGGAATTCTAAAGTATTTTAGTAAGTGATATAATGGACATGCACTTCAGTTTTGTGCTGCATCATGGGCCCCTGGACAAAGTAGTGCACTGGGCCCCCTGTTTTGATAGAAAAACAGAAACATACATAGGCATCAGGAACATCGTGGGCCTCAATGATTCCGGGGTCCTGGCCAGTGCCCATTGTGCCCTGACGTTAAGACGGCCCTGCAGGCCTGTAGAGGATGTATCTCAGTATATCACAGGGTAATTGTCCAGTTTACTGGCTATGGTGGTCCTGATTCCTTCTTCGATCTCTTCCGAAGCAACTTTTGTTTCTGCTGCATGTTGAGCAACATAAAGATCCTGATGTAGTGGTGGCAGTGGAGTTCTCTATACATTACTGGCCACATTTAGAAGAGCCATTCAGCCTCACAGACATAAGACCAAACAGCTTGTGAATCCCAAAAACTTTCCTGACTACAAGAACTCTAACTCAAGTATGCAAAAAACCCATGAAAATTTTAAACCTGGAGGAGTATTTAAAACACACCATAAATGATTATACAGTAATAGCATACAGTAGTTAATTGTACTGAAAATGTCTAACCACTTATTGTTACAAGTTGTCCAAAAGGATGAGCTAGTATGACAGTCTGTATCATTTTTAAAAAGATGTTCCCCTTCAGTGCGTAATGTTTAGATGTATTTGTGTTTTGTCTTAGTAGAGTAATATACTTTCCCCTTTTGTATTATTAATGTGTAGCCTTTGTCAGAATGCCTCAAATCTCACAGACTTACCACTGTTTATAAGGTATTGTACCATAAAACTTCTACCCACCTTCCTTTCTACATTTATAACCTCAGTCAATTAGGTGTAGTAAAAGACAAGCAGGAGTTAAGCTACACTTTAAATAATGTATTATTGATGATATTCATAAATAATAACAATATGCAAAGTACAAGTGAATATTGGCAACCATACAACCTGATAAATGCTGATGTGTAGTTTCAGGCGGCACCCAGACTTGTTAGCTACTTAAAATGTCTCTAGTTAAGTCCTCATTTTGTGGTCAGCTTTCTTCAAAACAGGAAGCAATTTCAAGGTGTGTGAGATGCTCCTTCATCATTTGGTAAGAGAGGGAGAGTGGTGTAAAGCAAGCAAATTTATAGATGTTCTGTCCAACCCCTACAGCCAATAGGGTGTCATGGTATTTAAAGGCTTCTGATACAAGCCAATTCCAAACAGCCATACTTCAGACCAATGGGGCATAGAATACCTTCACACCTGCCCCCAAAACCGTATGTTAAGGTGAAGCTTTCCAGCTAGGCGGCCTGGCTTTCCTGTGGGAGTTGATTGAGAGAGCCCTGCAGAGAATCATTGGTCAAACTTGTTTGCTGCACTTCCTCAAACCCTGTCGTAAAATTACAAAGAGACTCATTCCTAAAAGGGGGGGAAAGGGTTCTTAAACATCAAACCATTGCTGTTCTTATCAGTGATAGGCATTAGTGTTACAAGTTACAAATAGAGACATACAAAATACTTATCAACTTATTTGCAAAATTTCACACCACAACAATTTGGCGCATGCACCATTTTAAAACATGCACTGATACACTTATATTGGTAAGTTTGTAATATTTAGCAGTAATTTTCTGCATAAGAATTATGTTTGTTTTCAAAATACTTGACAATGAGAATCGTAACGGTGAGTCCATAACACCTGCTTTTCCTGTTGCATGCGATACCCAAGAATCGTTCACACGGAGGGCTTAGCAGAAGAACTGCTTTGATGTTATACTGATGACACACACACACACACACATGCTGTATTCGTCTAAGCGCACATTTCAGCTGATGAACTGACAAGACGTAATTAGCTTACTCATCACTTAGTAACTCCTGCAACACCTTGCCAACATGTTTTGTTTTCAGCATAACACAAAAAAAATGTTACTGTAGCTTGTTAATCGCTGTTCTAATATGCTATTTAGAGATATCATATTAACTGTGGTGTGAATTTTTAAAATTTGCTTCTTTATGCTGGTTTTATACAGATTGTGCTTGTCTAATATTAACATAAATCAAAAGCCTTTTCTCTGCTAATGCACTTTACTTGAAAAACTGTTTTTCCTTACTGTCTTTGCTGTCTCAAATTGTACTTTATAATGAAAACTACATTTTGCATTGTCAGCTGATTCTTAGAGATGATTTTGATTACCATGCATTCATTATCATTTTTGAAATATGCCAGTTACTTCAGTGTAATAGGCCAAGAGGAGTGTGGTCAACAATCTTTTAATAACAAACTAAATAATACAGCACCCTTCTTTATTTTGAACTGTAATCAGTATAGTACATATCTAGTAAAAAAAATATGTTGACTTGTTTTCATAAATGTAAATCTCACTCCAGGGAGGTCGAGTATGAGGCACTTTACAGTTGGAAAAAAAACACCAGTTTCCTACAATCAGACAGTGCATATGTTTGAAACCTATGTGGCTGCTGTGGTATCTATTTAAATATTGCTTTAAAAATAAAAATGTTTTCATATGTTGAAATCCAGTAGAAAGTGGCAAACCAAACAGATGACACTGGATCCTTCCTTCCATCATGTTTGTTTCACGTTTGGAACTGTATCATTTAATCAGTTGATTTTTGGCATTTAATAGAAAAATTGACAGTTGCAGTTTTGTATGGAAGGTTTTCTACTGTGTTCATCTACAGTACATGAAACAAAATCTACATAAAGAACATAGCCACCTTTGCTGAGTTCATATTGTAATTATAATCGTGAACTTCTAGCAGTAAAAATATGCTGCCTGCTTCCATAACTTTAAATCAGGGTTGGTCAACTCCAATCCTGGAAAGCCACAGTGGCTACAGGTTTTCATTTTAATTTCTTAATTAGTGACTACTTTTTGCTACTAGTAAACATCATTTAATTTATATGCTATTTAAGTCTCAGCCCTTTTAAATTAGGGCTGAGCAGCGGCGGTCATGGTGGGCTGCAGTGGCTTCAGGTTTTTGTTTCATGAGAAATCATTCATTGCTGATGAAACACTCATTTTTCTGCTTCATTTTAGCTGTCTCGCTTGTTCAGAATTTGAACCCTTAATTGCTTATTTCTGTCTTAAACAGCCGTATTCATTGTTTTAACTGCTCATTATTAGCGAAAAGTTGCAAATAACAAAGGAAGCAGCAGTTCTCCATTTAGGTTGTCTCCATTTCCACTCATGTGTATTCATCATTCACCATTTGGTTTAATTACGTACTCAAAAGGAAACTAAAGAGAAAGTGAAGAACTGAAAATCACTCATCTGTTTTAGGCTTCAGATCACTTGGATGATACATGTACCATTAAAAAGGGAAACAAAAAAATCTGTGATTTAAGAATGAACTGACATGGTAGAATTAAAACACTAACAAGCCATGAAATTAAATAAGATCTGTTAGTGGTGAGGATTGGCTTCTAATTAAGCAACTTTATTGGAACAAAAACCTGTAGCCACTGTGGCCCACCAGGATCGGCCACCCCTGCTTTAAATTGTATTCAATTTGTAGGGAATACAATGTGCTTTGCAGTTGATGATGGACCCCATTTGATGGAAGTGTACACATTGAAATCATTAAGGCTGCTCTGTTCTATGTTCAGAGTCAGTCAGTCATTCATTGTCCAACCCGCTATAACATCGCTTTCCGATTTGGGGTGCTTGCCCAAAGGGGTGCGAGCAACTGCTGCTGGGGGTGCCAGAATCCATTGAGGAAGAAAAATGACAAACATTATTTGTACAAAATCTTAATTTATCTATCCATAATTAAATCGTTTCATATTTGTATTTTGTGTGGTTGAGGTGTGGAAGGCTGCTCTTTCCACCCTCTTGTTAGATGTGAATAAAGTATCCATACTTCTTCTCAAACCAAGGGGGTGTGAAATAGGCCTCATCCGTCACAGGGAGTGCGAGGGTAAAATGAATCGGGAAGCGCTGCGCTATACCCTAACTACAGGGTCACGGGGGTCTGCTGGAGCCAATCCCAGCCAACACAGGGCGCCAGCCCACCGTAGTGTTCAGAGTTTCTTAGAATATTTTTTTTTGTTTTTGTATTTCAAAGACTTGTACAGGCTAAAGTTGTTTGAAATGTAATTGCCATATAAAGTAGAGATCACCATTTATTGTACACTCCATCTATCTTTTCTTATTGCAATGTACAGTCTGTTAATACATTACAGTACAAAGCATGCATATTTGAGGATATTTACTAATTCATATTAATTTAATATATTGTTTAAAACAATTATTGTTTATATTATATTTGAGGATATTTACTAATTCATATTAATTTAGTTTATTGTTTTTCTAAAGTAACTAAATTGTACTTTTACTTGAGTACTTTTTTCCAAGCCTACTTTTTTACTTTAACTTGAGTAGTTTCCATGTCAGATACTTTTACTTGGGTAAATTTTTGTCTACGTAGTAATGCTTAAGTAGATTTTTTTAGTACTTTTTCCACCTCTGGTTGTGAGTATTACTATGACATTTCTTTTTTATATATAACCAGTGTCATCTCCAGACAGAAGAGCAGCTTCAGCAACAGACTGCTGTCACTGTCCTGCTCTACTGACAGACTGAGAAGATCGTTCCTCCCCCAAACTATGAGACTCTTCAATTCCACCCCTTGGGGGCAAACATTAACATTATACATAGTTATTGTCTGTTTTTACCTGCATTATTATCAATCTTTAATTTAATATTGTTTTTTTTGTATTAGTATGCTGCTGCTGGAGTATGTGAATTTCCCCTTGGGATTAATAAAGTATCTATCTATCTATCTATCTATCTATCTATCTATCTATCTATCTATCTATCTATCTATCTATCTATCTATCTATCTATCTATCTATCTATCTATCTATCTATCTTTATTTGTTCCTGCTGAATACATTACAGAAGAATCGAAATAATATGACATTCAAACATAAGACAAACTTTCAAGGTTCTGTTTTGTTCAAGTCTGTTCTATCAAATCTACTATCTATCCCATATATCACTGAAACAATTAAGATTTGTTATCATAAAAATTCTAAAAAAAACATCCTCGCCAAGAACCGATAGCAAATTAATAATGAAATGAGAAAAGGAGAGTAGAGACGCCCACTGCAGCCTCTTATTAAGTAAAACAATAGGAGTTTAGCAGAGGCAAAGGCAGGAACTCAGCAAAGATTCATTTAAAATTAACGGTAATGATATTCTGCTGAATTCTAAAGAAACTCTGCACAGTTCCACATAAAGAAAACAAGATTTTGTTTGTAGTTTTAGATTGTCTTATATCTCATTTTCCCATTGAGTTACAGAGAGTGCATTAGGATTCTTCCAGCTGAAAATAATGAAATGGTGCAGTAACAATGTAGTGTAGGAAATAATGGTCAGTTCATCTCTAGATAATCTAAGGTTGTCTACAATAACTCCAAAGACTGCTGTAAGAGGATCTGCAATGGTCGTAAATCCTAAACTATCTGATAGTTAAGAAAAATTATTTTCACAGAATGGCTTTAATTTTGGACAGTCCCAAAACATATGCCAGAGCAAGCCTGGAGCTCTCTGGTATCATTCACAGCTATGGAAGATTTTCAGATGGATGACACTATTTTTTACACAAGTTAATGAAGAATGAATGTTGCACATTTTGCACTCCTTGCCCAAAATATTTTTTTTTTATATTTTTATTTTATTAATTTTCATTGTAATCATTCCATACAAACAGATCAATTTATAACCCAACAAATTTGAAGACTAATCAAACCCCACCCCTGAGAAGGAGAGCTTAGCTAAAGGAAAATTGCTTAAGGCTATTTAATAAGGCAACATTAAACAAAAGAAAGGGAGAAGTAAATATCTATATAAATAAGAGATGGAGAAGGGAGTTAAATGCGATAATAGTTATTTCTCTTATTCTAAAATAATATTGATTAAATCCTGCCATGTTTTGAAAAAATTTTGTACAGATCCTCTAACTGAAAATTTGATTTTTTCCAATTTCAAATAATATAAAACATCGGTTTCCCACTGACTTATAAGAGGAGAATTAGGATTCTTCCAATTTAGCAAAATAAGTCTGCGTGCCAAAAGTGTAGTGAATGCAATCACAATTTGCTTGTCCTTCTCCAATTCAAGTCCATCTGGAAGAACACCGAACACAGCTGTTAATGGGTTAAGAGGGATTGTGATACCAAGGCTGTCTGAGAGGCACTTAAAAATTTTTGTCCAAAATGATGTTAGTTTGGTGCAGGCCCAAAACATGTGACCCAGTGAGGCAGAAGCTTGGTTGCAGCGCTCGCAGGTTGGATCCTGCCCTGGAAACATTTTGGACAGTTTTAAGCGAGACAGATGGGCTCGATATATAATTTTTAGTTGAATAATTCTATGCTTTGCGCATATAGAACTCGAGTGAATTCACTGCTTTGCTACCTTCCACTCCTTTTCTGATATATTGATTAAGAGATCTTCTTCCCAATGTCCTCTTGGATCTTTGAAAGGTAGGGACTCTAATAAGATTTTATATATTGCGGAAATAGTGTTCGTTTCCTCGAAATTGATCAGTATTTTTTCCAGCATTGTGGAGGGTGCAAGGTTGGGGAAATCGGGCAATTTCTGTTTAACAAAATTTCTAATTTGAAGATAGTAAAAGAAATGTGTAGCTGGGAGGTTGAATTTTAAACGTAATTGTTCAAAAGATGTAAATATGTTGTCTATATAAAGATCTCTGAGCATTTTAATCCCAAAACTTTTCCAGGTATTAAAAACTGGATATACTTGCGAAGGTTGAAAGAGGTGGTTCTCTTGCAGAGGTGCCACTGATAAAAGATTTTCCATCTTAAAATGCTTTCTAATTTGGTTCCATATTCTGAGTGAGTAAAGCACAATTGGGTTATTAGTATATTTGCGATAACTTTCATTTATTGGAGAGCAGAGCAGGGAATATAAAGAAGTACTACAGGATTTTACTTCTATTGCGGACCAAGCCTGTGTATGTTCATTTATTTGTGTCCAGGTTTTTATGGCTTGTATGTTTGCTGTCCAGTAATAAAACTGAAAATTAGGTAAAGCCACGCCACCTTCTGCCTGAGGTCTTTGTAGGGTCGCTCTTCAGATACGTGGGTGTTTTGAGTTCCAAATGAATGAGGTTATTATTGAATCTAACTGTTTAAAAAACGATTTATTGATATATATTGGAATGTTTTGAAATAAAAAGAGAAGTTTAGGAAGGATATTCATCTTAACAATGTTAATTCTTCCGGCTAGAGTGAGATGAAGGGTTGACCATCTATGCAAGTCTTGCTTAATTTTTTCCATACAGACGCCAAAATTTTGTTGATAAAGAGCTTTATGTTTACTTGTGATATTTACCCCTAGGTATTTAAACTGATCTGCTAAGGCAAAAGGTAGGGTGTCTAATCTAATATTATATGCTTGTGAATTCACTGGAAAGAGTATACTTTTATATAGATTAATTCTAAGACCAGATATCTTTTGAAATTCTGTTAGTGCTGTTAAAACAGCGGGGACAGTGTTTTCTGGGTCTGATATATATAAGACCATATCATCTGCATAAAGAGAAATTTTCTGTTCCAGTCCTTCTCTGACAATCCCCTTTATCTGATAAGAATTTCGGCAGTGAACCGCCAGTGGTTCAATAGCGATTGCAAACAACAGTGGCGACAAGGGACATCCTTGTCTGGTACCACGTTCTAGTTTAAAGTAGTCTGAGCAAATGTTATTAATACAAACTGAAGCTTCTGGATTGGTATACAGTAGTTTGATCCAAGCACAAATATTCGGGCCAAACCCAGATTTCTCCAATGCAGTGAAAAGGTAATTCCATTCAATCATATCAAATGCTTTTTCTGCGTCTAATGATAGTAATATATCTGGGGTGTTTGATTTTGCTGGTGAATATATAACATTAAACAAGCGTCGGAGATTTGAAGATAGGTGTCGGCCTTTAATAAATCCAGTTTGATCTTGTGATATTACCGAGGGCAGCACTTTCTCCATCCTTCTAGCTAGGATTTTTGAGAGTATCTTAACATCATTATTCAGGAGTGAAATTGGTCTGTATGATGCACATTGTAACAAGTCCTTATTTTGTTTAGGAAAGACGGTGATTAATGCTTGTCGAAATGTTTGAGGTAGTATTTGGTTGTCTCTAGCTTCTGTAAATGTTGCCAATAAGAGGGGAGCTAGCTGAGTGGAGAATTTCTTATAAAATTCTATGGGGTAACCATCAGGGCCTGATGATTTTCCGCTTTGTAGTGACTTTATAGCGTCTAGTAATTCTGTTAGCGTTAGAGGTTTATCCAGTTCCTCAGCACTTAAAGCATCTATTTGTGGTATCTGTGAAGTATCCAGAAATGCATTAGATTGTGTGTTGTCTTCTTTGGGCTCAGTGGAATATAAAGACTTATAGTAATCTCTAAATGTGTGCATTATTTTATTATGGTCGATGATTTCTTCTCCATTCTTGTTGGTGATTACTGGTATTGCATTGTGAACTTCTTGTTTATGAATTTGTTGAGCTAAAAGCTTATTAGCTTTTTCTCCGTGTTCATAGTAATGCTGTCTAGACTTAAAAATAAGTTGTTCAGTTTCTTTAGTTGTTAAGATGTTAAGTTCTGTATGTAGGGCCTGCCTTTTCCTGTGGAGAACTTCATTTGGACGCCTGGCTTGTTCTTCATCTATTCTAGTAATTTCGTTTCTTAGCTCTGACACTTTCTTGGTTTCTAATTTATTTCTGTGGGAAAGATATGAAATAATCTGTCCTCTTAAGAAGGCCTTTAGAGTTTCCCAGAGTGTTCCTGCAGAAACCTCTGTGGACGTGTTTGTCTCTAGGAAGAAGCTGATTTGTTTGGATATAAATTCGTCTGCCAATAAAAGAGGGTTAAGACACCATCTGCGAGGTGAGTGTTAGGGGCTTATTGCCCAAAATATTGACAGGAAGGTCTCTATCCCAGCATCACTGACGGTAGTTTAGTGGTGAGCTCTGTGACAATTTGATAAAGGCTGGAAATGCTGCAAATATTTTTCTCCTAACTAGTTAAAATATTTTCAAGAATGAGCATTGGAGGTCGATTTGGGAAGTGAGACAAGGTTTTATGTATAAAGTTTTCCTAACTTGTAAATAGATAAAGCTAATTTAAAGGTGCAACTGCAAGGGAATGCTTGACTAACCAAGACTCAAGGCCTTGGATTAGATTTGGAAAATCGTTGATGCTGTTTGAATTTATTTAGCAATCCCAGTTGGGAAATTAAGGGCCTGTTGTTAAAAAATATGTGCATTGAAGAACATTTTCTGTCTTTGGAGATGACCGGTGGTCAGTCACGTAACCCACCTAAATCCCTTTTAGTTATATAGAAATTGTCATGCACGTATGCATGGGGGCAGCTTAAGGGCTTTGGTGATTGTAATTACCCAGCAGGCCAGGGGTTGGTGCTGTGTACTAATGCCTTTTCTTCTCTTCCTTCTGCAGAGCAGAAGATCAACCGCCACTCCATCGCTGATGTCATCTGCCTGGATCTTCCCCTTCCTGCCACTTGAACTCATAAACCAGAAATCAGCCATCTTGTTTCAGTTCTTGCCTGAAAAGACTACTCCGCATTTATTGTGTACCTTCCTTGCTTTTTGTAAATCCAATTATACAGAGGCCTCCAAGCTTTCATTCTGCCATGTATTACGGATTTTTCTTTTTAAAGAAAATCAGCCAAATGATGTGTCCCTGGGAGAGGACTAGTAATTTTCAATTCTTTACACTATTCTCTTTCACTTTTTTCTAAATATTTTATTATAACATATATTCCATGTTGTACACACAGATGTAAATGGGGAAAGGTTAGATGGTGAACTGTTAGTTCCTTTGTAATTTGATCACATTGTTGATTGGCTGCTGGTTAAAAAACAAGAAGCAATTAAAAGGTGTGAATGCAGTTACTTACAACTAAAAGAAGTAATTAGGGTTTGCAAAAATTAACAAAGAAGTTAACTAAAATTACGTGGAAAAATGTTGCTTGAGCAATGATTATTTTAGCAGGAATAATTCACTTCTAATTGGGTTTGAACAAAAACCTGCAGCTGCTACAGCTCTTTGCGACCAAACTTGAGGTCCACTGCCATAAGCTGTCTGAGCGGGAATGGGCTGTTCTTGGTCCATGGATGTACATAGCTGCTCTACTTTGCATTGTCATATGTATTGCTAGATCTGTTACGTTCGTTGGTGACCAAGGCAGCATGCGGCACTCCACATGTACCATCACAAGTTGATTGCAGAGTTTGAACAGAATGTCCCTTGATTCATATTTAACAGTTTTTACAAGATAAGTAGCTTAACAATTTTTATTGTCTGTGTTTTGCCTGGAGCAAAAGAATTCCACATTTACATAAACCTCTAAATCCCTTTCACACTTTGCTTCCATGTAGTTATGGCCTACTTGTGTCACTTGACACTCACCTACAGTACATTAAATTGAATATTGACAGTTATAAACATTGTTCTGATCTTTTTGCACTCATTGTGTTGTCCTCCAATTTGATGTAATATAGAAATATTAGAGGATTATCCTGTATGTAGGATTCTATGCTGTTAATATCCGTCACATTATCATTTTTGTTCTTCTTGTTTTGTGCCCTTTAACCAGCTTGTTATCTAATTCACCACAGAAGCCAATGGCGTCTAATTTCAGGATTGCACTTCTGTGTGTCAAAAGCTTTTCTGCAGTTTGCTTTCAAAGGTACGTTTGTTTACTACTGCGGCAGACAGGCTGGGTAAGGGCCCTGGCCAGGACAGACTGCAGGGGAGAGAGTGTGCACAAGGCAATTTCTCCTCCAGACCACTAGATAGCAGCCCTCCTGAGATGCAGTGGTGCCTCAGATTCTCACCGGGCATACTGGCAGTTGCAGTTTGCAGACTCAGCCCTGCTGGGTGCTGCAAGGATTGCAGAGCCTGACTTTGTTGGGCTTCCGCCTCACCCAGAAATGGTTCCAAACCGTGCTAACAGATCACTGGAAGTACTCCCGGGCACAACATAAAAGAAGCCTGCTTCATTCAGGGAGCCAAAGATGGGAGGTGGAGGACAAAGCTTGCCAGGAATAGCGGAAGCAGTGACCAGGGGAGAGAGAGAGACAAAGACAGACAGAGAGAGAAGAAGACAGAGTGTTGATTGCTGTATACTTTGTGCTGTTACTTGTGGCTGTGATGTGGGAAATGCTTGCCTGAAAAGGATTTCCAACGAATAAAAACTCTTTATTCATTTATATACCAGGGAATAAGCCTATCTGTGTCAGGTTTGGGGAGCTGGTGCGCCCCCTACAGTCCACACTACTTATGTTTCCTATTGAAAAACAGGGTAACATAATAACTTTGCTTCAAAGAATTTTTCCCTATAAACTCATTTAGATTTTTTTTCATGTAGATAATCTTCTGATTCCTTTAAGACTTTATTTTGAGGTGTGTCATAATTGGACATATTTGAAGCAATTTGGTCCTTTGACTGTTTATCCTTTCTATTGCTTATCTTCTGTGTCTTTTATTAGAAGCTGAAACTAATTGCATTCTCTTCAGTGTTTCTTCCACTGAAGTTAGCTTGTCACCCAGAACATTATTTTTGGCATTTCGGACATGTAATTCATTAAAGTGGGGTGTTTAATTAAGGAGCATAAGGTCAGAAATGTTCTAATCAAACTGTTAAGTCTAATTTTCATATAATATATGATCTCAGTAATCAATCACAAATGTCATAAATAAAGTGACATCTAAATGCATTCTGATTTCAGTTATTTCACCTTTGAAAATTCTGAAGGTCAGGATAAAAATGTGTACTTTTTGGTTTTTTTCCAAAATGGAGATCAATGTTAATGAATATGCTAAAGGGGATATTTTTTTGGGCACACCTAACAACCTGATTTCAATTTGGATGTTGACTTATCCAAAGTTTGAAAGTGTACCACAGGTATATTGGGCCATGGTGATTCCGATGTCTGCCAATATGGCTGCAAATTATTTGGTGGTGCATCTCGGGATGTACGGGATAGCTCATTCACAAATGCTGCCTTAGAGTGAGATCTGGTAGTTACAGTAGGGAGGCCACTGCATTAGAGTAAATCAAATGCTACTTGTATCAAGTGACCCAATCTTTGACATGACACCTACTTCACACTGTTACGCTGTCAGAAACAGTCAGTGTTGACACTCTGCAGGTTGGAGCCATAGACTAATGGGGTTTTTACCATATCCTTGTCCTCCTGTCAGCCATGAATATGAAAGTACTGGAATTCATCACACTAGGAATTGCTGCTTTAATCATCTAGTGCAGGGGTGGGCAGCATCGGTCTTGGAGGGCCGCAGTGCCTGCAGGTTTTTGCTCCAACCCAGTTTTTTAATGATAATTAAATATTGATCAAGTGACCATTTGATGCTTCATTTTAGTGGTCTCGCTTATTAAGGTCCCCCACCCTTAATTGCAAATGAAAAAGGAGCCAGGAATTCTCCATATAACTTGTTTCCATTTATACCTGTGTGGATTCATCATGCACTATTTGGTTTAATAAAACACTTAAGAGGAAAATGTGACGAAAATGATCCATTTTAGACTTCAGATCATTTAGATGATTTCCTTGGTAAAGAAAAAATCTAAGATATAGAAATCTAAATTTGCAGACTAACCAGCTATACAAATAAGGTCTGAGATTGGCAAGGAATGGTTTCTAAGTAAGCAATTGGGTTGGAATGGAAACATGCAGTCATTGCGGCCCTCCAGGACCGACTTTGCCTACCCCTGATCTAGTGTATGTGTGCTTTCACTGCCAAAGCGTGATAAATTGTGTATTCTGATGTGCCTCCTCTGTTACCCATCCACTTATAGTATTACTGTAGCATGCCTTTAACTTAACACAGGCTGTATCAACCACAGTTGGCCTGTTTCAATAATGTCTGGTTTCCCAATACAAGACCACCAATGACGGAATGCTTTTCGGATGATGACAGATTCTTGATGCATCAGTAAAAAAACCTGGCACCCACAGCCACTCTTCATTCAAAGCTACCAAAGTCTTTATTCTTGCTGATTCTCCTTCAAAATTGTAAATACTTTTACATTTATTTACTGCAATTGCTGTATATATTCGTGTATAAGTTGGGGTCTGATTTTATGATTGATTTTTCGGGTTTCACACCCAACTTGTACGCCCGTTCAAAAATACAACACTTACATTATTTTTTTTTTTACATCTTCTCGCTTCCTCCAATCTCGCACCAGTTTCTCAGACACATCGAATTTTGTTGCAGCAGCACAGTTACCAATTTCTTTTGCCACTTCAACGACTTTTAATTTAAATCCAGCTTCATATTTTCTTTTGATCGACCACTCCATCGTAGATAAGGGATGCTCTTACAATAAAGGTGTATGAGGGTGTGAGATGCAAAAAAAAAAAACACAAAACAGTGCAAAAGTCACTTCAGAATAGTTTGGGAATAATTACCATGTGGTCACGTAGGCACAACACATAGACAAAAAGGCAGTGTGCTCCATGGTTACTCTGTCAAGTGAGTGTTAGCATATTGTAATCTCCTGGAACAATAGCATGAGTTTCTGCATTCGACTTATACGATGGACATTATAAAATGCCGGAAATTAAATGGTAAAATCAAGCCCCGACTTATCCGCGGGAGAACTTAAATACGAGTTGTGGCACGTGGCTGGGGGTGGTACCCAGCCAGGACGCCCAAGAGGACCGGAAGAGGGCTCACGCCTCCTCCAGACCACGAGGGAGCGACCGCCCTGGTTGCTTTGGGGACATGGGTGCGGAGCTTTGAAGCTCAACCCTGTAGGGGCCCGTGGTCATTGCCAGGGGGCGCCAGGATGCCTTCCCCCCAGAAAGTGCTGGGGGGAAGAGAAGCAGGGACACCCGGAATGCTTCCGGGGATGCAGCTGGCACTTCCGCCACACTGGGGTGTGTCGGTGGAAGATTGCCAGATCACACCTGGAGCACATCCAGGGGAACATAAAAGGGGCCGCTTCCCTTCATTCAGTGCTGGAGTCGGGTGGAAGAGAATGAGGTCTGGGAGAGGAAAGAGGCGGCCTGAAGAAACAAAAGGCATTGTGTGTTGGCCTGGACTATTGGGGTGATTGGTGCTGCGGCACTGGGTTTGTGCACTTTAAATATTATAATAAACGTGTGTTGGACTTTTAAACAATGTCCGTCTGTCTGTGCCCGGGCAATTTCCCACAGAGTATATAGGGTAACTTGTTTTCAATGGACTTGTCTGCAAAGATGATAATGCCTCTAACTGAGCGGTCAGTTTCACAGGCAGGACAGGGTGAAACTAATAAACTGTCGGCTCAATACATCTTCAATGTGTAGTCACAAAATCATACCTTTATCTGATTCTGCTGCTATGGAATTGTTTCTAGAAGGCTTTACAGTTTTGGCGTATGGCCAGGGCCCTTTTCCTGGCTGGGATGTCTCCATAGTGGGAGGACCAGGGGACAGGACATGCACAAGGCACTACCTCTCCCGGAGCACTAGATGGCAGCCCCTCTGGGTTGCCTCGGATTTCCTCAGGGCTTCATGGGAGTTGGAGTACATCACAGCTCTGTTGGGTTCCATGGGTGCTGCCAAGGGGTGGTGGAGGGACTGCTGAGCCCTACTTTGATCGGGATTCTGTCTTACCCGGAAGTGCTTGTGGACTTGCTAATGGGCCACAGGAAGTACTCCCTGGTGTAGGATAAAAGGATCCTGCTGCCACTGCTCGAGGAGCCAGAATTGGGAGAAAGAAGACAAAGCTTGATGGAGAAGGAGTGGAGGCAGAAATAAAGAAAGAAAGAGAAGAGAAGGAAAGCGCTGTGTCCTATATTATTGTGCTTGGTGCTTACTGTGACTGTTCTGTGCAGGTGGGAAACTTCGGAATTGTTTCCCACATCAAAAAAAAGTCTGTGTTGTGCTGGAAAACTCATGTCTGCATCTCTCGGTGTCGAATTTGGGGAGCTTGTGTGCCCCCGCAGGCCACACAGAATATAAGAAAGACAATATTGTCATAAAATGTTCTATTCAGAAGACATATCTGAGCTACTCGTATGCTTCAAGAGCCAGAGAGAAGTTTAAAAAATGAACATTATTGTACCCAATTAAAACATTTGTGAAAGATGTCAAAAAGAAATGGTAATCGATTACTGTGGCAGGTCTGAGACTAAGTCCCAATTACCTGGCCTGAGTCTGACAGTCCTTTAATATTATTTACCTGAATGTTTGTAATTGACCGTGGAGGATTAGGCTTTTAAACTTACGAGACACTAAATGAATATCTTGTGCAGGTGAAGAATCTAAATGTGTGCTGAAGTTTTAGAGAGGCATGACTGAATAAGAAATTCAGAGGAATAACTATGTGAGAGGGACATAATTACTATACAGAATGATTACTGATCTGTATCACCAAAAAACAAGCTTTCCCGTTTCAAGTAATTATTATTATTATTGCTTTTTTTTTTTGCTTAGCAGTCTGGCCAGAATAAATATGAGATTTTCCTGCTGACTGTGGTGCTGTTTTTATTGTAACAGAAACAAAAAAATAATAAAAACTGAAGTACTTTGTTTCTGTTGTAAGAAAAGAAGGCAGGTGTCAGTTTTTCATAACTTTTTTTTCATTGAACATAAGCAAAATTTGCCAGGACATACAAAAAACGTAATTAGTAAGTTAAAGATAGAATGGAAAAAGTAAATATCAGTCACTTTCTAACCCGCTTATTTCTAAACAGAATCATGGCGGGTGCCAGAGCCTATCCCAACCAGCATAGGGCGCAAGGCAGGAACAAACCCTGGACAGGGTGCCAGTCTATCGTAGGGCAAACACACACACACACAAACCCTTACCACACACACTAGGGACAATTTAGGATCACCAATTCACCTAACCTGCATATCTGAGAGGACTGTGGGATAAAACTGAAGTATCCGGAGGAATCCTATGCAGACATGGGGAGAACATTCAATCTCCACGCAGGGAGGACCCAAAATGCAAATCCTGGTCTCCTTACTGCGAGGTAGCAGAGCAGCTACTGCACCACTGTGCCGCCTACACGAGGTAAATGTTTATATTTTAATTATAGTTAAATAAAGGGCCGTAATCGTGGCTGGACTTGCTGTGCCTATTAAGCCTTTGTACAGCAGCAGCTCCAACAGGCAGCACAATTATTGGCTGTCAGAAAAAGAGGAAAACACGACTGTGCAGGAAGGTAGGCCCAGCGATTTTCAGTCATTCAAACTGACACGATCAAGATCAGCAACTACAGTCGATAAGTATGACATTCACACACAACCTTGTGTTTATTTGCCCCTAATTAACACTATTTATAGGAATTGTCTTTAAGTAGAATCCAAAAGCTTGGATGCCAAGTACTGCATGCTGTTATTCTATATCAATGGGGGTGCAGTGACAGAGCAACTGTGACACGGCATCAACCATGCAAACACCATTACAAAGTGACAGCAATCACAAAACACAAAATAACAAGAAAAAAATGACACAGACTGCATCACAGAATGCAGATTCATAACATCCCTTTCAACCTACTTGGTAGCTTGTACACAAACAGCAATGACATCAGGCCCTTCTGGAGAAGGTACCTCATACCCAACATTCACCCCTATAAGGTTTTCTGATTTTTCTGTTTCCACCAATCAAACATTCCAGTGGTTTAAGACTGCTGTCATAAATATCGTGAACTGATGGAGGCTGGGAATGGGGCCTTGATTCCTGATGCTTTGTCTTGTAGCAGGACAAGCAGTGCAATTTATTTTTACAACTTAAAGCTGAATTTAAGAAAAAGTGCATCTGAAAAGGCTTAAACAAATAGTAAAAACATTCTATTGTGAAAGCTGGCTGTGCAGTAGGTACACACTCCCTCAGGAATGTTTGCTTTCCTTGAATCCTCATCTAACACCCTCTCTCTTTCACACATGCCCAAGACCATGTCATTTAAGGACACTTGAACACTAGAAAATAAATTCCACTCTGCCTGGTTTTAAATGCCAGGTTCTTTCTTTCTTTTTTTTTAAACAAATGGTTGTTAAAAACATGGCGACAAATGGTTCTGGTCTACTTTGATGAAGACAGGATAAATGTGAATCTTTCCCCTTGGTCTGCGTGTTGAGATCTGCTGACTCTTTTCAATTTACTGCAGATGGTTGGCTTCGGTGAAGATCTCATAATTTGACCTGGCAGAACAAAACACAGTTCTGCAATGGTGTTGAGCAACAGCCATTAAGAGCTGAGCCAGGATGGAGTGGCTGCTTTATAACTTTTTTATTTTACAGATTAGCCAAATTAGAAATGTCCACATGTATCATTAAATACTCTCATTAGTTAAAAACAAATCACATTGTCTCCTAATATCTTCCTTATTGTTTAGAACAACATTGCAAGCTCTTCTTATATTAACTTATTCTAAAAAAAATGTTATTCAGTGTAATGAGTCAAAAACCACTTCCACAAAAGAAAGAGTTGGGGACCGTCCCTGTATAATGTCTGAAGGACAAAAGATAAACGAGCACTCAAAATGATGGATCAAATACTTATTACAGCAGATGACAAACTGTATTACAAAAGATGGCGTTTTATACAGTGACAAAATGGTAGACGGAAATGAGTTAGCAGGAGATGACGTTGAAACGGGCAGACGGATACGTCATCAAAACTGACCGGAAGTGATGTGATGGAGGAAGTGACGTCATCTTCTGAAGACCGGAAGTCTCATCATTGGATGGAGCCGGAAGTGATGTCATCAGAGGATGCCAGAAGTGACATTTGGTCGGCCATCTTGGAATCCGGAAGTAAGGTATAGATATTATTTTTCTTCTTTTGGTTTGACGAAAGAGAGAGAGAGAGGGGCGTTAGTGCCGCAAATCGACCATTTGTCTCGTGATATTTCACTCACCTCCAGTCTTGTTGACTGCCTCCTAAGCACTCGTGTGTGACATGAGCTAGTGACAGGACAGTGGTAAGACCAGCAATGACGTGTGGAGCTGAGACAGGGGCAGTAAAGGGAGCGCAGGAGAGGAAATTAGAAGTGGCAGAATTGACAATGATAAGATGGATGTGCAGAGTTACAAAATTAAACAGAATAAGAAATGAGACAGAATGACAGAAGTGGGAGAGATATCTAAGAAAGTACAGGAAAGTAGGTTAAAGTGGTATGGACGTAAGATGAGGACATGCTATGAATATGTGGAGAAAAAGAATGATGGGAATGGAAGTACAGGAGACGAGAAAGTGAGGAAGGCCAAAGTGGAGGTGGATGGATGAAGTAAAAGAAGATCTGAAGGAAAAGGGCTTGACTGGTGAGCAGGTGCAGGGCTAAGCTGTTTAGAGAAGGTTGATCAGGCACATTGACCCCACATTAAAGTGGGAAAAGATGAAGAAGAAGAAGACTGCTTATCTATACTTGTTGTTTAAATGTAAACCTTATCTCATGTACAGCTTAAAACCCATGTTCATTCTTTCCTATAATGATTAATCTACTGTAATAGTTAAGCATTTACTATATATTGCAAGACAACACGCAAACAACAATTAAATGTTGGGGCACACGAAGGCAAACCCGTATAATATAAACAAAATGCAGGATATGAACTCATTGAAAAAAAATGAAAGAGTATGTTGTGCCAAAGCAAGTCTCCACATAGACTGCCTCAAGATGGCGGAGTTTCTGGAAATACGGACTTTGAGCAAGAAGGAGCAGGTCCAGGCAGGTGGACACCGGAAGTGATGTCAAGGGTGTTAAAGCCATCAGTCTCCCAGTCTGCAGAGAGAGGAAGACAAAAGGGTATCAATTAACAGCATCTTCTTCTGTTCTGGTGGGAAATTACAAGCTGAGCCTTTAAGCTGTCCTCAATGCGCATGTGTAGTGACATTTGTATATTTTGCTAGCTGTGCTGCCTGTCTAGAATGGATAGAAATCTAAGTAATCAATGTAGGCCTCAAACTTCACGTTTGCAGTACACCATGCAATACATATGTCTCTGTTATATGCCATTTGGTAATGGTTTTGTAAAAGCAGTGTTAATGTTTGTGGTGTGCCATGTATTGGAAGGACAAAGGCAATGCACTAAAATTACTAAAATTGTTAAAATTAAAAATTAAAATTAAACTAAAAGTTAACAATTAAAATTAAAAATGTAAATTACTAAAATTGTTGGTGATGCATCATATTTTAGAATAACTGAGACATAGCAACTGGACGGACGCACACACAGACACTTATCCTTTTATTAAGGTGGATTATGTGAAAAAGTAAGTACACCCCATGGAAACTGTTGACTTTTTAAACATATTAGAGCAGGCAAACAGTAGATCTTCATGCGAACAGTGCCTACACAAGAGAAGATATGCTTGCACAAATGACACATAAACTGACCGGTGTATATATTCTCTAATCTAAATAAACAAAAATGCAGATTTGTCACATGTGAGCAGTCAGTTCACCCCCTACATTTTTGACCTCTTCAAATCCATCAAATTAGAATCAGGAGTTCCAGATTAGGTGCCAGTGATTAGGGAGTGTGCAGGTGGACTCAGTCCTATTTAAGCCTCAGCTATTGAGGGTCTTGTGTTCTCTTTGCTATTGACGTGTGTGGTGTCATTGTTCCAAGACCAAAAGAGCTCTCTAAGGGCCCTGTAGAAAGAAAGTTGTGGATTACTATGAGTTTTGCAAAGGATTTAAAAAGTACCCGTAATTATTTGAAATCAATCATTCCACTGTAAGGAACATCATCTACAAGTGGTGTACATTTCAGACGATTCCTAATTTGTTCAGGACTGGCCGGCCCAGTGTGACAAAAGCCGCTATACCAGCTCTCAACTCGGCACAGGCAGACACAGGACGCACACTGATAAAAACAAATAAATGTTTTTATTTTCTTTTCTGTGCCTGTGGGCAACACCTTCCTCGTCCCCACAGGCACAACACAGTCCCAGTACACAAGCACAAGCCCACACAATTCTTCTTCTCTTTCTCCACTCCACCACTCACCTCCATCAAGCTTTGTCCCTCTCCTCCCGAATCTGGCTCCTGTTGTGGTGGCTGCTGGCTCCTTTTATAGCCCACCCGGAAGTGCTCCAGGTGTTTGACGACCTACTTCCGGTTGCACTTCCAGGTGTGGCAGAAGAGCTGCCCACACGGGCTCAGGAACCACTGCAGTGCCCCCTGGCGGCACCACCAGATCCCAACAGGGTTGTAGACAATTCCATCTCCCAGAGAGCCCTGTGGGAATCCGAGGCACCACTGCCACCCAGAGTTCCGGAGGAGGTAATGTTCAGTCCCTGCTTGTTCCCCCGGACCATATAAAGAAGAAGCGTCCTGACCGGGCAAGGGCCCCGGCCATCCACCACACCAGCAAATTTAGCCGAGGAGCTCACCATGTAATACTGAAATACCGTAATTCTCCAAGAACCGCAAAATTTCATTGTGGGATCAACAAGTAACTCTTGCAACAGTTGGTGACAAAATACATGCATCGACATTCAGCAAGAGATTATATAAATTTAACCTGCATACGAAGTGTGCCAGAAAAAATGCTTTTGGTGTCCAAAATGCAAGAATTCACTTTGCTGTTGAACATCTAGGCAAAGAATGGGCCTTCTGGAACAAAGTGCTCTAGACAGATGAATCAGAGCTAGAGTTGTTAGGCCACCGTAACAACTGTGAAGCATGGTGGCAGAAATTGTATGGTTTGGGCCTGGGCAGCTTGCAGTCCTCGAGTCAACTGTGAATTCTGCATCGTATCAAAATGTGTTTGAGGAGAGGCACTCACAGATCGACCAAGGAATTGATCAAAAGGAAGAAACGGGAGGTTATGGAGTAGCCTAATCAAAGCCCTGATTTGAGTCTCACTGAAATGTTGTGGGAAATTTGAAATGGGGCAGTACATGCATGAAAACCCACAAACATCTTACAACTGAAGGAATTTCTCATGGAGCAGTGGAGAACATTTTTACTGACTTTATGTCCAGGATTGGCGGGCAGTTATTCAAAATACCTACAAGAAGTAATTTCTTCTAAAGGGGGCAATACCAGCTTCTGAGACCATCTACTTACTTTTTCCCTAGTAGACCATGAATAAAGAACTAAAATTGCAAATTTCCTTGCATTTTTATTCAAGAATATCACCTTTATCTTTTGCCATAATTTGCATGAAGATCTACTGTTTACCAGTTTGAATATGTTGAAAAAGGGACCTAATCAATAACTTTGTTAAATGGTCCGACTCAAACCACCTACACCTGAACACCAGCAAAACCAAGGAGCTGGTGGTGGATTTTAGTAGGCCCAGACCCCTCATAGACCCAGTGATCATCAAAGGTGACTGTGTGCAGATGGTGCAGACCTATAAATATCTTGGAGTGCAGCTGGATGATAAATTAGACTGGACTGCCAATACTGATGCGCTGTGCAAGAAAGGACAGAGCCGGTTATACTTCCTTAGAAGGTTGGCTTCCTTCAACATCTGCAATAAGATGCTGCAGATGTTCTATCAGACAGTTGTGGTGAGCGCCCTCTTCTACGCAGTGGTGTGCTGGGGAGGCAGCATTAAGAGGAAAGACGCCTCACGCCTGGACAAACTGGTGAGGAAGGCAGGCTCTATTGTTGGCATGGAGCTGGACAGTTTAACATCTGTGGCAGAGCGAAGGGCGCTCAGCAGGCTCCTATCAATTATGGAGAATCCACTGCATCCACTAAATAATGTCATCTCCAGACAGAAGAGCAGCTTCAGTGACAGACTGCTGTCACTGTCCTGCTCCACAGACAGATTGAGGAGATCGTTCCTCCCCCAAACTATGCGACTCTTTAATTCCACCAGGGGGGGTAAACGTTAATATTTAACATTATACATAGTTATTGTCTGTTTTTTTCACCTGTATTATTATCATTCTTTAATTTAATATTATTTATTGTATCAGTATGCTGCTGCTGAAGAATGTGAATTTCCCATTGGGATTAATAAAGTATCTATCTATCTATCTATCTATCTATCTATCTATCTATCTATCTATCTATCTATCTATCTATCTATCTATCTATCTATCTATCTATCTATCTATCTATCTATCTATCTATCTATCTATCATTTTCATGTGTGTCCTTACTTTTTCACATGACTGTATATGAGATTGTGTGTGCAAATATAACATATCAATTTAAGACACAAATCACAGTGTTGCACTGAATTTGGTTATGATTATCTAGGAAACTTTTTAAAAAATTTTTATATCACTAATGTTTTTATTTTGATAAATGTATTATTCTTTTCACTATCAATTTGGATCAACATGGGCTTTGACATTTGTGTTGCCATACTGTTTACCTTTGCCATTTTCTGAAGTTTTTTGATATACTTTATTAATTCCCAAGGGGAAATTGCCTTTTCACAAGACCTTGGAGGTCAGATTGCAGGGGCAGCCAGGCAAAGGATCTGCGGTGGTATCTAAAAGGTTGCCAGTTCAAATCCCGTTACTGACAGAAAGGATCCTACTCTGTTGGGCCCTTGAGCAAGGCCCTTAGCCAGAAAATTGCTCCGGGGTTGCTGTGCGATGGCTTTGTGATTACTCATTAATGTGAGGCACTTATTACGGCATCTGACATATTGACACTGTGGAATAAAATATGGTACCACATAAACTAATAAGTCATTGGGTTTTTATAAATATTAGACAGCTAGTACCTCGTATTTCTGTCAAGGTTAGGGGTTGCATTTGAACAGTAGCAGTTGTTTCTAGCCTTATCTGACATTTTCCTTTGGGTTACATTGGTATCTTGGCTCATGTAAGTCTCTTCTTTTTCTTGGCCCTTTTGTCAACTGACCTTTTTGTGACAGTATACTTATTTTAAACTTGGCACACAGTAATTAAAAACTATTGATCCTTTTCACTGCTTACTTCGCAATGTTCCAAAAGTTTGAAGAATTGTGAGTGCAGGCATGGTTAAAACCACTGTATTGAACATCAAGTTGAGAGCTCTGTATGCATTATTATACTCATTTTAGTTAGTTTATTGCAGACATATTGATTTTTGTTTGCTTATTTATTTATACCCACACACATTCATATATATATATATATTCACGGCATTCATAGTCTGTGTCACAATCTGATTATATGGGTGGTTACCTACCAGGTAACGCTTGTGGTTGGCCAGCAAGCCTGCTATATTCCCGAGAGGGAGTGCATTAGAGTGTGTACGCCTGATGAGCCCAGAATTAGGGCGAAACACGTGTCGCGTACTCTTTGCATTATTTGACAGTAAACTATTTCAACCATATATATATATATATATATATATATATATATATATATATATATATATATATATATATATATATACAGTATATTGTCGCAGTAGAGGCTCTTATCGACCTCTTGAACCCTCAGGTACCATGCCAAACACCAGGTAAAAGTCCAAGACTTCTTTATTTTATAATAATAACGTGCACAAAGCACCCTCCACTCCACACTACTCATATAATCAATAAACACTACAATAATCACAATTCCTCCGCTCCCAGACACTTAGCCACCCTCCCTCCCAGCTCAGCTCAATGTCTGGGCTTTCCCAGAGTCCTTTTATACCCCCTGACCCGGAGGTGTTCCTGCCCAACAGTCCACAAGTCCTTATTACTTCTGGGTCAGGGTAAAAGTCCTTTTCTTCAACCTGGAAGTACGTCATTTCTCCTGTTCATGTGACCAGGACGTACTTCCAGGTTATAGGGCACATAACAGTCCGACAGCCTCCCTACAGCGACTCCTGGTGGCCCCCATGGTATCCAGCAGGGCTGTGCATACAAACTACAAAGTCCATGAGGCCCTGCTGGAATTCGGGGAACTTCCATGCTGTCGGGAGAGCTTCACCTGGCGGCCTGGGGGTGAGGGCCGGAATATTTAGCCAGCCATCCACCACAATACATATATGTATATATATATATATATATATATATATATATATATATATATATATATATATATATATATGTATATATATAGATTCTATTATATAAAAAAATCTTGGGTCAAGATGTGATCATCTCAGAGAGACACTTTGATGTCACGTGAGCCTAGACATTACAACCATAGGAATGCAAGACCCGTGAGACGGTGACTTTTGAATGTCTCGCCCTACTTACAAACAATTTAAAACAAGTTCATGAACATCTGACCTCACAGTTGTTGGAATGTTTTTGGCAGACGCGCTTCATGTGCTCCCAGCTCTTAAAAATGTTATGCATTCTATATGGCACGTGAACGACTAAGCGAAGAAGAAAGAGCAGCGTGTTGAAAAGAGACACAAAAGCGTTGGTGAGAAAAGAAGGCAAGAAAGGATGCACAAGGGAACAATAATAATCTATGCGCAAATTCAGAAAATAAGGAAAGTAACAATCAGCCCGGATGTCCCGCGAGAGACACTTTCATGTCCCGCAAGACAAAGCAGTAAGACCAAAGGACAGCTGCTGTGCAGGGTTTTAAATGATCGATGTGCAGTGTGACATGCAGAACATGCAGCTCAGCAGCAGAAATGCCTACTCTCTGTGTCTTCAGACCATCTCCTTCTCTCCTCCAGAAACCTTGTCCATTCTTCCACCCGACACAAGTCCATCTCTGAAGGGAGGCGGCCCTTTTAAATAAGAACTCGGTTGTGCTCCAGGTGTGTTCCCAACAATCTCCCACCGACATGCCCCAGTGTGGCGGAAGTGCCGTCTGTCTCCCCGGAAGCACTCCGGGTGTCCCTGTTCCTCTTCCTCAGGTCCAGGGTCCTCCAGGCATGGGGACGCCCCCTGGTGGTGACTACAGGCCCCTACAGGGTCGAGCTTCCCAGCTCTGTACCCGCGGCCCCCAGGGCGGTCACCCCCTCGAGGTCTGGAGGAGCCCTCCTCCGGTCTTCTCAGGCGTCCCGGCTGGGTACCACCCCCATCCGGGTACCACAATATATATATCAGCCACTTGTATCCCAAAGATGCAGACAGTCCTAATGGGTAAACATAATTTAAATGGCTCCCTGAGAGCATTACTAAATGTATTAAAGTTCTTGATACGGTTAGCTCAGAATACATTTCAGAGTAAATAGATTAAAAAAGAAATAGCTGTATAAAAATCATTTTTCATGCTTCAGTCACTTTGGCCCTGATTCCTGGAACTATTCTTTAGATGTCACATTGCTGTCTGTCGACAGAGGACTAATATAGCAAAAGCAAGTCCTGCCTTGCCAACAAAGCTGCTGGAATAGGCTGCAGCCTCCCACAACCTTAAACTGGATTACCAGGGTTTGAGAATGCTATGTTCTTCAATACACTCTTAATATGAAGGAAAATCTGAGTTTTCTGCATGCTTAGTCACTTTGAAAATAATGATAGAAAAACAAAACTTATTAAAAACAAGTAAAACATATAAAAATGGATAAATGTATTGATAAGTATAGTGAGCCCACATGTTAAAGTAGGTCAGTTTTCTTCTTTAAGTTTATTCAACCACTCATTTGTTTTCCTCTTCTGATTTTGTCAAATTTAGGACCACAGGGACCAAAGCATCAGGTACAAGAGATGAACAAACCCTGAGTGGATGTTTTATAGTGGATTTAAAAGTTCTTCCATCTACAGTGTAAATATCACTTGCAGACATTCTCAGATGATTCTGCACTTATGGGGTGTATCGATAAGGGGGATGACACAGACTATAGGAGTCAGGTGGAGAATTTTACTTCTTGGTGAAAAGAGGACTGTCTGCACCTTAACATCAGCAAAACCAAGAAACTAATTACTGACTTTGCCAGAACAAAGAGCCTATATATCTGGTCGCTGCTCAGGGAGTGGATGTTGAGGTGGTCCACTCCTATAAGTACTTAGGGGGCGACATTAATGAAATTGTTGGTCTGGTCAACACAGAAGAGCTATATAAGAAAGGGCAGAGCAGGATCTTTTTCGTTTGGAGACGGTGCTCAGTTAACGCAGGAAGTGACCTCCTTCACATTTTCTACAACTCCATGATGGCCAGTGTGATTTTGTACACTGTGGTATGCTGAGCTGGTAACATCACTTCAGGCAAGACCCACCAAATCAACTGGCTAATTAAAAGGGCAGACTCAACTACAGAATGTACTTTGGGCACCCTGGATGTCATAGCAAATGAGAAAATTAAAACAAAATTAAGTGCCATTATGAACAATGCTGCACATCCTCTGGCATGTTAACACTGAGTACTTTCATCCACTAAAGGGGGCTCTTTTATACCAACAGCAATATGTTTGCATAATGTCTTGTTGTGACTGTGACAGCCTGTGATAAGTGGTCTGTGACACTGTTATTAAATTAATAATCACGTCCTGTGTGGTGCAGGCTCCGATCAGGTGCAGGCATATACAAATGTGCTTCACTCCGGGGACGGTTGGGGTACCTGGCTGATTGTGTGCAAAATGTGAGCGTCAGTCAGGTCCCTCATTATTGCCTCTGAGGGAGTGGTGCGTCACTCCCGTGTGTCCAATTATGGAACCCGAGATAAGAGGAGGGGAAGACAGAGAAAGATATGAGCCCAGGAAGTAAAGAGAACAAACAGAAAGAGAGAAAAGAGACAGAAGTTAAAGACCGGGGAGAAGAAAGGCAGGAACATGAGAGCCTCTTAGAGGAGCAAAGAGCCAATGCTCAGGGGCTGAAGAGGGTCCCTCTTGCTAAACGTGTGAAGGGAGCTGGAGTGACCCGTTGGTGAAGCGACTCTTCCGTGTAAGACTGAGGAGGGGCAGCAGGAGCTGGGGACTCAGATGGCTGCAGGGACCCAAGCCTAGGAGAAGTGAGGTTCAGCACGGCACCCTGATGGGAGCCATGGACAACAGAAAGCCGAAACTGGAGTAGAAGGTTGGCTATGCACCAGTTTTTAAAGGAAAGCACCGAGGGCTGAGTTTTAAGAGACTGTGTCCTACCTAGTGATTTTAGCCTCGTTTGCATAGATTATTTATTGAATTTTTAACCTCCGCCATCACGTTGACTTTTACTGGATTATCTATTTCTTTTGGATGGAATACAGCACTGTTTTAGAGATGGTTTGGTTTTATGATTTTAATAAAACCACTAAGGCACTTTTGCACCTACCCCTTGGCTGGATGTTTGTGTCCTCCATTTCCCAGCTCATCTCAGTTATGACTATTGATGGCGGCGAGAGCACAGAACCAAACTGCTCTGTCTCACAGTCAAGTCAGAAGTTTTCTTTTCTTTCTTTTTATATTTTTCTGACTTTTTAGTCATTCAAGTCTGAGTTCAGACCCTAGTGTGTGTGTATTTATTTATTTATCTATTTATGTATTTAAAGAGATTCTGTAAAAAGCCCCTGGGGACAAATAAAGTTCTATTTGTCTGTTTTATAGTTCCTTTTACATCTATCTATTGTCACACACGCGCGATTAGGGAACCTCAGAACGACCCAAAAGGTGACGCGACATCATATGTCAGACGGGAATAGCGGGTTACTAACCTCTCTCTCTTTGTCTCTACAGAAAGAAAGATGCACCGCCGCCATAAATTCACCTGAACATCAAAACAATACGCCACTTCCGCCTTCCCTCTGTCTCACCCCGATGACGTCAGCAATCCCAACATCCATCACGGTTCCTTCCCATCAGTCCATTCATCCATTTCCGGTCCCTCAACATAAATGTTCCCCAGTCCGCCTTGATGGTGGGCTGTGTTATGAATGCCTGTGATATAATCATTTGTATTATACTGCAACATTGTCTACAGTATACGGGTCCGGAAACCCCAACCCTTTATGAGTGTTTGTGTTTCTTTTACACTATCTATCTATCTACAAACAAAAAATTTTAAAAATTCAATCCCTATTAACCCTGTGTAACCCCACACACAGTTATCAAGTAAATATTTTATATTTTCTCATCTCCTCCCCAGTGCCCTTCTCATTTATGTTCATAACTAGCAAAATACCCGCGCTTCGCAGCGGAGAAGTAGAGTGTTAAAGAGGTTATGAAAAAGAAAAGGAAACATTTTAAAAAGAACATAACATGATTGTCAATGTAATTGTGTTGTCATTGTTATGAGTTTTGCTGTCATATATATATATATATATATATATATATATATATATATATATATATATCAAAATACCCGCGCTTCGCAGCGGCGAAGTACTGCTTTAAAATTTTAAATAATAAACTGAGGGAAATTATACCAATAATTATTTGTTAAGGATCTCTTTGT